>NW_024609837.1:68548344-69022732 GCF_016920785.2 Ixodes scapularis
TGTCAATGCCTAAATCTGAGCGGTAATTCTGTGGAAATGTAGTCACAGTCTGTATCTAAATTTGGGGCTATAATGATTTCTTAATTACTCTTGCTGCTTTTATTTATTTTATCGGAACTGAAAAGAATCACCCCTCGTACAGTGGCGAACAATTTAATGTAACCACATGAGAGCAGGACGTAGTTCATCAACGTTTTCTATTAGAAGACAGCTCTACAGTCATAGAGACTTTTCCGGCTGTCAAAAGATTGTTGTCACTCCCCGCTTGATCAGCTATCGTTGAGTTTTTGCTGATGTCGCCGAATGTAAATGCGTTCCGCGCCAACAAACAGGCAAAATCAAGCGTGGCAGAGTCCACCAGGTTGGCACGTTGAGCGATCAGCTTTCGAGCATTCGCAGGATAGATGACAATAAGCGGTTTTAATTTAATTTCACCGAGCACCACTACTAGCGGTATTAACTCGGCAATCGTTGGCCTACCGAGTGGGAGTAACGGCAAAAATCGAAGAGCCGCTGAAATGCCTCTCGTTCACGCGATTGCCTCGATGATAGCTGAACAGTCTTCCGCTAGATGGCGCTGGAGCACTTCGGAGACACGCGATTTGTATCGTCCGCCACTGTACATGGCAAAAAAAAAAAAAAAAAGCGAAAACGACAAATATATATATATATATATATATATATATATATATATATATATATATATATATATATATATATACATATATATATATAATGTTTATATAATGTATGTAAAAGCTCCGCGTGGCAAGCCGGAGTCAGACTCGCCCCAATGTACGGTCCTGCTGCTACGCCGCCATCGACGCCCGCGACGCTCTGCTGTAAAAGCTCGGTTTGCTGGGCAAGTTGGTAGTGGACATTCATATTAAAAATAGCGCAAAAGAGACGGGACAAAAGGACGAAGAAGCAGACAGGACAAAAGCGTTTGTCCTGTGTGATTCTTCGTCTTTTTGTCCCGTCACTTTAGCGCTATTTTTAATATGAACGCTCTGCTGTTTTTGTCTGTTCCCTTTTTGTTTTGGGCAAACGTTCGCCCCATTAAATGTTTAGTTTCTTCAGTTATCATTGCCTCATCAATTGTGATTCGTAACATTTTATATATATATATATATATATGTACAGGGTGTCACAAAAGAAAATTTACACGGTCTTTTTTAGCGCAAAAATAAACTAGGCATCGCCGAACGCTCATTCTCCGCCCAAATGTAGAGCTGGAGGTCACAACCAGATGCCAAAGTATCAACCCGATCCGATAACTTAATCAAAAGTTATAAATGATTTTCTGAAAATTTCAATGGGAAAATGGTGGCCGACGGAGTTTTCAAACACATGGGGCTCTATGGCACCAGAAACCGAAAACGAGCGAAAATGGGGTCCATTTTCCCATTGAAATTTTCAGAAAATCACTTATAACTTTTGATTAAGTTATCGGATCGGGCTGAAACTTCGGCATCTGATTGTGACCTCTAGCTCTACCTTTGGGCGGAAAATGAGCGTTCGGCGATGCCTAGTTTATTTTTGCGGTAAAAAAGACCGTGTAAATTTTCATTTGTGACACCCTGTATATGTATGAACGAATATGTGCAGATGAATGAACCGTACTTAATCCAATGAATTAAAGAATCCAAGTTTTCAGGAACCCGCCGAAAGCCAAAAAACGGCGGAGCCAGGATTTGAACTCTGGGCCTCCCAATGTCCGGTCGGGTGTGCTAACCACTACATATATATATATATACATATATATATGTATATATATATATACATATATATGTATATATGTATATATATATATATATATATATATATATAGTTGGAGCAAAGTATGCTGGTAAAGTGTGACAAAAATACGGTTAAGGACCGCAACAGTGGCGTTATTTTTTGCGAGGTATTACTAGCGCGGTACAAAACTTGTTTTGCGCTGGTGTGTTTAGCGTCCCGTCGACACAACAGAAATGGTCCCGAAGTGCTTACAAATGACGTCATAGAGGCCGATGTGTCAGGACGTCGGTTGTCGAGATATTAGTGGTGGGAGCTTGAAGTCCCGGACAAAAAATTACACCAGGACGCTCAAAACCGCTAACGCGTAGGAAGGCGAAAACATTCGTACACGCAGCGCATTGCTACAAGCAGCGCCCCACGTCTTCCTTTCTCACACGGTGCTCCGCCGTTGACATCACGCTCCCCCACTGCGCAGGCCCGGCGAACCCCGCCGGCTTCACGACGGTTTCCGTAACGAGGCATATCCGTTGCTGTGGTTTTCGTTGTGTTTCATTACCAGGCGTGTTCGCTTTGACCTTGAGCGGCGCGTAGCAGCGGCACCTCCACCGGCATCACGGTTTCCGTGACCAAGCGTCAGCGTAGCTCCGCTTTTCTTTTTGTTTTATTTAAGAGACGCGCGCTTGATGACGTGTTTTTATGACCATCTTTCGGGGACAACGTTGCTGCTTTTTGGCGTAATGGGACAAGTTTGACTTTCGCCTTAAAAGTATAGAGTGAACGCGAGCGCCACTGCCGTTGTCCCGAAGTTCCAAGTGCCGAAGCTTCCGCACACTGTCAAGCTGGACTGTCAGCTACAGCAGATGAGGCGCCTGCCCTCTTACACCACCGCAGCTGTAACACCGCCAGGATCGCGGATGGCGACAGCATGACCCTCGCAAGCAGCACGAAATGCGGCCAAGCATTGGCCAATGGCTAACGAAGGTCTTTTGGCCTAAGGCCAAAGAGTGGACGCTAAACCGCCAATGTTTGGCCGATGGCTGATGGACAGTAACCATTGGTCAATCGCCAGAGGAAGGCCAGTCATCAGCTAATGGCTGGCCACTGTCTGACCAATGGACCAAAGACCATTTCCAGCCATTGGACAATGATTGCCAAAATCTGTGCTGCTTAGACTTATACGACGTCATTAATTGGAAATTAAAGGACCGCATTTTAAGTCGCGTTAAACACGCCGTTCGGAGACGCGTTCCAGGCCTGGTAATGTAGTAATAATAATATGTTTTACGGTTCTGGTGACCAGTAAGGTGAGCGGCTCAATCGCTGTTCATCCTCGGCGACATGCCTTAAGCCGCAGTCACGCTGATAACACATCCTGCAAATGAAAGTCTACAGAAATTATCCGAGGCGTGTTCCTTTCTTATACCACGGTTATGTCTCATTGGTGATACAAAAACTGTCTGCAGTTTTGTTAGAAGCCTATCTGAAGTAACAGTGATTCGAAGACGCTTGAGACGTAACCGCGAATAACTCCTTCCTCATGTCTGTCTTCGGTGAACACCATGTCATTGTTAAGATGCATCAGCAGTGTAACTGAGGCTTAATTAAAAATGGCAGTTTCTGCAGTGTCAACATGAACGTCTCGAGTATGTGAGTGCTTCTATTTGCAAGAGCCCAAGTAGGTGACTTTCAGATTTTATTCGCATTACGTTAGACGGCTTATTCATCTACATTTTAGAGTTCTTTGCACTCTACCAAAGTCGCAAGGAATAGAAAATGTCAACAAGGTCTTTGACTTAGTATGGTATCAAAGAATATAGACATAGGCAATATATATCTTTCGCAGATGGTGAAACGTTGAGATCATCTCGGCATATTTCCGCCGCCGCTAAAAATATATCGACACCTAAAAAGTGAACTCAGAAGCATTGAATTTCTTTTTTGTTTGTTTATGCAAACATGTCTAGAAAAAATTGAAAGCATGTGAAAACAGTCAGGAGTATTTCTAAGGCCGGGCACACATTCATTTCTTTTAGAAACGGTTGTTGTCACGTGTCGATAACCTTCCGATGCGTACAGCGACCTTTTCGACAGTCTGAAGGTAATGTGGAGGGGGCGAGGGGGGGGGGGGGGGGGGGTGCACAACCGTCACGCTTGCAACTTTGTCCTCATCCTAAGACCGTCAGGCGAAAGGATCTACTCTTCGCGCGTTCCCCGAATGACGCAATTCCCTTTGTCTCATTCTTTTGTTTCTAATTTTTTTGTTTGCGGCTATTGAATGTTGAGAATGTCAACATGAACGCTTAGAAAAGGGAGCAAGGGTGAAAGTGTACATCTGAGATGTGCGCGAATTTCTGCTTTTCGTTCGGTACCTAAGCTAAGTGATATAAATCGTTGTCTCCACCGACACAAGGTCTATCTCGCAAACGGCCCCTCTGCGACGGGAATCCCAGACGGATTGGGCAACTCCTATTGAACAAGAGATGAAAAAAGAATGCAAGCAGACATGGTACTTATTTTCGTGAATATCAGCTTGCTTAAGTGTCGTTTTATAGCATCCCATGACAAAGGGATGCATTATTTGGAAATACTAACACGCACAACAAACTACAACGTGCCGTCATCTTATGGGAAAGTTTCAGTTATAGTGTGAACTTTTCAATGGAAAAACCTGCAACATTTAATGTAGCTGACGCCGTTCATCTACCTGTATTCATGGGCTTCTTTGGCCGTGATATTTCAATTGAAAGTTAAAAAAAAATATCCCTTCCATTTTTCGAATAAGGTAATGTTTAGTTCTCCAATAATGGCACTTGGTCCAGAGCGCTAGCGATACCTTTGGCCTTAAATTGAACGCCGGCCTTGCGTACTATTTTTTTTTTTTTGGGGGGGGGGGGGGGGGGGGCGGGGAATGAAACATTTTATTTTTAATATTTAGGGATTTTGTGCACATTGTTTTCCGTTGAAACAACGTTTCGCATATCAGTTGTACTTTGCTAAGAATGTCATCTTCTTGGTCTGAAATCTTGCACTCTCACGCAAGCCGGCGTCGATTAAAATGACGACTTATTAAGAGCTCATGTCAGCCTTTGAGCTGGAAACTATTTCTAAACGGACCTACCTAAATGAACAAGTGGCGAACGCGCCAAGTGCATGATGCGAGTTCCTTTAAATGAACACTGAACTCTTAAAAACGTACTTTATAAGTGTCTGCACGCTAAATAGCGTTAGACAATTAACTCTGGAAATAAGCTTGACCTGGGGCCAGACTTGTACGTAACTTAAATACTGTACTCAAGTTACTCTATCTTAGATACTCTTGTGAGTAACTTGGTATCTTGCAAATGCTTTCGAACGTCAGTATTTAGTACTCTGATTTAAATACCTTTTTCAAGTCACTTGTACGCATTTTAAAGTTACTTTTAAGTCACTTTCTGTTTTTTGTTAAATTTTTTTAGAGGCGGGAAGCTTGGAAAATATTAAACTCCAGTTATTTTTGTACCTGCAATGGCAGGCGCCCTGCCCTTGCAGGTACATTTCGTGCCAGGTAATATAGTGCACTTTCGTGTTTCTGCTGAAAGAGGTGACACAGAGAAGCAGTTGTCGCAGCCTCAAGCCGAGCGGACGCGTGTCGTGTCTTCTAACTGGGCAAAACGTCAAAGCATATTTTCTTAAAATTTTTTTCTGGCCAAGCGCAAGAGCAACAGAGATTCCGAAGCACAGGGGCATGCGGGTGAAAGCATAAGCTGTGTACAAGGCTACAAGGCAGAGGGAGGGCACTTGTGTCGGAGAGAGGGTGGGTTCTACAAGCGTCTGGTAAGAGTCGACAGTAAACCGAAGTTTCTTTCTCCATGATATAGATTGAATGCATATAAAAGAAAGCCTTCCAGCTTCAGAAAATCCTTTGCATCCGCACGCAGTTGCACACACCGCTCGTTCTTTTCACTAGGCCCTCTTCGCACACAAGACTTGTAAGACATGATGACTAATGGCTCCAATCCGGTAGCCGATCCCTCGCGGCGTACGCAGCATTAGCAAGTTTTAGTAGACCGTTCTTCCACCTCCGCTAACCCTCCGCTACGAAAAAACCGTCACTGCGCCTGCGTGCCGATGGCCTTGGCTGCAGAGTTGCAGGTAGCGGAGGGGCTTAGCCGAGGGGGAAACACGGTCTACTAAAGCTCGCTATTTTCTTCGGTAGCACGAATGACCGCCGGCGTCCACCACGGTGGCGCCCGCTCTCCCCTAGCTTGGACTCCCCGACCCCCGACTGCACGGCACTGCCAGTGCACTGACGGGGGAAGCGGACATGAACACCCGACACAAGGGGAGTGCCGGAGGCGAGCCTTTGTGTAGAAACTCCCTCCGCAGGCGAACGGGCCCCGCGCTGCCCTCGCCTATGTCCTTGCCATATCAAAGGTATAAAAGAAAAACATTTTTATTTTTGTTTCATTCGTAGTTACTTGCGACCTCCTAGAAGCCTGAATGGCAGCCAAAGTCTAGCTAGGCGATTTCCAGGAGATTCCATGGTAGCTGGGAGGATAAATTTTTTCTGACTTCAGTTCTGCTTGACAATGAATTGCAGAGAAAATTGTAACTTGAGAGTATCTTGA
Organism: Ixodes scapularis; assembly: GCF_016920785.2. Lineage (NCBI taxonomy): Eukaryota > Metazoa > Arthropoda > Arachnida > Ixodida > Ixodidae > Ixodes > Ixodes scapularis. Next base: position 68,554,692 of record NW_024609837.1, read on the forward strand.
AAGTAACGAGTTACTTTTTTGAAGTATTTTGTAGTTTACTCAATTACTTTACAAATTTGGGCATTCAGTACTCTACTCAGTTAGTATTTTTCGTGGTACTCAGTAACCTGACTTAAATTCTTTTAGTGAGTATCTTCTGAAAGCCTGCCCGGGGCTAACAAAAGGCTGGGAAAGTAACGATTTCTAAATGTCGATAAAGAACTCAAACGATAGAATTCTGGCAATACTACCAGCACCATAGGAATATATTTGTACGAGCACTATGTTTACAAGCCACAAGCGCCACATGTTGTTTCTATGTGCACAGAAACAACAAATCAATCTCAGTAAACCACGCACGAGAGAGAATTCATAACCCTGGTAACTGGTCCAGCGCCATATGTACTTAAGAAATGAAAGATGCTCATTCAATGGTTGTCGCCTCCGCTATTACAAATGTTACAGGTATGTTGCTTCGTTCTCGCTATTAATCGCGTGAAGCATATAATAACTAAACAACAAATGTATCTCAAAGAAGAAAAGCATCGGCCGAGGCAATAACTACTCAAGATGATTGCAAAAACAACAACCTCCGTTACAGCGGCTGTCAGTGGGACAAAACATCCGTCGAAAATAAAGGGTGTGCCATGCAAGAGCACTCTAGTCAATATCTGAAAAGTGCATATTGCTTATATTGAGAATTCTACAAAGGTGTATTCATGGATTTATAGGTGTCTGGAACAGCGTCTTTTCGCCCTTAAAGGTGTACAATTTTTTTTTATTTCAGGACAGATAAACTGCAAAATGCACTTATAAGTCATAAGCATCGCCCAATCCTCATCCTCTGCACAAATGTAGTTAGGGTGACCACCTTCCTGCTAGCGAAATGCGGGACACGCGGGGCAGGGGAGGGGGGGGGGGGGTAGAATAAATTTATTAATTAGCAAGCATACACCGAAGCGAGGCTCTGTTAAGGGGTCGTGTGGGGCTTTAGAGTAATTTTCTTATTTATAAAAGCACTCTTGACATATTATACACTGGTATAACACATCTCGCACCTATTCCAAATATGCAATCAGATATTGAATATCTTATCTAGAACCCAAGTTACGAGAGATTGGTCTAATTTGATTAGGTCATTTGTTACCGGTCGTTAGAGAAGAATTTTTCACAAATTGTTAAAATTTTTAGTGCAACAGTATTCACAAGGGTGTAATTTGTGCGGTGATGCTATTTTACATCTTAACTGAGAGGGTTATGTTACTACAAAAACGATTCTAATTATAGTTTAAAAGAGATGCTTTCTCATTATTTAAGAAAGTAATTAATTGAATAGAACTTAAATCGCAAGACTATAAAAATACTGTCACCGCACAGCTCTTTTTTCTCGATGAAAATGGCACAAAGCGTGTTAATATTGTCCAAAGCAAGCTTCAGAAAACGCCTGCAATGCTTCGGTACTTATGAAAAAAGTGAGAAGAAAGAAAAAAGCCCTTGAAGTATGCGTATTTCTATTGAATGTTTATAGAAAATTAAGACTTCAGAGAGCTGAATGCACAGAGCTGAATGGGTATGTCTAAATACCAGAATTTTTTTTAATCAATTTTTCTTAACTCTTTATTATTTAAAAACCAGCCTCCCCTCTTAACACATTTATTATCCTGTGGGGTTTATACGCCAGCGAGCTGTATTCCAGCAAATAAGCTCAAATAAATTTCACCCCCAGTTATATATTTCTTCTGCAAAATATGTTATTAAATATGTAGAACTTAAAACATAAAAATCAACTGTACCAGAACTCAATGCATTAAATGAAAAAAAAAAAAAAAAAACAATCAATCTTTTTTCGGGTAAGTGTTTCCTGTCGACGCTTGCTTTTATCAACATGGTCCGACGCAAATTTTTAAAATTATCTTCATTTTCGACCGTTCTTAATATGACTGCATCCACTAAAAAAAATCTACAGCAACCTTTTCGCAATGACACAGCGATTTGAAAATATTTACAATATTTTATATTAAAACTTTAAGCGAGCAATCTTTCTTACACTATTTTGCCACCAAGAGGGGAGGTACGACGGCGGAAGCGCGTGGGTTTTCCTGAAGAACGACAGTCGCTTCCCGGAATGCTTGGATAGAAAATGGCGTATCATTTCGTATCACACGATAACCAGCGACCTCCGCGCTTCCCCATCCCCCGTTGTTCGTCATCATGAGTTGCAGAGCGAATTTTATGAGTGTGAAATGCGGAACATTTTGAAGGTTTGGTGATTTCTTGCTGGACGCCGGACACGAGCCCTTAATGCAAGGCTGTCCAGCGAGTCGCGGGACGGGTGGTAATAATTAATAAAGTACTAGCGGTCCCGACCAGCTACCAAGGTTTTAGAAGTACCCGCTAACTTATTAAAAATATATATGATTGATTTTCTGATATTTTCAATGTGAAAATGGCGGCCGGCGGAGTTCTCGTTTACATGGAATCGAATCGGGACCAGTTACCAAAAATGGGCGAAAAGGGGCCCCATTTTTTTGTTAAATAATTATTAGAACTTACCTTCTAACTTTTGATGGTGAGTTCTTACACTTTTGCATCTGGATACGAACCGCTAGCGCTACAAGTTGGCGGAGAATGGGCGTTCGGCAATTTGTATTTTAATTTTACAAGAAGAAAGTTCTTGTTTCCTTTTTTTTTAAGCAGACTTTTTGTATAAGCAGTTGTGTTTCGAAATCTCTCTTAACACAAAATTACTCTCGCGAAATAAATGTTGCGCTACACATTTTTCTTTTTGGGGAAACATTAATTTGTGACAAAGTTACCTAGTACGTGCCCTATAGAGGCATTACAAAAATATTTTTGCAAGTTTAGTGTACTTTCGACCGAATGTCGTGTAAAAATGACAAAAGCGACTATACTCCGTTTCAATTTTAATCAAGCGGCAACAAAAGCACATCGACAAAATCTCTCATCGTCTTTATCCGCTTGCAAACCCTGTTGAAACCAATCACGTATCGTGAATGCCTCGCAATCATGCGACTTTTTTTCTTGTGTATGTGTGTGTATGTGTGTGACTGGCTTAGAAAGTGATAGCGAACCCAAAGAAAACGAGCGCCTTGATCATAAAAGTTTGGAGCCGCTCGGTTGCCTCCACTGAATCGCAACGTCGGCAGCGGTCGGACCAAAAGTGAAGCAGAGTGGTATTCCCGGCTTTAGCGACAATGGAGAATCGACTACAGAAGAAGAGCGGAAACTAATCGGGACAGGTCGCCTTCGTTATCGTCCTTCTGCTTTCTTCACCCGCTCTCATATTCTTCGTTGTTTTAGCCCAAGGGTGGGTTAGAGAGAGAGAATATGAAAATGATGAACAATAAGTTAGTAATGTGAACTGAATTAGCCGCTAACAAAACTTCAGTAGCGGTAATGCGAAACCCGATCTCAAGTGTTCTTAACAAACGAATGTTTCGTTCAACACTCCGGACCGGTCCACCTGAGTCGATCTCGGGTACATCACTTTAGCAAAACAGAGCCAGAAAAACTTAATAAAACAATGAAAAATAACGGCCATAAAAAAATACGCCAAGAAGTACTGGTCCAGTAATTAAGAAGAACAAATTGACACAACAAAAAAGATGAAATAACACCAGTGTGTGATAGCGTCGAACTCATTGCGAACTTTTCAGAGCGCGGAGAGTTTGCAAGGGTTGCGAAACTTCCAAAATTTTCAATTTAGCACGCGCGCACGCACGCACGCACGCACACGCGCGTGCACGCGCACACGCGCACCCACACACGCACACACGCACACGCGAACACGCACACGTACACACGCACACAGAAGACGAATAAATACAGATAAAAAAAGGGCACCGCCGATGTTGAGAGCTCGCTCCAAAAGCTCTGAGCAGTAGAAGGATCTTGAGGCGAGCTTGTCTTGAGACGCCTGGTTCTTTCAGGGGAGTCTGTCGATGCTGCACGTATCGGGACGTCAAAGCAAAGTAAAGAAACATCCAGCGAAAACCAATCGAGTATCCAGAGTGCGCTGTCGGTGTCTTGCCAGCGAGAACGTGATGAGACGTAAGGGTAAAGAATTGAGGTGGGCGACCTTTGGTCCTTTGGTTTTGGTTTGCACGTCTTGGTTGGAGGGTCTTGGGAAGCAGCACGCTTTATTGGTAGCGTTTTTCTTTTATCTAGAATGCTAATTTATTCGTGTTTTCTGGCACTAACATTTCTGCTTTTACACCTACTTTTCTTCAGTATCACGGTAAACTTCCCTCGTTTAACGTTCCTCTTGGAAATTTCGCGTTTAGTACTTTAGGTCTGTTATAATAAGGTTGTATTTCATCATGATAGCCAGAATGAAATGTTACGAATGGACAGCGTTGTATACGCGGTGTTCTATTGATACAGACCTGAAAACGTTTAGGAACCAATGTGAATTAATTGTTGTATGTATACATTTCTCTCGTCGTTAATGACCAGCTTGAAATAAAGAGAAGTATTTTAATTGTTTTCGTCCCAGGTATACTTGACATTCTTACAGCAAAACAAATATGTATACAGGGTGTCAGAAAGATATTTACAGGGTTTTTTTTTTTACCGCAAAAATAAACTAGGCATTGCCAAACGCTCATTCTCCGCCCAAAGGTAGCGCTAGAGGTCACAACCAGATGCCAAAGCTTCAGCCCGATCCGATGCCTTATTTAAAAGGTTATAGGTGATTTTCTGAAAATTTCAATGGGAAAATGGAGTCTATTTTTGCCCGTTTTCGGTTTCTGGTGCAATAGAGTCCGATGTACTCGAAAACTTCGCCGGCCGTGATTTTCCCATTGAAATTTTCAGAAAATCACTTATAACTTTTGATTAAGTTATCGGATATGGCTGAAACTTTGGCATCTGGTTGTTATCTCGAGCGCTACCTTTGGGCGAAGAATGAGCGTTCATCAATGCCTAATTAATTTTTGCGGTAAAAAAATAAAAAAAACTGTAAACTTTTTGTGACATCTTGCATATATATTCATACATAGTTGCAATAACGACGCAATCAAGCTCTTTTTTTCACTCTATCAATTATTGGTTGGAATGAATTACCACACGATGTTTCGAATGTCGCTTATTTTCTAGACTTCTCTTATATGTTATTGCTCCAAGATCAGCATCTCGGACGCTTCTTTTTTATCGTAGGTTCGTGACAATGTTGAAATAAATTAACATTATAAATAGCAAAACTAAAAAAAAAAGAAAGAGAAAAAGAGACCGAAAATTAGAGAACTGAAGCAGCAAGCAGCAAGAATTGGAAAATAAACTAAAATTGAATTCAACTGAAATTAGGAGACCCTTTAAGGGTCAGTCTGAACCTGCCCACCTTAGAACCATCAGAAAGGTCTCACGTAAATCTCCTATGTACTGTGCTACTGGCGTCGTAATTCACCGAGTGTTGCAAGTGGTCATTGCACAGATGGTCTCTATAGGCGAAGTGCACTTGTTCCATCACTTGGTAGGCAGCAAGGCAGTAGCGCTGAAGTTTCTATGCCACCGTCTGGTTTTCAGCGCAGAGCACTAATTTGATAAGATTGCTGCGCCGCGTATTTCAAACGGAGGGCGATACGAGGCATGGCAACGCCGCTCGTGACGGATTGGCTGCTTCTTGATGAGGACGCTGTCTCGTCACACATAGCAACGGGAAGCTCATTGACGTGCACCAGTGATGCACACGCGCAACGTCGCCGCGAAGAGTTGTGAACGGAAAAGGGGGGGGGGGGGGGGAGGGAGGGGGGAGGAGGGGAGGTTAAACACGTTCCAGTGATACACGCTCAAGGCCTGCCGGCCGCAGCGCCCGTTGCTATGTGTGTCGACGCAGCGTCCTTTCCGATCCGGCGCCAGCGGCGTTGCCATGCCACGTGTAGCCCACCATTTACAAATACGTTCCTGCTGCAGCTCTCGGCCTGAACTCATGTTCAGAATGGGTTCCAACCGAACGCTGCATGACTCGGCACTCGTGTTCCATCAGTGCCATGCAATTTTCTCTTTCAATGACTTATAAAGATTCAGAAATCAGACTTTTCTGTGTTGGAGTTGTTTAATACGGACTTGGTCTCGAGATGTTGCTCTTGCCCTCTCCCATCTATTTAAAAAAGGAAAAAAGAGTTGTGTGACGTTAGAGGCAAAGCGTTGTAACCAGATTACACAGTTTCCCGCTCTTAAAGCTGCGACAACTTGTTACAACAATCGCTCTCCAGTGCCTTCATTTTTTTTAACGGGCAAGAAAAAGAAATATAATGAATGAGCACAGAACACAAAAGCTTAACAGGTACGGCCCGCCTGAAATGTAAACAATATTAGATGTTATATAAAACAAGTAGGTGAAAAAGAACAAAAAAAAACATACATAGGAAGGAATGCGACTTTATTTATTGGGCTGAAAGTGTCTGTTCTTGATAAAAATGAAAATATAGTAACATTTACGTTCTGTTTCATGTTTGCCGTCCTAGATTGATCTCAAAATCCAAACACAGGACGAACAAATGGTATTCTTGTTGACGTTCCCTCTACGTTATGTCTACCAATCCAAAAGCACCCAGATTTTTTTATGCCCTTGCGCATGTGCTAAAACTGAAAACTCGAAATTTATTTTAATATTTCATTAACGCAGCAGCCGGACCTTAGCTAAGCCGAACAACAACAACCACAAAAAAAAGCAGTTACTGGAAAAAAATTTATACATGGTGTTCCTCCTATAAAAAAAAGACAATAACATAGAATGTGTGCACACACGTACTAAAAATATATGTATATTTTGGTGTGTAGCCTATTTGTTCCAGTATAAATAGGGTACCACTGGTATTTAAGCTAGTTAATGAGCATCTGGAAACGATGTGTTCAGAATACCGGGCTTTGCAGGCTCTTCCGCTCTGCACAGTAAAAATATACAACATGCGCTAAGTGTCGGCAATTCAAAACGGGAAGAAATACAAAAAGTAAAAAACTGTGGGTTTGCTTTAATCAAACACACGCAAGTCTTAATTATCTTGAAGACTTTAAACTACCGATGACGAAAACGACCAGTTATTGAATGAGCAGAAAAAGAAAACTCAGCACGTTGTTGCGGTTTTATTGTGTTTCGTTTTAAAAATAGGAAAAAATCTCGAAAGCACGCGTTCCCCCTGAAAAAAAAAAAAAAATCATTAATATAGTCATGTCTTGATTTCTTCTCAAGGCACAGTGTCTGGTAGTCAAAACATACATCACTGATGTTACTACTGTATCAAGTAATTATATATTTTTTCAAAAATTATGTTGAATACATTATCTAGCGATAAGCGATCAGTTAAAGTTGCTGAAAGTGTTGAAGGCAACTGCGTTACACTTACTAAATTTTGATTTCTTTAAAATTGGGAGGTCTTTAGCAGACTTGTTCTCGTTACTTGAAATTGTAAGGGATTACAATTACACATTACAGAGCCTTAAATGTAATGGATTACCGTCACAAAATACTTCCGCTGAAAAGTAAAAGATTACTTTACTCGTTACGTTACAAATTACTTTCATGTTACTTCTTCCGTACACTAATCCGGAAAACAATATAAATTATTGATATTAAAAAAAATTTTCTGGAACCAATGCTTTTCATTTCTCATACGCCCGTAGTATGGTAGTCGTTGTAAAAATATTGTATGTAAAGGGGTTATGACATGAAAATTAAACGGATAGATTATTTTTGAAATGGGGTGCTCATAGGCTACTTAGTATATACACCAAGTTACGCGATTTTTAGAGCTTTGGTAATAGCAATATTCAATTTACGAATTTTTATCATTTTCATCTGTCGACCCGGCAACACTGCCCAAGTTAGTCACACCATGGTGTCCATAAACCACGTGACCATAAAGACTCTCTCATTCTAGGCGCCCCCATGATTGCTCAAGCTCTCCTCGTCGCGGTACGATCAAAACACACTGACACAACTCGGTAACCCTAAAGCTATTCTCGCTCTCCCCCCCGGCCCGTTGACCTTCCACCCTGCATGCGCCTGCGAGATATTCCCGGACGACGTTGACCACGTCGAGTTCGTCCGTTACTCGTCGCCGCTGGAGCTGGTCGCCAGCGGGTCGCAGTCAAAATGAACAGCTTCCAACATCTCTTGATAGCAATCACTCTCATCGCTGCTGCAATCAATGTCGAACACTTCGACAAGGCGAGCGATGCCGTACACGTAATCGTCACGGACCGCATGCCGATACGTGGAAGGTAAACGATGAAGCTGAGGCTCGATACGTCAAAAGAGCCAAGTCTGTGAGTGCGTGCAAGGAGACACTGCGCTGGGGGCTGGCTACGTAGCCAACCTCCAGCTCCGCCCGGATCTGCCTCTCCGAGGGCCCGCATATAAATCGATTTAGCCACAAAACTATCGCGCCATTTTCAAAACAAATTTAGCAGGATTATAGGAGCATACAATGGGTCGTAGCAGTATAGTTATCTCATATTTTATTTTTGACGTGTCATAACCCCTTTAAGAGAAAGAGTGTAGGTCCACTCCGTTCACCTGTAAGCTGACAAGGCACCGAAAGCGGCAACCACACCCGCCATCCCGCTAGCTTACGGCCGCCAGAAATGATCCCTTCAATTGTGCAGACAAGGCTAGCGCTGCGCATGCTCAGTAGCAGCGTCTACCTCCGCTACGAGATTCGTAGCTAAAGAAGCGATCTACGAAATTTGCCTTTTGACTCGGGCGTTTTGCATGTTATTAACAAGAAAAGAAAAACTTGGTTCTAAATTTACAATGCATAGCAAATGCAGAATCCAGGTGTCCCAGCTTGGCTTGATGTGTTTCCGTAGATTAGGGTTTGTTGTTTTTGCAGATGACAATGTGTTTTCTGGCAACCAAAGAATGCACTGAAACTCTAGGTTTCTGCTCTCCTTAATACCCTGAATTTTAAACATCTCATTAAACAGATGGCCGGGGAGACGGCGGACACCCCATGGCAGAATACTCGACCAGTCAGAGAAGAAGTGGCACTTACGGGTTATTGATCGTTCATCGGTTTTCACTTTCATATCAATATTCGTGGAGGCCAGGAGAGGGGAGGGCATAGAGAGCGAGAGAAGCGGTGGCCATTGGTCTCACAAAAAAATAAAGGATCAAACCTCTTTTACGCGTTTTTTCTCCCTGTCAGCACTCCTTAAATGGCCTTACCCCCCCCCTTCCCTCCCCCTTCCCCCTTTATGTCGGCAGCTTACTGTAAAGTTAGGAGTCGACTCGACCACCATACCCAGACAAGTAAGCCAAAAGAAGTATCGTCCGTACCCTTGAAGACTATGCTCTTACCGCCGAATTCAGAAACCTCACACAAACCACACTCAAACTGAAGGGCCCCTCCACTTCCTCGATGAAGGCGCGAGGGCCGGCGCTGGCCAATCGCGAGGACGGATCCGCCGTCGCGATTGGCCAGAGCCGGCCCTCGCGCCTTCCTCGAAGAAGTGGAGGGGCCCTTCAGTTTGAGTGTGGTTTGAGTGAGGTTTCTGAATTCGGCGTTTAGCCTCGCGCCTTTCAGCCGCGCCTAAAGAGCGTGCTAGATTTAAGTAGCGCGATGAAAAACAGAGAAATTTCGACCCCCTCGCGCGAAGCTACATCGTCTGTTACGTGAGTTGTGAACCCGCGAATCGATGGTGTACGGACCCGCGTTTGATGTCTGTGCAGGTGGCTAGAGAAGTCGAAGAAGTTGGAAAGGGTGAAACGGTGTAAAAGACAAAAACAAATAAATAAGAAGAGTTTTCTCTTGCCCGCGAGAAGAAAACACGATGGAAGGCAACGAAGAGTCTACTTGGCGCTGTCTTATTTGATCTTTGTCTTTCGTATGAGTGTAGATGCCTTGCTCGTTTTTCTAGTGGTTGTAGTGGTGAGCGGTCATACGTGCTTTCTTTTTGACTGTTCTTCCCTTTCTGATTTTTTTTCTATCTTGTTCAACTTGCTCTCACGATGCTGCTGAATCTTCTGCTCGTATTGCTCCAGTTACTGTATTTTGCTCTAATTAAAAAAAAAAAGTGACGAGTAGTTAAAGTAATCCCTTACCAATATTTTGCAACAAAATTACATTACGAATTGCTTTCGAAAAAAGGTAACGTGGCAAATACAAAATTACTTTAAAAATAACGGATTAGAAGTAATCCGTTACTTGTAACGGATTACTTCCCAAGTCTGGTCTTTAGTTGCCGATGTCGTGAGTATTTTCAGTAATCTGAATACGCTGCACCAAGCCGCACTAACAATGCTCATGCATCATGGCGAAGACATGGTGCTTGCTGCAGACGTGATAACGGAATTGTCTGCAGAGAGAACTCAGGGATGTTCGAGGACCGTTTGCTTCAGACATATGCATGCTACGCAGTTGTCTGCAAACAGCTTTTAGAGCGCACCTCTTAGGCGCTCTTTTCGGGTTGAGCGGCGTCGGCGTCGGCGTCGGTTTTCCAAACACGTTGGCGTCGGTGTCGGCGTCGGGGTCGGCGTCGGCGTAATCGCACGCGTTAAATTACGGGGAAATTTTACCGTTAGATTTAGCGGATGAATTTCACAGGTAAATTTAGCGCAGAAAGTTTCCCGATAAATTTAGCGGTTAAGTTTCTCCGCTAAATGTAGCGCGAAAAGTTTCCCGGTAAATATTTTGCTAAATTTATCGGGTGAATTCTCCCGCTAAATTCAGCAAAAAAGTTTCTCCGCTAAATCTAGCGGAAACCTTTCTCGCTAAATTTAGGGAGACAATTTTTTTTACTAAATATAGCGGGTAAAATGACGTAACTTGACCTCAACACCAATTCAGTTTTCCCGCTAAATTTAGAAATAAATTTTGCGAAAATTTTTTGCTAAACGGGGGGCACGAGGGGGGAGGAAAGCCATACACTCTCCTCCGTACCCTCCTCTTCTCCTCCTCAGCAGCTGCACTCTAATTCGCCATTACAGAGAATTGTAAAAGTCTAATTTTTTGTATCTCCAATGTGACACTCAAAGAAGCAAAACAAGATGAGACGTTTACAATTCCGTGTAATGCGGAATTAGAGAGCAGCTCTTGAGGTGAAGGGGAGGGCACGGACAGGAAGGTATGCCCCCCTTCCTCCTCTCCTCCTCCTCCTCCCTCTCGCACTTCCTCTCCCCTCCCTTTATTCTCCTCCCTCCTCCTCCCTCGCTCCTCCCCCTCCCTTCCTCCCTCGTGAGGTCACTCGTGACCCTCGTAACGTCAATCGCGACCCTAGTGGCCCTCGTGATGGCCCTCGTGAAGGCCTCTTGCAGGTCGTGACCTTCACGATTGAAGGTCACGTGAAAATCATGACCTTCATGTGACCTCCACTGTGGGTGTCTGGACCTTCGTCGTGACCTTCATGGGAGACGTTTGTTAGGTCATAATGAAAAACGTCGGATAGCGGAACGCGCCGTTACGCCGACGCCGATGCCGCTCAAGCAGGAAGCGAGCGCGTAAGAGCTGCACTCTGAAAAATTGAAAGACCTTTACAGATCTCTGTAATGCGAACTTTGTACGCAGCTCTTGAGGAGGGGGAGGCGAGGGCACGAAGGGAGGGTTTGCCCCTCCTCCTCTTCCATACCCTCCCCTCCTCATCTCGTTTTCGTCTCCTCTCCCCTCCTCCTCCCGTCCTCCTCCTCCTCCTTATCCATGAACAAATGTAGTTTTTCCGCCATATTAGGCGGGAAAATTGACGTCACGTGACATCAAAACTAATTCAATTTCCCGCTAAACCTATAGCGCGAGGTTACGCCGATGACGACGCCGCTATACACGGAAGCGGGCGCCTAAGAGCTGCGTTCTAAAAGCACACAAAAATGTGTGAAGACAGTCTTCTGCATGATGTATTGACGGTGTGACCGCGGCTTTACATTTCCGGAGCCCCGATGGATACGCGCGGTAATGTACAAAATATAGGCGAGTATTATTTCTCGCATAACTTATGTGCGTTTTTCTTTAGAAAATCAATTGTTATTTTAAATCACTACTTTCTTTGTTCGTGTTTTTACGAGACCAAATTAAGAAAACAATTCCATGGATCCATTCAACGTTGAGAAAGAAAAAAAAACACGTTTTTTTGCAAGGTTCAAAATTTTTAACACAGTGGAAACGGCATAAAAAAAAACCCCAAGATTGCTCTTACAAACCTTTCGTATCTGGGTTTTAGTGTACAGAAGAGGGGAAGAAATAGGGATTGGGTTATCGAGGCTAAGGGATTCTTCTTTCCCGTTGCCTGGAACATCGCCTTTGTAACCCGAGTTTTCGGTTCTATTTTTCAACCGAGGATATTTTCAGCGACCTCTCGCGACACGAGGCCGAAAACTCCGTGCTATCCTAATCGAACGGTGATTTCGATCTCACGGGGCGCAAGCTACATACTGGTGAAATAAAAATAAGAACATCTGCTATGTATAAAAAACAAATACAGACAAAAAATACACAAAAAGCGATCGATTTCTTTTTGTTTTCAATTTGCGATCTGATATTTTTAATTGCGAAGGGTACGCGAGAAGTATTTCCCTTAAAAATAACGAGAAATATAGACACAGGTGATTCCGGAAAAATTTAAAAACCAGAAATAAAATAAAAAAAATTTTTTTTTTACGGTATGTACATTTTTGTTTATTGCGCCTGGTCGCGTTCTGGGTAAAATGAGAGCCACGTAGAAATTGTACAACGCTAAATCAAAATAAAAATAAAAAAATTGACTTTTCAAAAAAAAAAAAAAAGATTAAGACTCGGGATGTGTGATGAGTCCCACGCATGTCATTATCGCACCGCAATCAATAAAATTGCCGAATTAGCCAATAAGAATTCGGAAGATACAATCGCAAATCAAGGAGCGTGAATCAACTTAAAAACCAGGCTCAGCATTGCTTCAACTTTGAATTATTATATAAAAAAGAAACTTTTTGCATCACAAGGATTTTCTTTCTCCTCACACTTTAACCTATTTGGCGCCTCAATTGTTTAGTAATTTCCTTTTATTTCCTTTAAAATAAACAATTTGCATTCGTCCAACACTTGGCACAATAAATACAAAAGCGTTTTTTTTTTAACCTTATTCTTACTGCTAAATGCCATTCAAAAAGGGCCACTGATAGTGTCGCTACATGTGAAAACTACAAGATTCTTTTTTTTCCACCGATGAATATTATCCAGATATATTTATTAGGCCTGGGCGTCAATTAAAATATTAATCAAATAATTATTCGTTTAAAGGCTGTTTTATCTATTAATTATTCAATGACACGTTCTTATTTATTGCCACACGTCATACTTTTTATAGAAAAATTACATATATTTTTGATTTCGTCGAAGGTCAGATAAATGGCACAATAAACAATCTTGATTATAAATCCATTTTGATATGTGGTTGAGTACATTTCAAAAGAAACTCACTGTCAAAGATTATTTCTTCTGCTGCGTGAGCCGAAGGGGGTTCGTTGATATTTTTCGGCAAAAGCGGACTTGCTTTATTGTTCAGAGGAGTCTCTGCTGCGCTAAACCGACACCTGTAACCTTCTGCACCTCTCTGTACTTAGAAACTTCGCCCTTGCAGCTTACCTTAGGTTACAATTTCACCAAAAGTTTGCCCTCGCATTTCCTCTATTTCTTCGTGGTAAAATCATTTATTTTACGCGCTTTTATTTCGTCAAATTTTTACCGATTAGACGGTTCAAATAATTAATCGCAATTAAACAATTATTTAATGAACCTTTAGGTTAATCCATCAGTATACTAGCGCCGATTATTGCGCGCATCCATTGACGCTGCGTTCCTTCTACGGCCAATGCGCGACGTGTTTTTTAAAGACTAATAAAAAAAATTGAAGGATAATAGTTATACGTAGAAACAATGCTCTTCTTATTCGTCGCCTTGATTCCGGGATTTAATTTTATTCGTCGATTTTTCGCGCATGTTCTGTGAGCCACCGTGCTGTTTTGTGCAATTGACAGTTTGTTAGGTCCGTAACAGCCATTTATGTCTCAGCGATTGTGACGTCCTTATTTCTAACCTTTTTCTCGTCCCTAAATGTTTTATTGCTTAGCATTCGTGATAGCCAGATTTACTTTGAATTGTGATTGGAACAGTAAAAATTGTGCATCAATAAAAACAAAAGCGTCCGCTATGTCATAAAAGTTGAAAAGCAAGTGTATCGATTTTTAATTGTAACATGTCGATAAAGGTGGGAAACTGAATGGAAGAGTAGAAAATCTGGAAGTAATTATTGTATTGCATTGAAAATAAAAATTAAAATTACCATTAGGTTTAACTTTCTCAAACATCGAAGATAGATCAGCTAAAAAATAAAAAAGTTTCAGTTTGACATTTTTGGAAGCAAAGAGGCCAGAAATATAAATATATCGTTAGCTAAGATCCACCAGACTCTTTAAAAAAGCTCACTTGTTTTACAAACTTACATTATTAGTATAATTTTTCTTTAACAGATATAAATTTCCATCACAAATATGATGCTGCGGAAATGCTCTAACCCATCAGGACTTCTGTCCTCGGCTGTACCAGCAACAAATAGGCAAGACAGTTGACGATCATTCGCAAGGGCCGACAATTCACGAAACCCCCAGAGAAACAAATGTCAATTAAGCTGAAACGGTGACCCAGAAACGTCGAAACTATATTGAATACAGTTGTCGTCGCAACTGCATCCGCGCCGCAAGCCAAAATTTCTTTCAAACAAATTCATAGTCCTGAAATACCCAGCAAAACATGGGTAAAAGAATGACAGGCAAAGAAACCAACAACCAATGATTCATCCTTGGTCAAGGGTCATCGGTGCCTCCAAATATAAAAAAAAAATAAACTGCATACAAACATCCTTGAGAAAAAAAAGGGGGAGAGGGGGGAGGGGGTTGTGCGGAGGGTTCTTGCCCTCAACCCAAAACCGACCGATTACATAGTAATAAAACTTTGATTGGGGCTAGTTGCCATTTTAACCTTTTAATCGATTACGTAGGTATATTGACATGAAAGATGCGGAATAAACAAAACCCGGGGTCATCTACATCCGCTATTGATCGCGTCGTGTCTGATAGGCTCCTATGTACGATACCAGTTGATTCATTGCACACTATGTCACTGATATATCTGCCCAGTTTTTCTTCTCATTCTTTCAGATCAATATCGACGCAAATCAAACCCTCTCAGAAGTTAATAGAAAAAGCACCGAGAACTGCTGCACCAACCTTGAAACAAAACTGAATAGAACAAAAGAAAAAGTGACGCAAAGCAACACACAAAACACGCTACACTAGAAAGACTAGCGAGAAACAGCGAGTGCGGATGTTCAGATGGACAGTAGTCCAAACAAACCCATTTAGTGCCGTTTTTTTTTTTTTTACTTTTCATTTAGAAGCTCATTGTTTAACGACAAAGTGACTCGAATAAGAGTAGATTGAGGCTATTGCCCTTCCCTCTTTCGATCTGATATATTTCGTTCGGTGTGACCCTCGAATATTCAACGAAAGGCGTGAAAGAAAACGCTTTATCAAGCATTGTTTCAGCATATCTCAAACTTAACGGCTTACGCAAAAACCGGTGCTATCCTTTTCCTCTATTCCCCTTTCTAGGGCACTTGAACCCCCCCCCCCCCTTTCCCCCGTCCTCCCATAAAACAAACAACGAACCAACCTTTGTTTTATGCACTGTACTTGTAAAGCAGTTCCTGTGAAACACTGCGTCGTTTATTTCTTCATTTACAGGGGTAAAGAAAAATTATATTAAAATGAATAAGGTAAGAAACACAATAAGCATGCATGGTTGCCATTCTCAGTTTTTCTGCGTAATATTTTCAAAAAAAAAAGCCCGACTCTTCGCCTTCAAACCGCACCACTCGCGCTCACAATGCCTATTCGCCCTAAAGAGCAAAATCTCATTGAAACATCCTGAAGTATGGGAAACGGATTACGTTTCTTTTCTAAACGAACTAGAAAAAAGTGAAAGCCGTTTACAACTCCCTGTAACACCGAATTAGAGCGCAGCTCTTGAGGAGGAGTAGGGAAGGGTACTGGGGGGGGGTGAAGTGACCTGGGGGGTCACGTGACCTTGGGGGGTCACGCGACGATGCCGATGATGTAATCAGTGACGATGACGATGCGGACTCCGATGACGTCATCAGCGATGATGACGATGACGATGCGGATGTCGGTGACGTCATCAGTGACGTCACTGATGACGTCATCCGTGATGATGACGATGACGATGCGGATGCCGGTGGCGTCATCAGTGACGTCACTGATGACGTCATCAGTGATGATGACGATGACGATTTTCATATTCTGAGGATGATCGAGACGTGATGATATGTGGAAAGGTGATGTTAGTTACTTGTCACGCAAAGAGGATTATGAGAGTAATGTTTATAAAAAAAGAAAAAGCCGGTAATTTCTCGACGTAATGCAAGGTTAGGAAGGTTCAAACCTAATTTCTATGATGTTACTCGGTCAGTGCGGTGATAATTATTAAGAATGAAACGAGCCGATGTGTTCTGAATTGCTTCAAGAGTTGATGTCAGTACGTTAGTACCAGGATTTCATATTGAAGAGGCATATGCCAGCTTTGAGCGAAAGAGCGTTTTGTAAAGCAGCTTGAGATGTAAGGGAACAGATGAAACATTTCGTTTAATGAATCTTACTATACGCTTGGCATTATTCTTTATGTACCGACAATGAGTTTTCCAAGATAAAAAATATCGGATGTGGACACCCAAATCTTTATAGCATGATACTTGCTGTAAAGAAGTTTGATAGAGGTAGTAGCCCGAAATGTTATCAGTTCGGGAAACCCCTATTATTTTGCATTTGACAGTTCTAAGCTCCATATTCCAGTTGTTACACCATTGAGATATGCGGTTAAGGTCAGATTGAACGCAAGACAGATCAAAATCATTAATAATTTCGCGATATAGAATACAGTCATCGGAAACAACTACTTGAAGAAGAAACACAGGAGGGTGAGTCGTTGATAAGTATCAGAAAAAGGAGAGGGCTGAACACAGATCCTTGGGACACATCGGAGGTTACAGACACTAAGAAGAAGGCACATTCATTCACAAATACAAATTGGGAGCGATTGGTTAAGAAAACGTGAATCCTAGAGAGTAATGCAAAAACAATTTTAACTGCACTTAACTTATGATGTCGTAGGTTATAGGATACTTTATCAAATGCTTTAGCGAAATCTAGAAATGTACAATCTCCACGGGAACTACGATCAAAAATAAGGTGAAGGATATGTATAAACGTTAGAACTGTGTTTCATGCGAAAAATAATTACAGACACCGTGTTTTGCAGCTGAAAAAAAATGTTATTTGATCCCATACATTTTTTGAATTGTGAATAAATGATGTGCTAAAAAGTTTTGCATCAGATACATGTTAAGGATATGAAACGATAATTAAGAGGACAATGTTGATCGCCAGTTTTGTGTCATGGTACCACCGTTCCCACCTTCCAGGCGTCGGGTAAACAAACTTGTTCAAAATATTGCTGAAATATTTTAGGAAGTATCATGAAATTTTATATTCTTCAAAAACTTAGCATTAATATCGTCGACCCCCGCTGAACAAGATACTTTTAGGCTATTTATCACACTAACAATGTCATTAGTATCGATGACGATGTGATACATTGGTAAACATTTATATTACAGTAAGGAAGGTAAAGCTGTTGAAAGAATGTCTGTAAACGACGCGACAATTGCGGAATTCAAAATAGATGCACGGGCTCTAACACGTACAGGGTTTCCAGAAGGACTAAACAAAGCTATAGGGGGTTTTCTTTATCATTAATTACTTTCCAAAACAGGTTATGGTTGTCCGTTAGTTGTGATGGTAGACTTACCGAAAAATAAGTAACTTTAGTATCTTAATAACAGTTATTTAAGAATTGTAAGTATTGCGCAAATCAGTCCATTTTCAAGGAGATTTGTAAATTTCACTACTCAAAATTTACGCTTTATTTTGTTTGAGAGCTTTTTAATATGGCGTTATACCAAGGAGAATCAGATAGCACCGTTATATTTCTTAGCGGTTACTCTGCATTCGTAAGATATGACACCTTGTTTTAAATATTTCCCAATTTTCAGAAGTGGAACGTTCTGAACAACCGGGAGAAAAGTCATCAAGAACTACATAGTTCATTGTTGATTTGTTGATACGTTTTTCTAAACATATTTTTCTGCGTTTCTAACAGGTACATTGATAAAAAAATGTATTAAGGAATAATTGTTTGGACCTTGCATGTGGTTGATTGAAGAAATTGAGAAAAGTGACGTCAAAATAAAATCGAACATGTTGGCTGAGGTTGGAGTGATTTTTGTAGCAACAGTGACTAACTCAACAAAATTAATATCACTACACATATTTATAAACTTCGCGGCGTGTGATGAAAATGGTTCACTGTGTGTATTCAAGTTTGTCCATACCATATTTGTATTGTTCAGAGCGGAAAGAAGGATACATGGAGGAGATGGAAACCCCACTAGCAATGAGTTAATGACATCATGAAGATTCGTAACTAAAGAAGTGTTACAAGATGGTGCGCGATAGCATACGCTCAAAACAATTTTGCGGTGATACAAGTGCAAAGAATCCCAGGATATTTCTAAATCACTATTCAAACGAACACAAAATTGATTCGATATGATTTGCAACAGCAATCATTACGCCACTACCCGTTATTTCACCTCTATTACGACAGACGTTAAAGCGTTTTTCACAACAAAAATTTTAAGAATTCCTAACACTAGAAGATCACCACGTCTCAACTAAGACCACGATTTTTTGAATGCGGTTCGTCAATTAAAAAAATTAAAGTAAAGACTCAGGCGAGCTGGTGACGAATCATATTAAAATAAAAACAGAGACGAAAATCTATTCTTTTAGGTCCTTGCCTTTTGGTTTTTCTACTGTGATTTGTAAAGTACAGATGAAAAAATTGGTCACAAAACTTAGAAAACAAAATATTTGGGATTTAAATAATATAAACATAATTAAGATGAGGTCGATACAATTTATTTTCATTGAGACCAGAAACTCCGCCTTCAGCAAGAGCTCTCCGGTTTCAGCAGTGCTTTGGCTGGGCATGCCTGCACGTTCACACTTGCGTTAGCAAGGACAGAAATCTCGCGCTGGAGGCAGAGCTTCTAGTATCAGCTTGAAGGCCCATAAGCACAGCTGCGCTTGAGAGCGTTTGAGTGCGTTTGACTGCGTTGCGTCAAGAAGAGAGGGAAAGTTACCGGCACATCTGCCCTCCATAGGAATCGCGGAATCCAATTCAAGGAATAGCTTGACATGCGACATAAAAAGCAGGGATATCCTGGCTTCTCAAATCAGGAAAGCGGGCAAACCCAATCAAACGCTCTGAAACACAACTGCGCGTAGGGGCCTAAAGGGTGAACGGAGTATACAATCGACTTCATTGAGCTAGGGAAAGATTGTCTAAGCAAGGTCATTCTGGCCTGCTTATCATTTACACTGGAGATAAGAATAAACTCGAATCTTCTAGAGGCACGGAGACGCGTTCCTTTTCAGTCATGCACGCTTGCGGTCTTACTTAAAACTGAAGAATTAGAAGGATTTTTTATCCGGTTGATGATTACAAGCCAGGTACAAAACAGAACCATATTCCGTGCCCGAAAAAAAACAGGGGGGTCTCGCGCTGGTTAGAGAAAAATAATTGTTCTTTCATTATTACAGTGCACGTTAACTTAACTATCACAAAGAGGGCCCGACGCTGCTTTGATATCATGTTCTAAACATACGCTTTCCTCACTCTATTTATAGCAGATATTCGTACGTGTCATGATATTCGCCAGACCGTGTCCCGTATCGCATGCAAATGCAATTCGTTTTTATAAACATGATAAGTTTTCTTAGGCGTGCCATGTTCCAAATAAATAGAAAATCAAAATCGTATCATTGTGCAAACAATTCAGACTGTTGTAGACGGGCTGCATTCCGTGCGCGTCCTTCATACGTTCGTCGTCTGCTACAGGCATTTCGAGACGTCTCGAGGACCGGAAGTTACCGTCGAAAATATTCTAAGGACAGCCGGTTCTCAGCAAGCTTCAATCGTGGTAAGTGTGAAATCTAGGCTTCATTTGTCTAATATTTGAAGACGTTTAAATTCCATGTTTGATTTTTGACAGATCGTAGTAAAGGTAAAGTAAAAGATAAAAGCGTTAGAAGTGCTTTTATCGTCTAATCCTGCTAAGAGCAATTCGTTATAGTAAAGAGGCCAAAGACTATACCAAGAAACCCGAATACCCTGCAAAAGGAACAAATAAAAGTGGGGGGAAACACAAAATAGAAATCAAGTAAAATTCTGCAATTCACGTTAAAGCACATAGGCACTGCTCTACCTCAGTGGGAGTGAAGGTAGCGAGTTTCCTGTCTACAGATGTTTTCGAGCTTGTGATGATTGTTAGGGGGGTTCTGCGTGAGTGCAAATAAAGGGATTGCCAGAACAGTGAAGACCACACCAAAAAGGAAGGCTGTTGCTCTACAGTACGAAACGGTTGAAAGGCACCAGCACAATTCTTGCAAACAACTCCCTTCAGTGCTGTCTCCTGAACTTGCAGTTCCACAACGCTGTTTAGGAGGCATAATAAGACAACCCGCTGGAGGGCCACACTTGAGATCAACTCTGGTCGTCCAGTGAAGGGCCAGAATTCTAGCCAATGTGAAAGCAGTGAGTGATCCGGAGTGAGCCTACAGTTCTTAGCATGATCCTTTCTCTAAGCAGTGTGCTCCACTGTAGCAATTGACAAGGTGACTGCCATAAACCGAATCCTGCATCCACACTTTACATGCCGCTAGAACTGTTGAGGGATGCGTCTCATGGAGTGAGTGAAGGTGCAGCAGCTTATTCGGGACCAAGTGCCCTGTTTGAGAACCACACTGCGAGTTGAGGCAACGCAAACCTGGGAGTACAGGGATGGGGTTCGTCTGGGCGGGCCAGGGTGGTGGAACACGGGGGGCAGCGTCGCCGGTTGCCCGGGGGAGGCCAGAGTGCGGTGTCCGTACTCGACACAGCTGTTGCAATGATGGGCTCGAGGTTTGTGGGGACGGCAGCGAAATTCAAGGCGGCGGTAGTACACTGTGTAAGGGACATGGGTTCCGATGAAGGTGATGATGGCTGAACCTGTTGTGCCTACTCGCCTTGCTTGAAGGATGTCACCTTGATAAGACTCCAGATCACTGATGATCTCGTCGGGGGTAGGTAGGAGTGGACGGGAGGGGAAATGTTTTGTAAGGTGATATTGGTGATGCGAAGTAGCCAGTTGACGATCGCTTCGTGATGGGTGCGGAGGACGGTTATTTTGCCGGAGGTGGAGCGACACGTCGGTACATGTATGAGCAAGGAGCTGTGCGGCTTGCAAGAACGCCGGCAAACTGTCAAGAGGAAGCGCAGCTGCGCCAGCACGACGGACTGGGAGATGCACTATAACTACGTGAAGTTCGGCGTCAAAGTCGGCCGGAAGACGAGATTTGCGGGGCTTTCCAAGGGTGATTCATTTTCCACCTTGGTCGTCTCGCTCTAGAGAGATTTTCATGTCCTGACTCAGGATGGACGCAGAGATATTGGTGAGCTGCGAAGCGGCGATGTCGGCTGTAGCCATATTCGAAGCAGAAACGGGCGTGCCGCTCGCAGAACGAGACTCGAGCGAACCGATCTCTCGGCGGGCGTGCTGCGGCGGGCCGACGGAGCGCGGCGATGTTTATACCAGGACCACGTACAGTCGCGTACAGTTCTCTGGGCTTTGCGGAGCCCGGAGAAGACGTCTGCTCTCGTCGGAGGTTCGCAGCAGTCTCCGGACACTGAAGGTAAGGGCGTTCACATCGCAGAGTTCACTATTGAAGGGGGGCTACTGAGGTTTTAAGAGCCACTGATTGTAGCAATCGCATTCCAAAGACACCGCGTTGTCGTAGATTGTTTTTCACCGGCCAGGTCCTGTAGGGCTGAGGCCAGGGCTGGGGGATCCATCGCCGGAAACGCGGAGGAACCAAGCAACGACGTGAGGCTTGCCGAGTCGGTTCGTGGGTGCCGACGACATTCGAGCAACGCTTCCAAATAGACTGGATATTCTTTCCCGCGAGGACACAATACTTAGACAGCATGCTTGGGGCTGATGAGGATCGCAAGAGGTGGATAACAGGACAACCAATGCAGAGCAAATAGGTCGAGCACGGTACACGGCACAATAGTGGCCGCCGCCATGTCAAATTGAAACGAAGCTGACGAAGCCAAACTCCAGTTTAGTACACTTTGCGCTTCGACATGCTTTATTACAAATAATTTTATAAATCTTAAAACAATTTTTTTATATCTTAAAGTTTTAATTTAAGCCGAATAAAACAAGCAAATTCACGTTGCGTCAAATAAACTTGGTCGGAACTCGGAACCAACGAGCAGCGCCGCATCGCCATCGCCATCGTAACAAAACGCAAAAGCTTTAAAAACGAAGCGAGTTTCAAAACTTTCGCAACTTTCGGGCGCTTTCAGACTTTAGGAACAAACATCGAAGAACGTCCTTGGAAAAAGGAAGTGTCCTAGGTGCCGGCGTGCCCATAAAACCAGCTGTGGATATGAGTCTAATTGGTGAGTGCTCGCTCACTCGTTTTACTTTTTGAGTCCTTTCTGTTCGGAGCGTTTATAACGTGATCCTTTTGCGTGCAGTCGGCGTGAAAGCGAACGTGTGCGGTTCCTTGTCGCACAGGTGCTTTCCGCATTGGATGAGCCTCGAGCTTTTGCCAAGGAAGCCACGGAACCGACCTGTCACTGCACGGGCACTCAGATTGCGGGAACGCAACCAAAGCCAAAGGTCCCACCGGAGGCAAGGGGGGCCAAGTGAGACACTTGGTGAGTGTATCAGGGAGCTTGATTTCTGCAAATCGGGTGGCGGCTTGGTACCAGACAGCTAGGCGGTGTGTTTTGCGGAACCCATGACTGCTAAAGGTACCCGTTAGTGTGATCGCGCTTGTATTCGCTTCCACGGTGCGAGGTTAGATTCAAGTTCGATTTTCGTCCTCGGAAACTACTCGAAACATTGCGTGACGTGCGCCTTTAGAAGTAAGGTCTGTATTGATGATGTTGCTTGCGAAGAGTATAAACGAGTTCTCTCTCGACTGGGGCACTGACTTCTTATTAAAACAATTCTGTGTATGGTGCACTTATTTACTAACCCTCTGGCAGTACTTCACTGTAAAGGTTAGGAGAGAAAAAAAAACAAAAAAAACGGGCATTGACTAGTGTCAAAAGAAACAGAAAAAAACGTGTTTTAAACTACTTCCTCCTCAGCTCATAAGCAAAGGGAGAAATCACGTGGTCGTATTTCACTGGAACCCAAAGTTATCCCAGCAGTCTGAGAGTCAGCAAGGGCAAAGCCCTGAATAAAATGCATGCTTCACATTTTGGCAAGTGCCAACAACTATAAAGTATAAAACGCATGTAAGCAATTTAGCGAGCAACAAGAAAAGTGATGGCGACCCTTTTTGCTATCGCTCGATCAGCTGCACGACGAGGCAAGCCACATGAAAGCGACGGGAGCAACCGACCGAGGCGATGAGCAAAGCTTTCTAGAAATCCAAAAACCGAGCAATGAGAGCTTACCGTCGCTCATTGCCGTCGCTCGCTAAATCGCGTACATACGGTTCAGCTTGAATTGTATGAACGCGAGAGACACATGCAACTCACTTCCAAATGCCTTTCATTTCAGGGCTACACTGCCATTGGCGTCCAAGTGCTGCTCGGGCCTCGTGCACTGGCACTTTGACACCACTTAAGAAACTAACACAAACATATCCAGGGGTTTTAGGTTGGGTTAGCCATCCTACAGAAAGGTGCTGCTCAGTTAATAGACGATTCGCTATTTTCCCGAGCGCCCCGGCCTGCCCGCGAGGAATTGTGGAAGAGATTGTCCTCGCCTGGCCGCTCTGCCTTGAGATCGCATTGCCTTGTCGCTTGCCTTTTCTTAATCCTGTTTTTCGATTCCATTACATATTTGTATCTATTCCAGTGTATTTTTTATCGCTTCTAAGGGTTTCTATTATCTTCTGTGCACAATATTTATTGTATATATATAGTATTTGTGTCTTTATTTTGCCTTTTTCGATGGGAGTGCCGACGGACAACACGCCGCTTCGCGCGTCGTTTCCCGGTATGAGTACTACCATTGCTACACATTCCTATCGCACTGTTAGCTGTTTGTGTTGGTTCAATTAGACCCGCGTACAGTCGAGAGGAGCCATTTATGAACAGCCGCGCACATGTCATAGGGATAGGCACAGCTCTGAATCAACTATCGTGATGCGAGAGCCGAGCGCGCTGTGATTTGGCCACCCACGCTCGCTCCATTTACTCGCACTGTAGCGTATGCCTTTGACTGCCGCTTACTTAACTAAGATACAGCACACCGCTGAACCTTAGGGGGGCAGGGCAGGGCCCGAGGGTGGGGCCCTGCCCTGCCCCCCTCTCCCCCCCCCCCCCCCCCCCCCCCCGCGGGTCTCACCAGGGGGGGCACGAGCCTCGATGCCCCCCCGAAGTCTACGCCTATGCTTAGAAGCAATAAAATATACATTGGAATAGATAAGGACCGGTAATGGAATCGAAAAACAGAGGATTAAGAGGAGGCGAGCGACAAGGCAATGCAATCTCAAGGCAGAGCGGCTAGGCGAGGGACAGTCTCGCACAAATCTTCGTGCTTGGGGGATTTTGCAAAAGGGCTATTTATATCAAGTTCAAAATGAACAGCACTCTTCATTGATGGCTGATTCACACGACGAACTGATCCACAGACGGATTGATCATGTCCGCGGTTCGTCCGTCTCCCAAGCGCATCCACACGAAGGAGCAGACACGCAAATGACAGCCAGGACGAGCCGGACATGTTTGTGACCACACTGTGGCACTGTTGTCCAAGATCGAAATCGACATTTGCTGCTTTGAACAAGAACTGTGCGCCACTGTTACGTGCGGAGTGAGACATAACGCCACGATAGGCTTAGTGCGAATTGCCACTAGCCTTACTAAACCAAACCATGGCAGAGACACAAGCATGGTCCTGCTCGAGGAGACTTTGGCGTGGAGGCGGTGAAGTCCTGGGCCCGCTAAGTGGCATTTGGAGATGCCTCCACTCACTTTGCACTTCTGCCTTCAGTACACCACAGCCACAAGAAAGGTCTTGCTGGGTGAAAGATTGATTGGAGATTCAAAGTGATTGCGGCATGGTAGACGCGTCTTTACAGAAGTTTTTCGACGCAGATGAGTCCCAGATTCTGCGTCGTGTCTATTGGGCAAAGTTCCTCATGCCAACCATTTTGGTATGAGAAATGAAATGAAAGAATATTTGGTTGCAATAGTTTGGGTCATTTTTCTTTAAAAGTCTTACTTGCAACTTTCAGGAAAGCACAAGCATTACAGACCAGCTGCCCTGACAATGATGACCCCCCCCCCCCCCTTTCTCTTCCTGGTAGTTGCTGTCGGTGAGTAACCTGATAGCCTTGGGCTTTTCCGCTTTTCTAGTAGAAATTAGCGGTTCTTGTACATGTGCAAAAGTGAAAAGTATGCTACTGCCATGTTTGTCAGTTTTGTAACTCTTTATTCCCTCAGACCGCAAATTTGCCTTCAGCTTGGTTCACATGCACAGCACATTCATGGCATCTTGTATCCAAAAATATCTATTGTGGGTTGGATGTGTTGGGGGGGGGGGGGGGGGGCGCATTACTTTGCTGGTTGAGTTGGTAGGCAGGAGATTGCGAGAAACAAAAGGGTAGATAAAATACAACCGTCACTTTTACTATGAAAACCTTTTAATACAGGACTGGCGAAAAAATGAGAACATGAAAAGGTATGACGTCCCGTCCTCCTCTTACTCTTTACTTTCTGTAACCTAGTCTGGTAATTTAGGATCATATACTACTACATAAGATTCAACAACGTGGAAGGTGTTGGTCATCATCATCATCATCATCATTTATTATCCTTGAAGGCCCTTACGGGCATTACACAAGGGAGTGGTACATTTGTTATTATTTTTCTTAATCGAACACTTCCGCACGCAATTTTAACACAATAGAAGAGAGAACTAGTCGGATAATCAAGAGATGAAAGTGGTTACAGAGGCGGCAAATTTATGTGTGTCAGTTATGGTAACAATGTCATTTGGTAGTATGTTCCAATCGTTTATTGCCAAAGGTAAAGTTGAATTACTGTATGAAGTAGTTGACGAAAAAATGGGCCGCAACTTGCAGGAGTGGTCAAAGCGGGGGAAAATCTGCCACGGGGGTAAAAGCAGAGATTCACGAAGAGGCATGTTATAGTGAAAGATTCGGTGAAGGAGAGAGAGACGGGACACTCGGCGCCTCAATGAAAGCGTGTGAAGGTTAGCTGCTTCGCGCAATCCAGATATGCTCGTGAATGGTGAGTAATCAGAAAAAATAAAACGAAGAGCCCTGTTTTGGATGGATTCAAGTTTGTTAGATAGGTAAGATTGCCAAGGGCACCACACAGAAGAAGCGAATTCAAGCTTAGACCGAACCAAAGTTGAGTATGCTAATTGACCCATTTTGGACGAGCCTGGCTCGTCCACCTAGGGTTGCTCCTAAACCGTTTAGGATGGGTGTAACTCATCCGCGCACTATACCTCGCCCCTTGGCTCTTTTTGGACATCCCAGGCTTGTTCCGAGCATAGTTTGCGGTGCTGCTCAGAGATGGCAGCATGTATTTTTTTTATTGTACACATTTTTAAGGATGGCGACTGATTGTGGAGACATGTGCAGCTTGGGCTGTACGTGCAATAAATATAGAAAAAACAACTTAGGATCAAAAACTGAAGAAAAAAGAAACGGTTAAGGTAAACAGTGCGCGACATCATTATGCAGTTTCCTCGTTCCTTCGACAATGTCTAATTGGATACGAGACACACTTTTATGACGTGCAGGCAACGTCAACAAAAATGTTTGGCGTGAAATGACCCGCCAAAAATACAATATAAGATAGCTATACTGCTAGGACCCATTGTATGTTCCTGTAACCCTGCTAGATTTGTTTTGAGAATGGCGCAATAGTTTCGTGAATAAATCCACTTAAATGTGAATCCCTCGGAGGGGCGGATCCAAGCAGAACTGGAGGCTGGCTTTGTAGCCAGCCTCCAGCGCGATGTCTCCTCGCACGCACTGACAGTATTGGCTATTTTGGCGTCTCGAGCTTCAGTTTTCTCGTTTACCTTCCACGTTTCGAGCACGCGGTTTGTGATGATTACGTCTACGACATCGCTCGCCTTGTCAGAGTGTTCGACATTGATTGCAGCAGCGAGGAGTATGATTGCTATCAAGAGATGTTGAAAGCTGTTCATTTTGACCGCGACCCGCTGGCGACAAACTCCAGTGACGGCGAGTTACGGACGAACTCGTTGTGGTCACTGTCGCCCGGGAATATCTCGTAGGCGCATGCAGGCTGGAAGGTCAACGGGCCGGCGGCGAGAGCGAGAAAAGCATTTGGGTTACCGAGTTGCACGAGCGGTTTTGATCGTACCGCGGCGAGGAGAGCTTGGGCGATCATGGGGGCCCCTAGAATGAAAGAGCGTTCATGGTCACAGGCTTTATGGGCACCATGATGTGACTAACTTGGGCAGTGTTGTCTGGTCGCCAGATGAAAATGATACAAATTCGTAAATTGAATAGTGCAATTACCAGAGCTCTAAAATTGCGTAACTTGGTGTATATACTAAGTAGTCTATGAGCAATCCATTTCAAGAATAATAGATCCGTTTAATTTTCGTGTTATAACCCCTTTAAGTCACCGCAGACTCCGCTGTCCACTTATTGCCGATTCACATGAACTTATCCGTCGATAAATTGATCAAGTGACAAGGCGTCCACGGAACATCAGTCCTCCAAGCACATCCATACGGAGGAGACGAGCAGATGACAGCGAGGACAAACTGAACCTATTCCCGGCCCTGCATTTCCGCAAAATGCCAACATCGCACTGTGGCACAGTTTTCCAAGGTCAGAAGTGATGTTTGCGACTACGATCACTGTGCTATTATGAAAAAGTATTGTGTGCTGCTGTTATATACCGAGCAAGATAAAGCATCATGACAGGCTTAGCGTGAAGCGCTACTAGCTTACTAACCATATCACACAAGTATCGTCCTGCTCCAGGAGGCTTCAGCGTCTAAGTGATGAAGTCCTGGTGTTGCGGAGGGGCATTTGGAAATACCTTCACGCACTGCTTGCTTGTGCACCACTCTTCAGCACACTACAGCCGTAAGAAAGGTCTTGGCTGGGTTGAAAACTTGGTGGACATGCAGGGAAGCTTGCAGCTTGCTAGGCAAGTTTTCACTGAAGCTTCTTGACACCAACCCGGAGGATTACCAGAACTTGCGGCTTGTCGGCTGGGCAAAGTTCTTGCAGCTTCTTTCACGAGTGGAAAATAAGAATGGTTCGACAAAATGAAACAGCGAATGGACAAAGTACAGTGCACTATCTTTGTTTGGCTCATCCGAAAACCAAAAATATTGCTCTGCTGTTGGTGCTCTACCGTAAACGCTTTTACTGTTAAGGCCCGTTCACACTCTTGCGACTGACTTCGACCGAGAGAAACCAGACCGGTTTTTAAGCCTTTTGCGACTTCTTAGGACCGGATGCGATGCAGCGGAGTTGGTCCTAAGAAGTCGCAAAAGGCTTAAAAACCGGTCTGGTCTCGCTCGGTCTAACTCGGTCGCGAGAGTGTGAACGGGCCTTTACTCACCCGCTAAAAATCTGGGCATGGAAGGGCACTTTGCCCTTAAGTCTGGGCGTCTGCTGATGAGGTGCAAATCGGAGGAATAGCCGACATGATGGTAACGTGACAAACGGTCCACGGATAAAAATTGCGATTCAATCCATCGCGTGAATCTGCCAGTATTTGACAATTGTCCTAATATGATTAATTGATCCCTATTAAAAAAAGAACAATTGTTCTCTGAAACAATGTAATGAAGCGAAGTTTTTATAAACAATGCCTGCTCCTTTGACAACGGAATAGTACGAGCCTTGGTATAACAGGAACTTTCCGTAGATCAGACATACATTTATTCCATGCTCAAAGTAAAGACATGAGTTTGTCTTGGCAATGCCAACCTCCTGTGTATTACCTGTAAAAAGTCCTTAATGACCGTGGTCAAGGGAGAGGATTTTCTGCTTTCAAGAACAGGACGGGGTGAAAGAAAAAGTGTCTCGATGAACAATGAACGCTCCAGCTTATCCACTCAGCCAAGTTTCTGCAACATGAACTAGGCTCTAAGAGAAAGACGTGGGATAAGCACTTCGAAATCTTTAGGATTTGCCAAGGGATGAAATTAATTAGATGCACAAAAAAGTAGACGGAGGAAGATGGCAAGAAAATTTTGGGGCTTGTGTTCTTACACTCGAATTGTTTGTGCAGGAACCATCACTGAAGCAGCACTTCATTCCTGAGGCAATAAGTTATTGCTAGTCAAAGCCTGTTTCCAAAAGTGCACATCAGGTGAGCGGCTTTTTTTTTTTCTCTTAAACATGAGGTGCTCTTTTACATTGCCCTCCAATCCCAAATCACGGCTAGGAGATTCTTTTCGGCTTCTGGTTGGCCAAGAGATCTTGTCAAGCCCTCTATTTGCGTCCCGGTGTTAGGCATCTGCTTTGCCCTAACTTCGTTTGCGCTTTCTTCTCTGTTCTAAACTCCCAAACTTAATTCAAGCAACGGGCATCGATGGCGACAGTCCCTCGGTCATCGGGACACCATTGCTCGGTTTTAGGGTACACGAATAACGACAGAAAGCGTTGAATACAGTCTGAGGACCTATGTATCTTGCACGGAACCCGGCAAGGTGAGTGCGGCTGTTTCTACATGAACCCAATCTCCGGTGGCAGTGGTTTGCTTCTGTAAACTGAAAAGACGTTTCTCCAACGCTATCCTCTCGACCGTGCTCGTAACATTTTGTGAATGGAGCGCACTCCGAACTTAACGCTGTACCGTCGATGAACATGGGGAACGCTCGCAAGGTGCGTGCAAGTTTTCTCGAGATAATGGCTGTTTCAGGTTGTAACATTTTCTAACTGAATTTATCTTAATATTGATATTTCAAAGTGTTGACAATGACTCAATTTTATCAACAACGCTGAGTTGAAGGCTCATTTCTGCCGCCGGGTGTGGCTGAAAATTGTCGAAAAGCTTGTTCTATTGGTCTTCCTGAATCTCAATCACCTGAGCAATACCAGAGAGCCATGAACCTATGTTGACCGTCACAATGGGACTAGATACTTATTTTAAGAATTAGTACATAATGTAG
Organism: Ixodes scapularis; assembly: GCF_016920785.2. Classification (NCBI taxonomy): domain Eukaryota; kingdom Metazoa; phylum Arthropoda; class Arachnida; order Ixodida; family Ixodidae; genus Ixodes; species Ixodes scapularis. The sequence goes on from NW_024609837.1 coordinate 68,585,010, forward strand.
CCGGGAAGAAGCCTTCAATTTCTGTTGCTGAAAGTTGAAATATGCTCATGCATCAATTTCGAATCGTTGAATCATTGACCGACTCGCTCCGGCAAAAGGCCCATCTCGACTTTGCTGTTTTCAGTTCTCGACAAAAGACACACTCGTTGGCACGGGATCCTCAAATAAAACGTTTATAAACACCAATGCATGAGCATGTTTATATGTTTATAAACAGTGATGCATGAGCATGTTTCAACTTTAAGCAACAGAAATTGAAGATTTCTTTCCAGCTACACTATGTACTAATTTTGAAAATAAGAAGAATCTAGTCGCATTGTGACGGTCAGAATGGGCTCATGGCTCTCTGGTATTGCGCAGGAGATTGGGGTTCAGGCAAAGCAATAGAACTAACTTTTTGACAATCGCCAGCCACACCTGGCGACGAAAATAAGCCTTCAACTAAGTGCTGTAGATAATAAAATTGAGTCAATGTCACCACTTCGAAATATCTATAATAAAATAAATTCAGTTCCAAAATGTTACAAGCTGAAAGCAAATATCAGGAGAAAACTTGCACACACCTTGCGAGCGCACCCCGTGTTCATCGACGGTACAGCGTTAAATGTGATGCCCACTCCATTCACAAAATGTTCCGAGCACAGTCGAGAGGATGGCGTTGGGGAAACGTCTTTTCGATTTAGGGACGCAAGCCACTGCTGCCGGAAATCGGGGTCATGTGGAAAGCGATGGAGCTTAAAGACACTGCAGTCGCACTCGCCTTGCCGGATTTCGTGCAAGCTACACAGGCTCTCAGACAGTATTCGACGCTTTCTGTTGTTATTCGTGCACCGTATAACTGAGCAATGGTGTCTTGATGACCGGGGGACTGTTGCCATCCAAGCCCGTGGCTCTAATTAAGTTTGGGAGTTTAAAACAGAGAACAAAACACAAACGAAGTTCGGGCAATGCTTACGACCAAACACTGGCAAAGCCTCTCATCTGGGGCTTTCACTGTCTTTAACGCTCCAGCAAGGGGGAAAGCGCCGATAGCCCTTTCCCCTTTTATCTCTCGCACTCTTTTAGGAAAACAGTTTATACACGGTTCTGCTCTGCTTTAACCCCGTTAAACAAACTTCTTACCAAGCACCGGTGCACTGCGGAAAAGCAACACCAGCGGAAGCAAGCTCCACGGGTGTTGCTTCTCCGCAGTGCACCAGTGCTCCGAAAGAAGTGCGCTCAATGGTGCTGCGAGAACAAAAAGTAAGAATTACACGAAAACATCGTTCGAGTTAAGCGGCTTATAAATACATTGAAAACGTAGCGGGTCAACCAAAGTTTTGAAATTTGTTTGACTTAACCAGAAGTATTAAATATCAGAGTTTGAATTATCGCGAGCCTACTGTATATAGTAAGGGAGATCTGGCTCAATCCAATGTGCTTATATCGCGAGCCTACTGTATATACTAAGGGAGATCTGGCTCAATCCAATTTGCTTATATCGCGAGCCTACTGTATATACTAAGGGAGATCTGGCTCAATCCAATGTGCTTAATATCACTGAATAGTTGTGCAATTTTAATTGGCTAGTTTTATTTCTCAAGCACTTGATATGTTCGGTATTCAAATCAATGCAAATTTTTACTTTGGTTCAATTTGTGGGTAAGCAAGTAAGTAAGCACGTTGCTTACTTACTTTAACCATGCATGTCATATACAATTTGTTGCGATTGTGTTTGAATGCAAATCCTCTTCTGCTCTTTACTTCAAGCTGCCCTTACATGCACCATGAAGATACCGAGGAGGTCTTCATTTGAATGACAACTTCAAGCACAAGCATGGAGGGGCATCTAAATGGCCAGCACAAGGACAATTATAACGTAAATTTTCTCCAAAGTTAAAGCAAGGCACGCCTTCTTCCAATAAAGGTATTGTGGCGAAACTTCTTAATTGGTTCGTTTGTTGAGCTGGCATCTATAGGAACAGCTGAGCTCACACAAACAAAATCCTGGCATTGAGAAGTACAGCTTGTGTGCTCTTTCTCTTTTGCAAAACATGAACTTTTTGGCTGAGGATGAAAGATTATTCAAGTTCATATCTACAATGACGGAGCTATGAACTCTCCATACCAATCTACCCCAAAAGCTTCATGTGACTTAGGCTTGCTTGAATATGGAAGCTTTTTGCACAAAATAATGAAGCACTTGACATTTACGTCTTTTCCAACCGGACTCTCCGTAAAAACAAGGCATATAATTTTGTAGAATGGCGAAATTTCTGTAGCCCACATTACGGACAGCTATCCGTAGGAAATGTGATAGCTGTCCGCACTAAATACCGAAGGACTATACCTTTCCGAATTATATAAGGCCAAAGCTACGAGTCAGGCGCACCAGTCCTGCACCTCTGATAAGTCAGGTGACGCCCCTGGCAGATCTAGAGCTCTGCCAGGTGAGTCGCCTGATATATCGGAGGTGCAGGTGGTACGGATGGCTCGAGGCTTTGGCCTTATATAATTCGGAAAGGTATAGTCCTTCGGTATTTAGTGCGGACAGCTTTCACATTTCCTACGGATAGCTGTCCGTAATGTGGGCTGCATACGTTCCGTCATTCTGCGAAATTATATGCCTTGTTTTTACGGACGGTCCCGTTTCTAGATTACGGCAAACCATACCGGAAATATTGAACCGGCAACTTTTACCCGTAAAATGGAAACGGATAACTGTCTGTAAAGTGAACTACGGACGTTTCGTCTTTTTACGAAATTATATGCCTTGGTTTTACAGACAGTCCCGTTTCTAGATTACGGCAAACCATACCGGCAATATTGAACCGGCAACTTTTGCCCGTAAAATGGGGTGAAAATTTTTTACAGTGTATATGACTCTCTTTATCTGTTCGTGAACCCTTACAAAAGTATCGATGAGTTTGTATTGAGTTTCTTTTGTATTCTATAAAATTACATTAGAAATTAAATTGAAACTCGTTGATCAGTTTTGTAAGGGAACAATGAAGCTTATATTTCAGAAGTTATGCACGAGAAATCCGTTTTTTAGCGTCTCTCACAGATAAAGAAAAGGCGCAGCTAGAGCGTGCTCGAGCATCGGTTAAAACCGGAAATAATACGGCCTAGCTATATCCAACTATAATTCCTATATTGTAGTGGTAATAGAAACGGGGGAAAACATCTACGGGAACAAGAAAACGACAATTCGCTCACACTGCTAAGTGCGACTATAACGCTCATCTGCTAAATGCGACTATAACGCGCAGCCTGCAGCTGCGTGAACTCCGCGCTGAAAGAATCGTGTGCTTTTATTCCACAGAGATTTGTCACATCATTCATGCCATCTGGCACTCGTTTCAACTGAGACTTGCCGCTTCACGAAAGACAATCTAAATAGACACACCGGGCCGGGCGGACTGATCCTCTCTCGCCGATAGCGAGCGCCACGGCTGGCGCTGCGGGGTAAAGTAGAACTATCGCTCTCACCGGCGGAGTGAGGCATACGGCAGGCCGCTCCCAAGGGGAGTCATAGGCTGTGTTCCAAATCTTACTCAAAGGATCCGAGTTACTCCGGCGGGTAGTGTCACGTGACAACACAAATTGAAAAACGCTAGACGAGGGTAGGTTTTGGAACGCCAAGGTACAAAACCCTTACCCTTGAGTAAGATCGAGTAAATTTTGGAACACGGCCATAATCAAGCCTCCCAGACAAAACCATAGAGCGCATGGTCGCAAATTTCGGAGCGCGAGGATCTGGTAGCAGAGAGAATTTCTCGGGGAACCTGGTCGGTAGCTCGTAGCTTTTGCAGCGACGAGGACCGGAAACTTGGTTTTTCCAGCCAGTTGAGAAAAGAAGTGGTAGTGCGAGGAACGCGAGGAGCACGAGCAGACATTCCATCGCTCGGCAAAAGTGTGTTTCGGCGTCTCGCCTCTGCGGGGCGCCCGTCATGTTCCTCTCCTTTCATCCGCTGACTGCCGCTCTACCTTTTGAATTTCGGCGCCCGCGCCTCGTGGCGATCTGCCAGGCTTTCTCAGCATGAGGGAGGCTATGCTTTAGTCCTCAAGAAGCAGGCGGCAGTGAACGAGACTGCTTGTGCTCTGAACGCCCGGAACTCCATCGAGGTTGCCGCACTCGCAGAAAGACTTTAGCCAGGTTCAGAGAGTTGCGTTTCACTGCGTTTGACTGCCCTGCGGCTGCGAGAAACCAGGACATCCCTGCTACCTAAGTCGCGTGCCAAGATGATTCCTTGAATTCGATTCCACGCTACATACGAATCACAGATGTGCAGGTGACTCGCTTTCGGTTCTCGACGCAACGCAGACAAATGCACTCAAACGCAAGTGTCTGAACCGGCCCTAAAGATTTCTCGATGCATTGCGGCAGCGGTGGCGTGGCCATACTGGCTGATGAAATTGGTCTATAGGAAGTATTCACTGGCAGCCATAGCTGTGTGCGCAACTGCTGAGCGCGTGCTAATGGCTAGATTCCAGGGTTCTTTTGCAACGTGACTTCCACACCGTCAAAATTGCAGGTCTTAGCATCCTATTAATGGGGCCTCGTTCTGAGCATGCGCTCTAAACAGCACCCACAAATATGGCACTTAGTGAATACTCCTTATAGGAAGGATTAGTGTGGAAAGGGTGGCTGCGGTTGCCTCTACCCGTTTTTTTTTTTTTTAGAGCGCATGAGCGCCGAAGGCGAACACGTTTGGCGTTCGGTGTTCGGCGGGGGGATCGGTGGCCGAGTAGGCTGAAGCGCACACCCAGCTCGACGCGCGTGGAGCGAAAGCTCGCGCTGCAGAGCCCAGGGATCCTGGGTTCAAGCCCCACCCCTGCCCGTTTCGATCTGGATGAGCATCGTACCGGCGTGCGGTCGTGTATCACTACTGCGTGGTGCACGTTAAAGGCCCCAGGCTAGCGGTTGTACTGCACTGGCTTAAAGTGCTCATCTACAGTGTAAACCAGTGTCGCCCCTACCGGCAGACCAACCTTACGGTGCATAAATCACTAAACGTCCAATTTGACTTTGACTTTGTGTTCGGCGCTAGGCATTCGAACATTAGGAACTGCATGAGAAGCACACGACGCTCTCGTTTACTCCAGACTTGTACCCTAGTCATTACAAGTGAGAAAATCACTTGCGATCGATTACTTCTCGAAGTAATTTTGTTGTCATTCGAACGCATTTTTCTTAGAAAGTAATCGCTAGACTAATTTCATTACCTTATGGAAGTACTAAAGATGCGTGAAACAGTAACTATTTTTCCTTCCCTTTCTTATGGTCGTATTTATCTGGACAAGTTGCCTAGAAAGGAATCTTGGAAGTGAACCTCCGAAAGGAGAAAGGTTTACGACAATAGGTGGATTGAAAAGACGAGTATATTGCAATTTGGTGATTCTAATTTAATAATAGACTGTACAAAAACCCCTTTTGAAACCGGGAGAAAAATCGGGAAGTTTGAAAATCTTACGTAATTAGAAAAGTAACGCTTACTTTTTCAGGTACCGCCCAATTACTTTTCTTCTCAAGTGATCGAGTGATCTGACTGATTACTTTAGATTCAGAATGATTGCAATCGTAACCGGTTAATTTTTGTAGCTGCGTGTGCAATCCTGTGCGCTCTGATTCGAGGGAGACAGGGGGCAGATTGCAGACAGCTACGCAACTGATTACTATTAATCACGTTACTTATAATCTACAACATTATAAAATATGTGTTCTAGTCGTCTAATTACGTTTATTGTGAAGTAATGGCAAGAGTAATATTATTACTTTTCTCAGTATTAAGGTTATTTGTAATCTGTAGTAAAGTTGTAAGCTGGACGAGTTTACTCGTAATCGCTGTACTGTGTTCATGTTTATTTGTAATCGCTGCTATTTTCTTTTTCTCCTTCCTAATGGCCCAATTGTTTTCAAAAATTTTGCTACTAAGGTAATCTCGAACCAAAAATGCGGCAAGATGACGGTCAATCGAAATTGGTCTATTTTTTTCTGAGATGAGTAGTTTGTATAATTTGTTGATTCTAACTAAATCATGGAGAGCACGGAAGACTCATTTTCAAACTGGCAGTCAAATCCGTCGATTTGAAAATCGGAAGCATTTGGAAATGCGGCAGTCACGTTTTCAAGCAACGGCAAATTACTTTGCTTGAATAATTTATTAGCTTAATTGAATACTTTTTAGCCAAGAGTGATTTTAACTGTAGCCTTTACGTTGTTTTGAGTAACGCATTCAAGACTGGGGTAGGTACAAAGTCTTTGCGTCTGTACCCACAAATTCTTCAAATAAAACGCACGTTTTGACGCGCTTCTATTTCCCCTTCTCCCGGACTCTTTCTCTGTATATTTGTGATTTCCACACCCTAACTATCCTCGTGCGGTTCCATCTGTGTAAAATGGCGTGGAAACATGTTTTCATTCTACAACTTTCATACGCTTTATTTTGTTTGCTTGGTTCTTCGCACGTGCGTTCGCGCCCAGAAGGGAAACTGAAGTGGTTCTGTATTCGAGAAAAAAAAAACAACTTAAATCGTATTCATACGACCTCCAGGATCGCGAATATCAAACTTATTTTTCGAATTGATCTGCCAAGTATAGCCACAATAGTGCTTTGAAAATAGCGCTTAAGCCCCGCATCCTTCCCGGCGCGTTCGGTCTTAGGAGGGAGTCGTGACGTCATGCAGAGCTCTCAGCACTTCCGTGCCTTGTGGAAGCCTTATTCTAGCAGTCAAAAACGCTGTTCATGTCCCTACAAAAGCGGCACCCGGAATGCAATTGACCCGGCAAGTATTTTTCTTTTTTTTTTCTTTTTTTTTGCGTATAAAGTCACAAATGCTTGTGATAATCGAAATTACGGGACAAAGATACGGAACGATTCTCTTCTACATATTTTTAAGAACCTCTTCAACTTTCCTTTGATGCCTACAGCGGGAAGATGACGTTTGAATGTCGTTCTGATGTTGCGTCTTGACGACGACGGCTCAGGGTTTGTCATAGATTCGGGCGGCTGCTTAAAAAAGAAAATGATGCTTGTGGAGCGTGAAGCTTCATAATTTATTTTTTATTATGAAATTTGTTTACATAATTACCAAGATATTGTAGTCATGGGTACATCGCAGATTGCCGACTGCGGTAAAAAAAGATGAAATGTCCATAAAACGTAGCTGATAGGAATCACACATTTTGTAGATTTTAACTTTACAGGCTCAATACCGAGGAATTTCACACAACCACATTTGCCACGAATCTTGTGCTGACACTCACAAATACAGAAAATTGCGTTATTTAACGGAGCCTTGTGGCACTTTCTTTCGTCAGTACTGGAAGCAGTGAATCTTTAAAAAATTCACAACTTGACCTAATTGTGAGAAGTGTGGCAATTAGTTAACACCTAGAAAAAGTGTCTCTTCAATAGTTTTATTTCTTTATCTCAACGCTAGCACAAACAAGTAGCACTCTTCCGCCACACTTCCTAACTCTTGCTCTGCGCCAGTTTTTCGAAGGAGCGAGCGGTACAGCCGAGCACGCAGCAGTCCTTCGGGGAGCAATTACCATCTACCTCAAGTGACGAGAACTCGCACGCTTTCCCCTGAAATGCACCCCCCCCCCCCCCCTAACAGACAGCAGCCCACTTCTAAGCCTAACGCAATGCGCCGGGAACCACTACATCACACAAAAGAAATCAACAAAAACAAAGCAAGTGCGCTCCGTTTCTACCGGAGCAGCATTTTTGGGCGTTCTTCCGCAGAAACCAAGCAGCACGAACCATAAGAAGAACATCAGGACTCCATCTCACTCTCTCACCCTAGAACTGACCGCAGTGGACGCTACCAGCCATCTGAGCCAATCCAAAAGAGTGTGAAAATCACGTGATTTTTCGGAAGGGTGAGCCAACGACGCGCAGACCACGTAGTAGCTTTGCACGTTCAGAACGCTGGATTGGTTGGGATGGCTAGGATACCGAACGTAGCGGTCCATCGTAAGATCAAACGGAGTACAGCTTCAAGCGAAGATGACTGAGCAAAGAACAGGTAATGGGTAAACATGAGCGCAGCGCGAAGTGTATGTGATCGTCTGCTTCCTGGCACTCCACGCTAGGACGGGTGGGAGAATGCTTGCTGACCCAGGCGATGGCCCGGAAGGAACCACAAACATGCTCGACCGCCGTTGATTGGGATTATCTCTTCCGGGTGGAAGGTTGCTCAGTTGGTTAGTCGGCTGGTCCCAGAGGTGTGGGCACGTCGAGTTATTTCGGCCAAATGGTTCTTCTGCGTGCAGGCGGAGAGGTAAGGGGTCGAAAAGGGCATCGTTGATTGTTGCTTTCGCGTTTGCCGAGCCTGCGTTTGAGAACACGCTGGTAGAGCAACTCAGTGTTACGTGCTTCAATCAACACAGCGTTGTCCAGCGAGAAATGAAAAAGGTGGAAGTCGCGAGGGTTTATTGGGAGGTACGTTTCAGTGATGGGGTGAAGAAAACCTTGCGAAAAAAAACCTTGATAGTCCCTCGAAGGAAGGAATATTTAAAGTGTTTTGCTGGACTTTAGGAATAGTGACAAAAATAATGCTCTTCACGGCCGACTTTAAAAGAAAGCGTTACGTGATTTCTAGCTTCAATCGTTGAGGTTATTCTTAATTTTGAGTTTTTGACTTTTAAGTCTCATGAAACAGCAAAGTGTCACCCTCAGCTTCGATGCTGTAAGAAGCGACGATATGTTGTGCAGTTTTTGTGTTTTTTTTGGTTTGAACTACTATGCACACATACATAATAATTATATATCGTCACATTATAGCTGTCGGTTAGTCTTATAACTTTCATCAAAGTAACGATTTCGCTGCAGCATTTTCCTCAGTTATGTTTAGATCCTTTCCAAACGGAGTTATATCCCACTACAACTTCAGGCCAAACACTGACACGGACACGTCGGACATTTGGAAGTACACCTCTCCTGACACCTTTTGTATGTACAGGGGCGCGTCAAAGGCTGGACAAAAATGAACATGTTCCCGAACGCGCTGCTCACCGGGGGATTATAGGCGACCCTCTTTACTACCGATGTCACACTTGTCACACATTCTACAAAAGAGAGCGTGTTTGCCGAAGACACGGCGACGAAATTGAAGGCGGACGCGTTTCAATTCCGTTCCAAGCCTATGTTTTCTTCGAGGGTAAGTATGCTTGGAACACTGCTTCGGAACGGTCTTCGTAGGTTTGAATGGACGGGACAGTCATACTAGGAAGAAACAGACCTCAGGCACTGTCTCCAAAATGTATTTTGTACATTTTTGTGTTCGCGGTGTGACCGTGGCTTATAACAAACTTGTTATGACGAAGGACAAACGAAATGCATTTTTTTAACAAGTGTTTGCCGTGTTAATGGGACCGAGATCTATTAGAACTGCCAAACAGTTAAGCTTAGAATACCGGCACTCGATATTTATGCGCCTAGTACAAAACACGAAATGCGACCTCGCTTGGGCGACAGAGTTTTGCTTTGTCGCGGACTCTTCAAAGGTTTCTGAAGAAGGGAATAGAATTTCTGTGCATTTTACATAAAGCTCCAGATAAATGGACACCATGATGTTGGAAGCACCAAGATGGAGGAAGGGGGGCTACTCTAAACCATGGCGTATTTAGTGGCAGTAGGCAGAATGTTTCTCTTTCTTGTACAAAAATATTCCCAAAAGCTGACAGCTTTTTTTTTTTTTTCTTCTTTATAACAAAAATAATTCACGCATTGCCAAACCTTTATTTTCCGCCCAAATGTAGTCCGATAGCGACTGGAACATGATTAAAAAGTTTCGGAACTAATCGTTATCTCATTCCAAAGGTGTAAGCGATTTCCTGAAAATCTTCAATGGGGCAATGTCGGTCGATAACATTCTCCAATACATGCAGTCGAACGACGCAGGTTACCGAAAACAGATAAGAATTAAATTTTTTTTTATTTCAATTGAAAAAAAAACACTTCTAACTTTATATTCAGATAGCAGTTAAATATGAAACTCTGGCATCTAATTCGAACCGGTAGCGATACATTTAGGCGGAGAATGAGCGCTCGGAAATGTGTACTTTATTTTCATGGTGAAAAAACAATAATGTACGTTTTGGTTGGAGACGCTGTACTTTGTTTCATTTTCTACTTATATGTTGCAATTGCCTATGATGATGACCTGATGCGGTACTAGAAGCCCCCTCCCCCCCCCCCCCCTTACCACTACACGAACACGCACCCTCGAATGTAGCCAAGAGTAAATAAATGCATATCCATCGTCAATCACGTGAAATGGGGCACCAGTACTCACCTCCAGAAGCAATTCGTGGCCTTTGTGTCACCGGCAAATACGCTGAAAATAGACAGAAATTGAGTAAATTCAGAACGCTCACTGCTTTAAGTTTAGTACGCGTTGTTTATGGTAAATGCACATCGCTCCTAAATAAACTATCCCGAGTGTAAAAATTAAAAATAGCCTCAGAATAATGCGTGGCGCCCTAATGTTTTTAGTTAACCCTTTGATGCTCAGTTTTTCCCAGAAGCAACAACTCCATACGATTTGTTTTCTACCTCACTACATGCGCCTCAAAAAATGTAACGCTCTCTGTTTCAAGAAAAATTTCTGCATTTAACACTGAAGGATCGAAATGTATCGCTAAAATAGTTCACTCGTCCTTCAGAGTCAAAGTCGTTAGTGATGGTATATGACGCCCGGGCACAACTGGCCTCAAAAGTAAGAACGAAAAGATCACAAATATTGCGAATACAGTAGTACACTTTTACCTACCTTACGACACTTGAAATGTTCATGTGCCTCCTCACTGGTCACAACGGCTCTTAGTCTTTTAACGTTAAGTTTTGCTGCAAGTGTTCATTGTTTCTCACGATAAACGCTCAATGAATCTGTTCAGAAAAAAAAAGTAATATTTTTTAGACTAGATGTTTGTTAGTTTGTTCAAAAACCATGCCAGGCTTTCTAAGTCTCTAGTTTTTCAAATAAAGTTTTGGCCATCAAAAGGAAGGCTTACTTCACGAGCTTTTTTATCTAGTGTTGCTTTACAGCAAAGGGGGCCGCTGCCAACGCTTTCGATGAACATTGTACCCAAAAGATTGTAGAAATCGCGCGTGCGCCCCAGTTCTGCTATCCGCCGACAGTCGCGAAAATCTTTGCAGGCACCGCGACTTTAAAATCAAGAAAAGGCTCGTGTTTCTTACGTAACTCTGAAGCGCAACAACGCATGCGCAAACTCCAACTTAAAAAAAAGAATAAACGCGTTCTGTGCAGATGCAGTGCTCACGCTTGTGCGGACCAGCGCGCATGTTAATAAACACTGACTTGCGTAATAGAGTACGCAGAGGATAGAGGAGTGTAATGACGTAATCAAGATTTCTTAGTGAAGTTGTGAAGCTGCACGGGTGGAGAAAAACCATCGGCGCATCCTTGCCAATTTAAATCTACAGCGTGCCCCAGAAAGAAATTTGCAGTTTTGTTTTTTGCAGCAAAAAAAGAAATGACGCCATCTCCCAGCGATAATTATCCGCCCAAGTGTAGCATTAGTGGTACAAAACTATATGACAAAATTTCAAAACAGACCGTAATCCTATTCAAGAAGTTATAAGTGAGCTTTTTTTTTAGTGTTTAACGGGAAAATGCTCCCGGCGGAGCTTCGAATACAGGGAGCTGAATGGCGCAATTACACAAAAAAGGGGGCCGAAAACGTGCCTCGTTTTCCCATTGAAACCTTCGGAAAATAGTTTATAACTTTTGTTTAAGATAATTATGTAATTCCTGAAGCTTTAGCGTGTGGCGCGGACCGCAAGCACAGCGTTAGAGCGCAGAATGAGCGTTGGGCGATGCTTTCTTCATTTTCGCAATGCCAGAAACACTCTAAGTGTTGGGGGGGGGGGGGGGGGGTGATCGCCATAAACTGTTAAATTGCTTTATAAGAAGGCACGTTCGTGTGATTCGTGTGCGCTTCAAGCTTTCCGAGTATTATGGTAACTGGGTGCTTATAAAACGTAGGTCATTATAAGGTCTGAGCGCTTCATTATTGCTCAGTAGGAAATGAGGCTCTAGCGTTTAGCCGAAAGAACACGAGGAATCTATCACAAAGCAAAAAGCGCTAACAAAATAAGGTGGATAGTTGGGGGTTGTTCTACATGATCAGGAAATAATGACATTCCCTGATCATCAGACGCCCTGATCATCAAATTCTCCGATGCTCAAATTAAAAATATTCATACTCAGAAAACACAATGAGCCCAGCCGTGCGTTTTTTTGAAGTGTCTGTTACTGTAGATAAGAATACGGCCTCGCGTAATGATGATGCCCCAATCGAACGTAGGTTAGGGGGTGTGTTGCGACTTCTAAAAAATCTTGCCAAAACTAAAGCATTAGGCCGAAATGGATCTCACCGAGAGTAGTAAAACATTGTGCAGACGCAATTGCCCCATACCTTTTTATAATATATTATAGGTCGCTCAATGATGCTTCTTCACCAGACGACTGGAAAGTGGCACACGTACTGCCTGTGCACAAGAAAGGGCCCATAAGGGAAATTACAAATTAAAGGCCAATTTCATTACGTCTATATGTTGTAAATTACTGGAGCATGTTTTACACTCGACCATTATAAATAACCCTACCTTTCATAATTTGTTCTTTGAGTCACAAGACGGATTTCGAAAGGGATATTCGTGCATTACACAACTGACCGAGCTGTATCATGATTCCGTTATGAATATTGTCACGGGTGGTGACCAAAAAAACAGGAAATAAAAAGGAAAAAATAAACGTTTAAAGTGGCGAACTTGTGCCAAAAATAAAAGGTAACAAAAGATAATAACAGAGCGTCGCGGGCGTCGAAGTCGGCGTAGCAGCAGAGTCAAAGGCTGGGGTGAAACTGACTCCGGCTTGCCCGCGGAGCCGCTTTTGTACACAGGTTGGCTTCTGGAGCATTCGACGTAGAAGGTTCGACGCGTAGAACATTCTGACCTCGAATCAGCTAGACGGTTCTCGATTTCACCATAACATCACATTACAGTGTCAACAAAAATGCATAGCCGCGGCCAGGAATCGAACCCTGGCCCTTCGGGTGGGAGGCAAGCGCGATAACCGTCAGGCTACGGCCGCGCTGCCTACTTGGCGCGCGGCATTGCTCCCCCCTTAAAAAGTGCATCGTTCCGATGCATCCCAAAACAAAACAAAGCACATAACAATAACGGCAAACTAAAGAGTCACTTGGAACACATAACATCCACAGTCCTATCGAGCGTAGTACGGCTTCAGGCGCACGACGTGGACGACTTCAGGTCGTGGTGAGCGGCGTGATGATGTTCTTGTTCCGTCGGGCATCACCTCGTAGTTCAGTTCGCAAGGCGACGAAGTACCTTGTATGGTCTAAAGTACCGTTTCAGCAGTTTCTCACTGAGGCCGCGGCAACGGATGGGCGTTCACACCCACACCCTGTCTCTGGGCTGGAAGTGAACGTCCCTGCGACGAAGGTTGTAGCGGCCCGCGTCGACGCGTTGCTGGTCTTGAATCATGAGTCGGGCGAGCTGGCGGACTTCTTCGGCGCGTTGAGCAACCGCCTGGGCGTCGTCGCTCTCATTGTCAGATGGCTCATGGGGCAGCATTGCGTCCAGCATGGTCGTTACCTTCCGACCATGTACCAGCTGGAACGGGGTGAATCCAGTCGCCTCCTGAACCGCCGTATTGTAGGCGAACGTGACGTAGGGCAACACCTCGTCCCATGTCTTGTGCTCAACGTCGACGTACATGGAGATCATATCGGCGATTGCCTTGTTGAGTCGCTCGGTCTGCCCGTTGGTCTGCGGGTGGTATGCAGTGGTTCGACGATGGCCGGTGCCACTGATACAAAGGATCTCTTGCGTCAGCTGGGCCATGAACGAAGATCCGGGATTTGTAATCAGAACTTCGGGAGCGCCGTGCCGGAGGACGATGGACTCGATGAAAAACTTGGCGACTTCCACAGCAGTCCCTGAAGGAAGAGCTTTCGTTTCGGCGTACCGCGTGAGATAATCTGTGGCGACAATGATCCAGCGGTTCCCCGACGTCGAAGGCGGAAAAGGACCAAGTAGATCCATTCCGATCTGCTGGAAGGGTGTGGTTGGAAGAGAAATGGGCTGCAGAAGTCCGGCCGGCCTCGTCGGCGGTTTCTTGCGTCGCTGGCACTCGTGGCATGATCGTGTGTATAGGTGGACGGTCTTGGGGAGCTTCGGCCAGTAATGCTTTTCACGAATACGGGCCAGTGTCCGGAGGTGTCCGGATGTCGGGTCGTCGTGGCAGGCTTGGAAGATCTCCTCTCGAAGGTCACTCGGGATTACCAGCAACCAGGGTGTGTTGTTGTCGCCGAAGTTCTCTTTGTAGAGTACACCTTGTCGAATGGCGAAGGTCGGCAGTACTCGTGAGAAGACACGTGGCACGGTAGTCCTGCCCCCTTCCAGGTGCTCAATTAATGCGCGCAGCTCAGGATCGTCCCGTTGACGTCATGCCATATCGTTGGTGTTCACTGCTCCTAGGAAGCACTCGTCGTCATTGTCGTCGCTGCAGCCGGAAGGGGTTTCGACGGGGGCTCTGGACAGGCAGTCGGCGTCGCTGTGCTTGCGACCTGACTTATAGACCACTGTCATGTTGAGCTCTTGTAGTCGAAGACTCAATCGAGCGAGGCGTCCTGACGGGTCCTTCAGTTTCGCAAGCCAGCAGAGCGAGTGGTGGTCTGTGACTGCACGGAACGGGCTTCCGTAGAAGTACGGACGAAACTTCGTTATTGCCCAGACGACCGCAAGGCATTCTTTCTCAGTCGTGGAGTAATTTTTCTCCGCCTTGGACAATGTCCGACTTGCGTAGGCAATGACTCGCTCGATGCCGTCTTGCACTTGGACTAGTACTGCGCCCAGTCCCGCGTTACTTGCGTCCGTGTGAATTTCTGTTTCCGCATCCTGGTCGAAATGTCCAAGCACAGGAGGAGTCTGGAGTCGTCGTTTCAGTTCGTCGAATGCCTGCTGTTGCTCCTCGGCCCATTCGAACTTCTCGGCGTCCTTCGTGAGATTCGTAAGTGGTGCAGAAATCCTTGCGAAATCCCGAACGAAGCGTCGATAACAGGCACAAAGTCCAAGGAATCTTCGCACGGCCTTCTTATCTGTCGGCGCTGGAAATGCCGCGACGGCGCGAGTCTTCTCGGGGTCTGGGCGGACGCCTTCGTTACTAACCACGTCGCCAAGGAACTTCAGTTCGTCATAGGCGAACCGGCACTTTGACGGCTTGAGTGTGAGTCCGGCGGTCTGAATGGCTTGAAGAACAGCTCGGAGTCGTCTCAAGTGCTCGTCGAAGTCAGCTGAAAATACTACGACGTCGTCAAGGTAGACGAGACAACTCTGCCACTTCAGCCCTGCCAGTACGGTGTCCATGACACGCTGGAAAGTTGCTGGCGCCGTGCATAGTCCGAAGGGCATCACCTTGAACTCGTACAGTCCATCCGGCGTGACGAAGGCTGTCTTCTCTCGGTCCCGTTCGTCGACCTCGATTTGCCAGTAGCCGCTCTTAAGGTCCATCGATGAAAAGTATCGAGAGTGGCGCAGCCGGTCTAGAGTGTCGTCGATGCGGGGGAGTGGGTAGACGTCTTTCTTCGTAACCGTGTTGAGCTGCCGGTAGTCCACGCAGAACCGAAGAGTTCCGTCCTTCTTCTTAACCAGCACGACTGGAGAGGCCCATGGACTGCTTGAAGGTTGGATCATGTCGTCATTCAGCATCTCTTGAACTTGCTGATGGATCACCTCCCTTTCCTTAGCGGAGATTCTGTACGGCGATCGATACACAGGGCGCGCGTCGTACTCGGTAACGATGCGGTGCTTGGCAACCGCGGTCTGGCGCACCTTCGACGACGTCGCAAAGCAGTCGCGGTATTCGGCGAGGAGGTTAACCAGCTGACGCCGTTTAAGGTCCGGAAGCTTAGGGTCAATGTCGAGCTGCGCTGGCTACGTACTGTCTTGCTGGGGCGGCGAGGATTCGTCAGTAATCGCGGTGATTTCGGCGGGGTTTCGGAGTTTCTGGACGTGGCCCACGGCTGCACCTTTCGTGAGGTGTTGCGTTTCGTTTCGGAAGTTCGTCACGAGGGCCACAGTCCGCCCATCCTGAAGTTCAGCTACTCCCCTTGCGACGTTTATGCCTCTTCCCAGGTGCAATTGGAGGCTTCCCTCGAGAAGAACTTAGCCACAGGAAGCTTCATCGATCCCGACAAGTACGAAAACACACGACCGCGGTGGTAGGTTTATGTGGTTTGCGAGGACTCGGACCGTGGGTGACGTCGCTTGGGGTTCCTCCGCTGGTGGAGCAGGTTTTCGTAGCGTCAGCCGGTTTGTTCCGAGGTCGATGACGGCGCCATACTCGCAGAGAAAGTCCATTCCGAGGAAAACGTCCCTCGAACAGTCTTGCAGAACGACGAACTTGACAGGGCACGTTTCACCGTGGATCTCGACGCGAGCAGTGCATCTCCCGACTGGTATGAGGAGATGGCCTCCGGCGGTTCGTATTTGGGGTCCATCCCACGGCGTCATGACTTTTCGAAGGCGGCGGGAGAGCCCCCACTCAAGACTGAGTAGTCTGCTCCGGTGTCCACGAGTGCCAATGCGTCGTGGCCGTCGATAACGACGTTTAGGTTGTTGGACACCGTTGCAGGGGCGTCGTAGCGATGCGTAGCGTCGGGAGAGTGGGAGCGCTCCGGCGTTCTTGAAGGCGCTTTACTCGGGTCGTCTTCGGAAACGGCACCTCCAGGCGCTGCCGCACTTAGTTTTCCCGACGAGATAGGGGGGACAGGCTTTTAGGGCGTGACCGACGGAAAGGCGACGCGGAACGTCGGGGGGATGGAGAACGGGAACCTCGTGGTGCGGTGGCCGCTGGTGACGGGGGGCGACGGAGGAATTCCTCGATGTCCCTTGGTCGTTCTCCAAAACGAGGTCGACGGTCGTTTGGAGCGAATCCTCGCAGGCCGAGCTGGCGGTAGGGGCACCTCCGGTAAACATGGTCAGCCTCCCCGCAGTGGAAGCACACCGGGCGTCCGTCATCCGTGCGCCACACGTCGGTCTTTCGGGGTACGCGGGGCTCCGTGCAGGCGTACTGGACTTGGTCGTCGTGGCGTCGGTTGTGCTGCGGTGCAGGAGAGTGACGTCGGGGCGGCGCGACATAGGCGCGAGTATGAGGCGGTGGCCGTCGGGCCACTGCGGCGTAAGTTAGCGTGGGTTCTTCGGGGACTGCCCCGCTGATGGGAGCCTCTGGTTGGATGGCTCTCTGCACTTCTTCCCGCACGACCTCGGCGATGGAGATCGAGGCGGGGCGATCAGTGTCGGGTAGAGTTTTCCGGAGCTCTTCCCGGACGATGTCCTGAACAATTTCACGAAGGTCGTCAGCGCGGATGCGGCCCTCGTCGATTCCGGAAGATGCCAGCGTCGAAGCAACTGGCGTGTCGGGGAGTCGATTGTAGTGGCTGGCTCGGGCTTGCAGGGCACGCTCGATGTTCGTTGCCTCGGCGACAAAATCTTCGACAGTTTTCGGAGGGCTGCGGACAAGGCCACCAAAGATGTTTTCTGTCACGCCCCGCATGAGAATTCGTAGCTTCTTCTCTTCTGTAGCCCGAGGGTCGGCGCGGGCGCTCAGGCGCAGGACGTCCTCTACGGAGCCGGTGACACTCTCGTTGGGGCCCTGGGTTCTGGTTCGCAGTAGGTCCTCGGCTCTCTCCCGGCGGTGGGGGTTATGAAGGTAGCCTTGAAATCGGTCTTGAAAATATCCCACGACGTCAGGGAGGACTCATGATTCTCGTACCAGTGCTTCGCGGTCCCCTCGAGCGAAAAATAGACATTGTGCAGGCGCTGCTCGTCGGTCCAGCAATTGTGGCGGGTGACGCGTTCATACTGGTCAATCCAGTCTTCGACGTCTTCGTACTGCTCGCCGTGGAATGGAACCGGTGTCCGAGGAGCGACGGGTAGGTAGACGACGGCAGGAGCGGCGGGGGTCTGCGACTGGTTGGCCATTGCCGGCTGCCTGGTCCTGGGTGGTAAAAGTCCGTATTCCGGGTGTAGCCCTTGGGTTCGGCGACTTGATCGAGTCTCGATCTGGTCTTCGTTGGGTCCCCGGGAGCTTGCGTTCGGACTTGTAGCGCGGGAACTCGGAGGGCTGCGCTGCACGGACATGCGGTACCCCGCACCTCCACCAAAATGTCACGGGTGGTGACCAAAAAAACAGGAAATAAAAAGGAAGAAATGAACGTTTAATGTGGCGAACTTGTGCCAAAAATAAAAGGGTACAAAAGATAATAACAGGGCGTCGCGGGCGTCGAAGTCGGCGTAGCAGCAGAGTCAAACGCTGGGGTGAAACTGACTCCGGCTTGCCCGCGGAGCCGCTTTTGTACACACGTTGGCTTCTGGAGCATTCGACGTAGAAGGTTCGACGCGTAGAACATTCTGACCTCGAATCAGCTAGACGGTTCTCGATTTCACCACATTACAGTGTCAACAAAAATGCATAGCCGCGGCCAGGAATCGAACCCTGGCCCTTCGCGTGGGAGGCAAGCGCGATAACCGTCAGGCTACGGCCGCGCTGCCTACTTGGCGCGCGGCAATATTGACAGAGGCAAGTAGATTGTCTGTGTGATCTTAGATTATAAAAAAAAAAACTTTTGACGCAGTATCACGCTCACCGCTATTCCACAAATTAGTAGCTTATAACTCTAGACAGTTCCATACAAATATGCATCAAAACATATCTCTCATCACATCGTCAGTCTAACATTTTAAATGGTGAAACTTCTAATTTCATTACGGTTACACCTGGCGTTTCGCAAGGCTGTTTTCGGACCGTTGTTACTTTTGATATTAGTTAATGATTATAATGGCAATCTTAATTCGAAACTACAATTTTTTGGTAGATGATTGTGTCGTTTACACATGAATAACAGACAATGAGAGTACTACACGGTTGCAGGCTGGCCTGAATCGAAGACAGCAATGGTGCGAAAAGTGGAAGACTGAGCTCAACGTTTAAAATGTTTACATGTTAGTTTCACCCGCAAACCAAAAAAAAAAAACGAAAATAGAAACCTGTTATAGGTTCAATGAGGAAGTTGTACCCAAGAACCAAGCAGTTAAACATCTAAGTGTCGCACTACCAGTTGACTGCACTTGTAACACTTACATTGAAGATGATGTAATGAGGACCGGCCGCGGGCACTTGGATACTTGAACCGATATTTAAAAAAAAAATCCACTAAAACAGTTCAGGAGCTTGCCTACCTTAACTTTGTAGAACCCATTTTGGTGTACGCCTGCACCGTCTTAGACCCTTCGCAGCAAAACCATGTTACTGCACTAGACCGAGGTAGGAATCGTGCAGCCCGATTTGTCCTGACGCGCTACGATCGTTTTGAAAGTGTCACCAACATCATTAACGGGGTGCAACGATTTCCTAAATTCGGTCAAATATTTGGGGAAGTTGCCCTCTGACACTCTTGAAGTATGAAACGGAAAACCGATTTCGAGGACATCTCCTAGTTGTTGTGTAAAAATATATATATAAATTGGCATTTCTGGCGCCTCTCAACTCATTCCCTGTATTCAGGGTCACACCTGGTCGCACTCCTAGTGACGTAATATGGGGTGCCGTGTGTGCTCCCGTGCGCTATCTAGGAGGACGCTTCCTCTCCCTCTCTCTGCTGACATTAGCGGGCGTCATGCTGCAGCTTAAAGCCGAGCAAGGTCCCGTAAGCTTCTCGCCGCAGCTCCTTCCGCTGCCACTCGCGGGCAGCCGAAGTGCCCGCGAGAGGTGGGAGAAATAGCTCGACTTTTACTTTGCGATTACGCTGCAGAATCGCGCCATTTTTTTAATGAAGGGGATGTTCTCACCATCCTCCGGGACACGATAAACAGCGTAAAAATGACGAGATTCAAATTCTTTTAATCTTAAAATATGGCACCCCCATTTAAAAAGTTACAATGGTATCCTTTGGCACAAGGACCAAAACACCTGCGCCTGAAGTTCTATACCGTATTTATTATGATACAACTGACATTAACAGCTCCTTCTACTTATTACTTCCACAATTACAAATAAAAAAAAAAGATCGCGTGCATAAAATAGGGGAACTTCGCACCAAACCAGAAAAAAATATTAGCCTTTTTTTTTATTCAATCAGTTCTGGAATGCCTTGTCTTGTGAAAGTGTGCGCCGGAAATTTTTGAACGCTTTTTTCTCGTGTTGCTTCGCCCCCTGCGATAATTTCTGATGGCGCTGCAGGACCACCGTGAATAAAGAATAAATAAACCTGCGATGGAGGTTCCCGCGTGATCGGCTGTGCATTGATTTTGGCAATTTTATTGGGCGAACGCCCGATTGCAAACAGATAGGGAGGTTGCCGGCAACGGCGTTCTGCCCGTCTTGAGTCGACACCGAACGTATCATAGCCTCGTTCCACTAGAACGACAAACACCGTTTTTCTTCTGACGACACCACAATGTTCCGTGTCGCCGATGCTGTCCCACTGCAACGACCAACACCCGCGACAATCGCCGACAAGCGCCGACAAACGATCGATGACGGACGAGTTCTTGTCTGTCGTTGGACTTGAAGCGCAGCAAGCAGTCCCACTGAGGAACATCTCTCGGGTACAAACTTATCCCCGCCCATCTATGCCTTCTGTTCCCTCCCTTCCCACCCTTCTACCAAATACGATATAGCTTCGCCAATACTGGAAACTCCTCCGAAAACCTATGGGGGCGGCGGCGAACGTCACAGTGGCGCCTCTAGCGGACTCGGAGTCTACGGAAGCGGACAACGCAATTGAAAAGTATAGGCTCCGCGGCGTCCTCGAGCTTTGCGAGCCCCGTTTCTTCACCGCAACAGCTGAAACAATTCATTACGGTCCACACGTTTGCAAAGCGGAATCCACTGATTGCAACTGCAACGACAAACAAATAACAACGCGCGCATGAACGAAGATACAGCAGTTTATTTAGAGGTCTCAAACGCCGCTCAGGGGATCACACGCGTTTAAAGCGCATCTGGGAAGCGGAAAAAAGGCGTTTAGCCACTCGAACTACGTCGTAAGAAGCTACTGTTTTTCCGTTACAAACTGCGTTGTCACAATTTCTTACCTGAATAGGTGATTATTAAATCGTGCGCAAATAATATGTTAAAATCACCAGACCAAGCACACCAGTGTCTGCTGCATTACAAAAACAAAAATTAACGAGAAAAATGACCGTGCAAACACTTTCCGAACTTTGCAGAAAAGATGGGGTCCCCATCCCAGACGAAAATAAAAATAAATGAAGAACAGTCGCGAACAGCGGCCGGCGATTCCAACGAAGAATTTAGGAGACGATACAAAATTACAAATCACCCAGCAAAGACCTCCTTCAACGACGACGATCGCACGGGGCGTCGGTTGAAAATTAGCAGGTGGTGCTCGCCCTCGGTGTTGAGTCCACGACAACACTATAAAAAAAAAAAGTGCTTAACTTTTTTTTTTTTTTCAGTTGCGCATTACACGGTTGTTTATTTGCTTTCGCGGCGTTGGTAGGAAATAAGAACAAAAGAGCTGCAATCTGCTACGTGCTAGCAGTGTGTGACATTTTTTGCTTTCGCTTTTCTTTTCCCAGTGATTTTGGGAGGTTGTTTGTTTGCTCGCTTGACGCAGCAGCTCAAAAGTACATTCCAGTATACTTGTTGGCGTACATGTCCAGGCAATCCTTGCAAGCCGTGCCTTTGTTTTGAGTGTCGATCAGCGGCCTCAAGTGCGTTTTCAGCTAAACTTTTGTTTGGTGAAATATTCGTCTGTTGAGATGTCGGTGGCGATTTTGAAGCCAGACTTGGGTAGCTGTTCCAGTTTCATTTGAAGTAACTTAATTACTCACGTTCGTTCGGTCTTCGGGAAGCGGGAGAAGGATATTCCACCACATCAGAAAAACTTGTTTTCGCAGTGAAAATGGCAGGCACACGGCACGACCGCCATCTCCAAGTATGCGCTGGTGTATGCCTGAAGGCGGCCGGTTGATCAACCAACGGTGACTCATAACAGACGTGACCGCGTACTCAAATAAAATCCAAATAGAAATGTCTAACAAGCTTACACTCTTGAACATATATATTAAGTATCAAAAAGTATATATGAATATTTCGGATCACAAACTCAATCGAAGGAGAACATAGGAGGTTATCATAGACGAGAGTGGAAAAACAACAACAACTACAACAACAACAACAAAGTTGCAGACGGCCCTCCAAATGTCCAGGCATAGCGCAGCAGACGAACCGGTGGTAGTAAGCGACGAAGCGAAGGAAAGAAAGTAAAAACTAAGCCAAACAAGGCAAAGCAAAATGCGCGATGGTTCGAACGGCAAGTAAGCGCAAGAAAGAAAAAAAGCAAGCAAAAAACATAAACGCAGGAAGAAGAACGAGCGCGGCGGCGTAGCGTCGCCTCAAGCATAAAAAGAAAGTAGACTTTGAAAAATGGAAGGAGGTGCCCGACCGTCCATCGCCTGTTCTTTTTTGTAACTAGGCTTATATTAGTTTCTGTAATAGCGTCAGATTTGCATGTGCACAATCGTCTTTTTCCAGAACATACTGACATCGCAGTAAGGTGCGTCGTTCGCAATTGCCTTTTGCTTCTTTATCCGGAGATGATCGGGATATAGCCAGCTCGCTATTAGACGAAACGGTTTTAAGCAATACAATCATGAGAAATTGAAATTGCAACAACAAAAAGAACTGATCGATATGCACCATAAAGTTGAAACGTAGAAATGTTCTAAAACATTTTTTTACATTACCCTTTTCAAAGAAACTGGGCGAAGGTACATTCATGTCTTGCCTGGCAGACATAAGTTCTGAGTCTTCTGGCGGAATGTTTTCTTCGGGAGAGCCCGATAATTGCACCCTACAAGCTGCAACATCTTCCCGTCCCGAAGAAAATGTCCTGGACTCATGAGGTGGAACCTACTTTTTAACATTCAAAGCAGCGAATAACCGTGACAATTGTTTTTTATTGCTCACCTCGCACGGAGATAGGCAAAACCAATGCATTGTGGAGAATTTGTCTGCTAGAGGAGACTCCGAGCTCGCCAGGGGCGCTGCGATCACTTTTCGCCCGTGATCCGCGGGAGTTGCCAGTATTGGCTTACATGGTATTTGCTCCTACCCTTCCTCTCGGAATGAGAAGCCCTTGGTGGGCAGTCGTCGTTCCCGCAGTTGCGGTCCCTCGATTGCACGTAGTGGTCGTGTGCGCGGCTTGCTGGCTGCCGCCGGGCGGTCGTGTTGCAAAGGAGAATTCGCTCTGGCTGGTTTTGCTCGCGAAAACTTGGTCCGCAAGGTGCTGCTTCAAGACGCTGAAGTCTACGCCCCTGCATCGGGATGGATACACCCATGTGCGAGGACTGACCGGAGTAAGACCGCTCACCACGAAGTAGGACACGACGTTCCGCGGCAAACCATTCAGGCACGAGAGAGATGTCATCATGTTGTGTGATAATCGGGATGCCGTATTGTCCACCAAAAAACGCCTGCCCTCGATCATTAGAATATGAAGTTAAAACGTACTCAAAATCGGAGTGAAATTCCATGGCGCTAGCCTAGAATGCCTGGAACGGCCCAAAAAAGGAACGATTCGGGTATTCTAGTTCGGAAAAAGTTTGGTGTCGATTGCCACGACTGTTTGCGGAAAGTCGCCAACGGTAAATGAAGAGAAACGCAAGCTTTAATCAAGAATTAAAGTAATCGTCTCCACTTTCCCCGTGTTTGTCGGCGCATTTTATGCCCAAACAGCAAAACACGAAAACCGCGTCGCCAGACTCTGTTTGTCTGTGTATCTTGGAGTGTTTTGTTGACAACTCCAGCCCCACTAGGAAACAAGTTTCCTTGCCCCCGTCGTCCCCCAGGTGGGACGGCGCACTCCGACAAACCGGCTGCCTGTCGGTGTCGTTTATGGCTCGTTGTCGTGTGTCGCTGTCGTTTGTTTCTGTCTGTCGCTCTAGTGGGACGCGGCTATCAGCAAGTACAGACCGACAGGCCGTTTACAAGACAAGTTGGCGTTTGGCGCCCACACCGGGGGTCGGCCACTCCACGTGCGCAGAAAGCAGATTCGCTCGAAGAGAAAAAACGTCTGCTCATGTTTCGTGCCGAAAACAGCGCCACCATGGCGGCGTGACGTCAGAGCCATTTGTTGGTCTATTGAATATTCCGGATATCGTCTCCAGCACTGTTTACTTGCCTTCTCCTGGCCTGAGTGAAACGCTTTTTGAACAAGAGTGCTCTTCTATAGAATATCACTCATTGCGCGTGCGTATACAGCCACGCTGTCCCCGACATCTGCAGACATTTGCGCATGCTCAGTATTATTCGTCTGATTCAACGTTACTGGAAAAAAAGAAATAATGAATTACAAGTACAAAAACTCTTTGCTAAAAGTAATCATTTAGATTATGTCATTATCTGAGGAAAGGAGTGATGGGATGTTACTTTGAAAGCTAACCGTCACTCTTCCCATTACTTCAGCTTTTAAACACAACACATTTTTGTCCCGTTTTAAAAACGGGTCTTTCGTTAAGTCTAATATCAGGCTTGAATCAAGAATTTTAAACTACTCATCTTCTCAATCAACCGGTTTTCATAAACTTTCTTTCTGTCGGAGGGTTGGTTCCAGCATTCCGTTGTAGGGGACTTGGAACAAATAGAGCCCTTAGAGAGGGAAGGGGAAAACACTGACGGTTGCAAGCAATCTTAGTACTTCAAAAGGTAAACAAATTATTCTCGCGATTGCATGCTAATAACTGTATTTGAGACATCACAAAATTACTCCAAAAATATTTCATTACGAGTAATTTGATCACCTGAAGTGAGCGCCGCATAAGTGTGCGACTCTGATGAGCGTGAACAGGCACCACTTACACGTTCACGCAGGAAGGGGTATCGTTTTTTGCATTTTCACTTCTTTCATGAATTTCCCCGATGTTACACCTTCTGTGATGTCGCTCCTGCATCGTCCTCTGTCCGCGTGAGGTGCTCTTTTGACTGTTAATTACCCAAGCGGTCCCGCGAAAAAAAAAAAAAACAAAAAAAGAAAACCTGCTTTCAAAAGTGTCTTTAAAGACTTCCTCAAGCAGCGCCCTTGGCGGAACAATGGCGCATTTCGGCCGCGTGTGGGTACGCTTCGCAGGAACAAATGGCTAACTGCAACAGCCGCGCCCCGACATAGCAGACGCCGATGTTGACATCGGTGTTTCCCCGTAGAGAACGCCATTATACATCCTTTTACTTCAAGTTCAACCGTGGTCGACGATATGCGGAGCGCTGGTTCGTCCGCTTCATTTTGCTGGGGTTGTGGTGACGTCAGAACGCCGAGCTCCGATTGGCTTTGATTGAAGGATAGTGGGTAGACCTGAAGGACAGCTTGCTTCGAGGTCTACCCACTGTCCTTCCATTAGAGCCAATTAGAGCTCGGCGTTCTGACGTCACCAGAACCCCTGCAAAAGAAGCAGAGGAACTTGCGCTCCGGATACGATGTGACGAAGTTAATCAAGGAGCACCAAAATTAAATCGCCATTGCGGTAGCCGTCTTTGTGCGTCTGCAATGGCCAGCCTGATCAATCACACCCAGAAACGAATGCATAATTACGCCACATTCACAGCGTACGATTGGATCAGTCGTCGAAAGCAAGCGAACGAAGATGACCGGCGTCGTGCCAATCACTTTTAATACTGCGTGATTGGTTCAATCGGATTGTAGCGTTGGCTGGGCGCGGTCAAACGGAACTTGAGAAGGAAGTACAAAATAACCCTAGTCAATGACACGGCGATGATGGCGGGGAGGAGCTTGAGTTGTCCGGTCGGCAGCGCCAGCGTCCTGCCGTCGGCGACGCTTAAATTCGGCGTCTCGTGCACAATAATGGGGAGTTGTAGTAGATCGTTTTTCTCCTTCGCTACGGTATCCCCGAAGAAAACGCCACAGCTGCGCATGCGCGCCGCCAGCCTTCTCTGCATAGTTCAAGGTCGTGTGGCGGATGACGGAGGGCTATCCGGGTGCTTAGCGGGCTGCGGGAACGGTCTACTACAATTCCCTAATGACTCGCCAAAGCGCTCCCATAGCGCGGCGGAAGGCGTGAAGCGCGTCCTGAAGGCCGGGCATATCAAAAGACACGTCCTGCCGTTCTTATCCTGCCGAGTTGGGATACACGCCATTCGATACGCGAACCTGTCTCGTTCGCCGGAATCGAATCACTGCGAACTAGATTCGATTACAGTGCCGGCGTTTTTTCGGTTCGTCATAAACAGGCGGTTTCATTTTAATAACCTGGGCGTTAGCTCCGCTACGCCTCATTCCAATATCGCGATTTTCATTTTTTTTTTTGTATTTTCTCAATTGCGACGTGACTTGCTAAGAATACGGTTAGAACGGTTAGACGGAAAGAATATTATGTGCACCGCGTCAATGTACATGACGTTTAATTTTCACATTGTGCATACGCACATTGTATTTGTCAGAGATAATTGTAGATTGGTCATTCGCTGGGATCTTGTTGTTTTTTGTCGTGATATGTTGCCTCATGTTCTGCAGAAAATCAAACTCACGGACATTATATTCGTAGATTGTAGAGCGACGACAGAAACATGAGTTCGTGCGCGAACGTCTTCAGATAAGAGCCTTAATCGCATTACGAAGAAAATCGTCACTGCCTGCTGAGTATGTTAAGCTGTTAGTTTATGGGTTTAATTTTATTTCATTTAGTTTCGTTTATTGTTTACCCTCAGGGGCTGAAGCCATTACAGAGGGGAAGACGCAACAAGAAGGGTAAAGAACTTAAAAAATTGCCTATTAGTAGACACACTCTGCAAAAATGTTAGTAATGGCACTTTTAAAGAGGCCCGAGTTTGTAATGATGGGCAGTTACCCGAGAAGCTGGTTCAATTTCTGGAATGTAAGTGGAACGAAAGATGAACGCGAAGTTGCCGTGATAGATATGGCCACCTTATATTGATGATCTAGACAAAAGGAAACGTAAACAGGCTGGGGAATTAGTTCCTCGCTCAAAATTGAGTTATTTATTTATTATTTATTTATTTACATTGTACCTACATCGCCCTGTGGCCATTATTGTAGGGGGGTTTAAGAAAACATCATGAGAAATGGGAAAAGAAAACGTCATTGTCATCAATGGACACACTATCTTCCGGAAGGTCGTTCCACTCTCTCGCGGTATTGACAAAGGAGGAGTTGGCAAACCTCTCACTCCTGTAAGCGGGAACAGCAACCTTTTTAAAATGGTCACAACGGGAAGAGACGTAGGATGGCTCTATAATATAGGTGGCTTTATCGATTCCTGTTTTGTTGTGAAAGACACGGTGGAAGAATTTAAGTCTAAATTTTTTTCTTCTACGTTCGAGTGTTTCCCATCCCAGCATAGCTTTCATATCTGTAATGTGATGATGAAAAAATTATGATGAAAGTTTCATCGAATAAAGACAAAAAAGATATTTCAACGGATGGATAAAGGTGCTAATGATAGATTAGTTTTCATAGAGGTGACGTTAGCAGTACGATGGTAGTTTGTGAGAATAAAAGGAGGAGGTCTGTTCTATATGGCTTCCATTGAAGATATATAATTAGCTTGATCGGAATCCCAAAGAGCTACTGCATATTCTAACTTCTGGAGAAAGAGAAATTTGTAAAGCTTTACATTGGCCCGAAGGCATACACAGAATAAAGGCGAGAGATATCATATTTCTGCTCATTTCGCAGATATATCCATAGAAAAGACACTTGTACCATAAGGATGGCCGTAAGTCGCGGGGATCGTACAAATAATTTTATTTTGTTTCCTAGCACAGAGTTGACCAGGCTCTAAGTATAGAAATGCAAATGGGCATTTACACTATCGACACTGGGACCCGCTATATTTGTTTTCTTTAATTTACCTTCGCATCGTTTCCCTGAGAAAACCCGATAAATGACGGTGCCACTTCAATTAAAAGTGGCCGCTAAAGGGTTCTCGCACTTGGGGCGCCCCTAAGGGTTCTGCTTCGTTGATCGATATGTGGAGTGCCCGATTTATCTCGGAAAATTGGGGTGTCTAAGATTTACGTTTGGCACGTCTAATTCTTTTCTATTGGATGTAGTGGTCGGTGGCACATTTTGTCGCATTCGTTCGTAGAAGGGCCGTATCTTGGTGTTTATAGTTTTCGACGAAGCACTAACCGACAGTTAAAACGTTCTGTCTTCAAATTGCCGTGAAAAAACATCGAAATTTCATTAGCAGATATGGTGTCTCGAACGCCTTTTTCATTTGTTGCTCACCGTGTTCTAAGAAATGGTTCCTCGATTTCCGTCTGATGACGTCATGAAAATGTGATGGCGTCGCTGGCCGCGACCCTGGCGGTGTCACAGCAGGGGTGGTGGATGTGGCAGACGCCTGTTCTGCTGGAAGTGGCTCTCCCATGTGACAGTCCACGGAAGCTTCGGCTGCCAGGAAAAGGGACGCCGCGACGACAGCGTCACTCAATTTCGCTCGTTCTCTTTTGGCGGGACTTCTCCGAACAACCACCAGTATCGCGACATCCTATGACATGACACACCGGCTCCTATGACGTCATGGGTTGCCACTACGGGACAGCTGTTGATGAATGAGCGGAATAGGTCTCTGAAGACAACAGACCGGAGACGCATTGCACCGTAGCTCCAACGAAGGTATACGCTGATAAAAAAACACACAGGAAGGGAGAGAGCCAATGTGACAGCAGAAGTCAAAGAAAAGCTAGCACGCAAGTGAGATGACATATAATAACCGTTGATCTTTTCTTTTTACATCGGTGCTAAAATAACTAGTCGACGATGTGGTAATAAAAGATACAGATCAGATACAAAATGAAAAATTTGGAAGTGACCTTGGCCTTCAAAGTTCTGTAATGCATAAAATGCATTATAATTAGAGCCCTGTATATCTTCGGTTTACCCGGGGTTAATCCGCGGATATACGCAGTAAACTGGACGATGCGTATACAAATGTGTCAGATTTGGCGGATTTCGGATCGAATGCGGATGCCAGGGGCTCAGAATGCGAATCGAATGGGGATATCCGCGAGTCCGGATCCACATTTTTTGCCGAGGCGGACCATAAACGTGTGTGACCGCTCACTGTAGAGTGAATGAGTGAAATATTCTGTAAGTGCTTCATCGAACGTATTGTTGGAGCAAGCAAGTTCCTTAGATAAATGGTATCGATCGAGGAGAAAATTGTTTTCTTTTTTTACGTCAAGAAAGTTAGGACACTCCCAGGAAATCATGCTAGAACGTTCTATCTTTTGAAATCAGCTCCAGCCAGAAAAATTAAAAAAATCCAGGAGCGTCAGTCGTCCCGGCAAAGCTAGATCTTGTTTGTCAGGGAAAAAAAGGAAAACGTCCCTTGAGCAAACAAAACCCAAAGCGTACAACCCACAAGAAAGTAGAGGAAGCCCGCTAGTGCCTTCTTCGCCTGTGAGTAGATCGATGAGACTGCATTCGATCCTCTCGAGTGGCGGAACTTGTGCCAGCACGAGTTTCCCACGTCGATCTTGATGCGTTATTCGTGCATGCCGCTTCAACATCCAGCACAGCAACAGGGACAGACATCTCATTAGCTGGTATTAATGTATTAATTTAAGAGAGGCGAACCAGCCCGAATGCGTCCATGTTGACGATATTCTCTTTCTTCTATCAGCAGACTCTAGAAGTGAAACATGCTTGGGTGTGCGTTTTCTTTTTCTCGACAGTTGGCACGGAGTTGTTTTTAAGTATATGGTTCCCAGCATGCTCTTGAAGGTTCGAGTTTAAAACTGAAACCGACAGGTGGAGTGGCCAACGTTGAATAATGTGATATTTTCCCAGTGGTGTACTTACGCCATACCACATATACACGAGTACTTTGCTGCGGGGTGTGAACGACTTTCCTTTTCACTTTTTTATTGTTTGGCATAAATAAAGTGAGTCAATGTTATTAGTCTATTATTTATTAATTTTTTCATGTTCATAATATAGGTGTCTGTCTGAAGTGGGATTTATAAAGGAAAAAGGAAAATAAAGATTAAATTTTTTTCCCTTGAGCACATCTTCTGGACAGAGTGTCAGTATCATGGACTGCCAAGAAGATTTCAGAACTGAGACCATCTTTCTATACTTCGTTTCAGCTTCGGTCCGAGCGCGACCGATGTTATGAGCCGAAGGGCCAATCAAACAGTGAAAGAGGCACAACGTCATGGCATGCTCTCTGCAGTTGATAGGACCAGCCGGTATTCGCCGTCTCTCTGTGCGTGCTCCTCCGCCGGCAAGTCTTATCAAGCGCAGAGAGCACACCATGACGTTGCGCTTTTTGCGGTGTTTGATTGGCCCTTCGGTTCATAACATCGGCCGCGCTCGGACCGAAGCTGAAACCAAGTATAGCGATGCGAAGTGTCTCTAGAACGATGATCGCTTATTTCATAAATACAACCAAGCAGATTACGATAAAATGACTTTCACCGTGTTCTCACAGGAAGAGTTCTTCGTACAAAGGTAAGCAGATGGCTTATAAGATAATATACAGATGTTTTGTTTTTAATTTTTTATTCATGATTGATTTTTTTATGTAAAATAAATGCGCCGAATGAGGGTGGGACGTGGTTCTCAATTTTTTGGATGCGGTTTGGATGCGGATACAAAGTCTGGTGATGCGGACGAAATGCGGATGATCAAACTTTTGTCCCCGCAGGGCTCTAGTATAGGTAATAATTGAAGAAATCGGTGTCATGCGACGTATATTTTGCCGTTAAATACAGCGGAAAAACTCAATGATATTTTTGGCCTCAAAATGTGAATTTTTCCGCTAAATTTAGAGGATACGGACGGACAAAATTTTGGGATTTCGGGTAGAGTTAAAAAGCATTTCATGCATTAAACGAAGTGCCAACAGACCAAACTTAGTTTATTTCGGTTGTTTGCAGGCATGCGATAAATCCATATGTGTTATCTCTATATGCGAATCTCTCTCCCCGTTTGTATTATTGGCGCTCAAGAAGATATTGACTCTACCGAAGCAGGAGAGAGTGACTGTACCGTCTGACTCGGACATGTTCGACATGAAAAGCTCTGAAACATAACGAAACTGCATTGCTTTTTCTTGATTGTAACAAGCAACCGAATAGTTACATCTTCACCAAATTGTACCAGACGTTACAAATAACGTGGGAGCTCTTACGCGTGATTTAAAAGCCTACTTTTCGAATTTTTTGTTTTAAAAGGTTTGCAACATCGAGATATTTTTTTCTTTATAGCTGAGCGTCGATTACAAACTTTAACCCTCTTAATCTCTACTTTTAATCGATGAATTTTGTGAGTTATTACCTTGAACTTTCAGAACAAATATTCAAAAACTGTAATTCCCGAGTACCCCGACAACATAATTAATGACCCTCAAAATATGTGCCTATATCTACAATACGACTCTCTCGAGTCAACTGATCGGATGCACGCTGCATACCAAATCTCTCGAATCAAGCCCTTTCCTTTTGCAGGCTTTTTATAAATCTCCTTCCGGCTCCTATTCTAACGCGTCCAGCGTCAGCAATAAGTCGCCGAGCGCTTGATCAATTCTAGCTTGGGGATCGTCGAAATGCTCTTTCAGGTTCCGGTTGCGACTTATCCATCTGTCGGTTCAGAGTTGGAGCGCAACAATCCATTGATAATAATCTTTTCCCCTTACTCATAATTTCCTGCAGCCTCCATGCAGGGAATGCTCATCGGATTAGCGGGATCTGCTCTCGCGTTCGTCGCTAGAAATGTCTCGTTCTTCAGCCAACGCTATGGTCATAGAAAAGGTTGGTGTATTCTATACACGCTCACGGATTTTGGATCATCCGTGATCCGATTACCGTCATAAGCGTGTGTTTGGCTCAAGCTTGTATTCTTTTGTTGTTGTTGTTGGTGGTGGTGGTGGTGGTGTTTGCTTGTTGCTACCAAATGCAAGGTAACCTCAATAAGGTCAAGACGGTTGATTTTATGCCTCCGCGTCGACATCAAGTGGAGCGGCAAGTCACTGGCTGGCTTGCAGCGTATAATATTTTTTTTTTAAATCTTTACTTCTGGTTTGGGTTACCAGTTACTCTTGAGTACAAGCCGGTGCCCCTGAAGTGGCTTGTATTTCTCAAGTTCGGGCAGCGCCTTATGCGAGAAAATCGAATATTTCTCACTCGTGTTTCGGTTTACAATGCATTTTCGTGTTGATCTCGGTCGCGAAAATGAAAGAAGTCTACTGGTGAATAAAACAATTTCGAAGAAATATAACCAGACAAAAAAAAAAACGCCAAGAAAAGCATTATTATCGTTTTCCTAGGACACTTAAAAAACGAGGTGCAATTTTTTTGTTAACTTATACTTTTGTTTGCTCTTCCGGAAGCTTCGTTAACGCCCGTAGACGGATGTTGACGCATGCTTGCAAACCACCGTGGCTCATGCAAGATCAGATGCTGCAGTACCGCTTCATGCTCAATGCAAGCATTAAGGCTGGGTCACACATCTGCGTTGGACGCGTTCGCATGCAACCGAAGCGACCGTAACAGTCCAAGTCACCGGGACAAGTGTTCTCCGCACACAGCACGGCAAACGACGCAAGGGGTAGCTTCGCGAAGCAATTCACGAGTCACGGTTACTGCGGTGTTTTGGTCGTAACGGTCGTTTCGGTCGCATACGAGCGAAACCGTTGCCAATCTGTGAACCAGCCTTAGCATGATGCGTCTTATAGACGCGCTGACGCCCACTGGCCTAGGCAAAGACGTCTGTATGGGCAGAAACCAAAGGACAGAAGGACACAAGAGCGGGCATAAGGACGTCAAAACGCTGAGATCTGGTTGAAGTTTTTAGTGAGGATACGCAAAGCTAGTTTAATTTTATTCTGCTCAACCCTCGATCGCAATCGAGCGCCGAGCGCTGTTGTCTGCCCTTTGGGTTCGAACAGTGAACAGTCTCCCCACTAATGATTATAGTAAAGCTCGGCACTCTGAGATCCCCGCGCGCTTTTATGGCCTCCTCTCCCTCAATTTCTCTCCATATACAGTGATATGGTTCGCAGCCATGCCTTGTCGGGCGAGTTTGAAAAGGGAAGTACGCAATGTGACAATGCCCAATTAGACCCGCTCATCCTTTTTCTCCTTGTCGATTTTTACGCATTCATTCACACAGGAACGCATGAGTGGCTTCTTCGGGTCCATGACTGGAAGGACGCCATTTTCGAAAGTCGTCCAGCGTGGCGGCCTTTACACAAGACCCGATCGCTAACAAACCCAACAGACGACGCGTTGCTTGCAGACAAGAGGCGTACGATGTAACAAGGAATCCGCCAGGCTGAACAGGCAGCTTTTTTTCCCCAGCCTGCACTATTGTAAACAAATGTTAAATAAACATTGAATTAGAATTCCATTTATCCCGCACAGATTACTATTTACAGTCCCTCCGTTTTACAACATTCCCAAAATTTTAAATAACTGGCTTTTGAGTATTCGCACTCTTTATTTTCGAAGGATCTTCGTAGTACATTTAGTTCGCCGTATGTCTTATCATATTTATTTCGTTTTTCCCCGCAATATCTTTTCAAGGTCAGTTATTTAGTTAAACTGATTCCTATGCAAAGTTTTTTTTTGTATTTTGTATTCGTAATTTGTTTTGTTTATAATAGTCTGGTGTTGCATGCAACCCCAGGTCACCCGTTGCATGTTGCAGGTTGTAGGCGACCTGTTGCATCTTCTCTGAGCTGCATGCAACAGGTTGCACAGGATGCAGCCTGTTGCATGCAAGGTGCGGTTACGCCGACGGCGACGGCGACGGCGACGCCGACGCCGCTCAGGCTGGAAACGGGCCCCTAAGAGCTGCGCTCTAAAATCAATCCATTACTCCAAAAAGAAACGGCACTTAACGATGCACATTACCTTTCACCACACCCTTTTACTAAAGGACGTCGCAAATCACTCGAGTGAAACAGTTCAAAATTTTCTTTTAAAGAAACCTCCATACGGATGTAGGCCTAAATCTCTTGATACTAAATTAAATTTCAGGGTGTCGAACCCTTAATATAGTCAATTTCTGCGTTCAAAACGTAATTTTAACCTAAAAAATATGTTTTAATGGCCTCGAAGCTCACATTATTTGCATGATCGTAACATCAAAAAGCTACGGCAATAATAATACAAAAAATCATTGTTATAAATAACTAGACATTGGCCATTAATGCTCTCCCAAACAAACCGGCAGACAATTAAATCAATGTCAACGCCATGTGTTATGAGGCAAAGCGACACCGTATAAGCACCCCCGATCTGTCAAAACGCTGCCACATATTCAAGAGTAAACTTTTTATCCTGTAGCAACCTAAACCAAAAAGCCAATTTAGAGTTTACAGATTATGTCAATAACTGCTGAGAGCTTAGAAAAAAAAAGTGAAAGCCGTTTACAACTCCCTGTAACACCGAATTAGAGCGGAGCTCTTGAGGAGGAGGACGGAAGGGTACTGGGGGAAGGGGTGAAGTGACCTTGGGGGGTCACGTGACGGTGCCGATGATGTCATCAGTGACGTCACTGATGACGTCATCAGTGACGCTGACGATGCGGACTCCGATGACGTCATCATCGATGATGACGATGACGATGCGGATGTCGGTGACGTCATCAGTGACGTCACTGATGACGTCGGCCGTGATGATGACGATGACGATGCGGATGCCAGTGACGTCATCAGTGACGTCACTGATGAGGTCATCAGTGATGATGACGATGACGATGCGGATGCCGGTGACGTCATCAGTGACGATGACGTCATCGGGGAGGTCACGTGACCTCGGCGGGGGGGTCACGTGACCCTGGGGGTGGTCACGTGACGGGGGGTCACGGACTTTGTGTATCACGTGACCCTGGGGGAGGGGTCACGTGACCTCTGGGGGCCACGTGACCTTGGGATGACCTTGGGGGTCGCGTGACCTTGGGGCGACGCCAACGCCGACGGCGCCGCTCAAGCCGGGAACGGGCCCCTAAGAGCTGCACTCTAAAATGTAAAAAAACGGTGAGTTCGGAGCATTTTATTTTTGGTGCCCCAGCCATTGAGATTGCAATATGGGCAGAGAAGAACATCGAGAAACAAAACGGAGAGCGGCAAACGTGAGCTTATTAGGCGACGGCCTGCATCTTTTAGAGCGCAGCTCTTAGGCGCCCGTTCCCGGCTTGAGCGGCGTCGGCGTCGGCGTCGCCGTCGGCGTCGCCGTCGCCGTCGGCGTAACCGCGAGTAACCCTCGTAACCCTCGTGAGGGTTACGAGGGTTAATCTCACGAGGGTTACCCTCACGAGGGCTACGAGGGTTACTAACCCTTGTAACCCTCACGAGGGTTACGAGGGTTATGAGAGTTACCCTTACGGGGGTCACGAGGGCTATGAGAGTTACCCTCAGGAAGGTCACGAGAGTTACCCTCACGAGGGTCACGAGGATTATGAGAGTTACCCTCACGAAGGTCACGAGGGTTATGACAGTTACCCTCATGAGGGTCACGAGAGTTACCATCAGGAGGGTCACGAGAGTTGCCCTCACAAGGGGTACTAGGGTACTAGGTTTACCCTCACGAGGGTCACGATGGTTACCCAGGTCACGTCACCCCTCCCGGGGGCACGTGACCTGGGGATACCCCTCCGAGGTCACGTGACCCCCCGTTGACGTCATCGCCACTGATGACGTCACCAGCATCCGGATCGTCATCGGCATCATCACTGATGACGTCATCAGCGACGTCACTGATGACGTCACCGGCATCCGCATCGTCATCGTCATCATCACTGATGACGTCATCTGTGACGTCACTATTGACGTCACCGGCATCCGCACCATCATCATCATCATCATCATCACTTATGACGTCATCAATGACGTCATTGATGACGACATCGGCATCGTCACGTGACCCCCAGGTCACGACCCCCGACGTCACGTGACACCCCAAGGTCACGTGATTCCCTCAAATCCACGTGACCCCCCCAAAATCACGTGACCCTCCCGCCCCCCGAAGTCACTGTTAAAGAAAGGACTAGAACCGCTCCGTACCGTTTGCGTCCATTTTATCTACAAGAACAACTCGATCGCCGGTGCGCCGGCTCGCGAGCCCGCGCTGTAGCCGGGCTCTCCTCTTCTAATATTCAACATCCTCCCCCCGGCGGCGTTGCGGATGGTGTTCCCGCCTCGAGGAGATAGAGGCGCTGAACAGGGCGGCGCAGTTGCGAGCCGTTAGAAAGGCGTAGCGCGCATGCTCGAGTTACGCCGTCCCTGCCCGGGAACGTAGTCGTCACCCGACCAAGTTTCCATAGCAGAGGAGGTGTGTTGTCGTCCTCTACGATGACCACGTCGCCGATCTGTAGTCGAGGCGGTGATGTTGTGGTGCTGATGTGGGCGGAGCGTAACTGCAGCAAATATTCTTTTCTCCACCGCTTCCAAAGGTGTTCCAACGTCCGCTTCCACACTTGAGCACGGCGGCGAACGTCCACAGGTGTCGAGCTCAGCGATGTAGGCTCTACTTCCAACGGTAGACTGATAGCGCGTTTTCCTAGGAGGAAGTGCGAAGGTGTCAATGCCTGAAGATCGTCGGGTTCGGAACTTAGATAAGTCAGTGGGCAGGAATTTAAAACGGCTTCAACTTCAAGGAGCACGGTGGTCAGTTCCTCGTATGACAGACTGTTGCGACCCAGACATCGTTTCAAGCAGTCCTTTACAGAGCGGATGACGCGCTCCCACCATCCTCCCCACCAAGGGGCTCGCTCCACGTTGAAGCGCCATTGCATTCGGAGTCCGCTTGTGTAGTCTTGTACTTCAGAAGAGGAGGCGAGGTTGAGGAGTCTCGCGGATTGGTGGAATGTTCGAGCGTTGTCCGAGTAGACTATAGATGGCAGACCTCTGCCAGAGACAAAACGACGAAAGGCGAACAAAAAGACTTGAGACGTCGTGCGCGAAGTAAGTTCGAGGTGTATGGCTCGGGTGACCGCGCAAGAAAAAACTGCGATGTAGGCCTTCGTATCGACCGCGGTGTTACGAACATATAGGGGTCCACAGAAATCGATGCCGACGACATTAAACGGACCTGTTTCTGTGATTCGCTCACGCGGGAGAGGAGCCATGGGTGCAGTTTCTGGTACGAGCCTCCGGCGCTTGCATGGTAAGCAGGTGTGCAAGACCCTTTTGACGGTCTGCCATCCCCTCGGTACCCAAAATCTTTCCCGTACCTCAGTCAGGGTATCTTGTATTGTCACGGGTGGTGAGTCGTGACCAATAAACAAGAAATAAACAGAAATAAATAAACGTTTAATGTGGCGAACTTGTGCCAAAAATAAAGAAGGAAACAGAAGAAAGCAGAGCGTCGCGGGCGTCGAAGTCGGCGTGTCAGCAGAATCGAGCGCTGGGGCGAGACTCACTCGACAAGGTCGCGGGCGGCCTCTTATCTAGAGTGCGTCGCTGTCTCGAAGATTCGGCGAAAGCGGCTCGAGCGTCGCGTGATCGGGCGAGAATGAACACGCACTTTCTAGAAAACAAAAGCAGGAATAAATGATAGAAGTTATATGCGGTACATGAATAAACGAGAACTTTCTGGAGGTCCGTGACCGAGCGTTGCTTTCTCAGCCCTGGGCGCGGCATTATCCCCCCCTTTAAAAGTGCATCGTCCCGATGCAGCACAAAAACGGAAAACAAAAAACAAAAGGACAGCAGAATTGCTAGCCGGAGTTCACAGTCCACAGTTCGCTCGTCGAGGAGAGTCCTATCGTTCGTAATACGGCTTCAGCCGGACGACATGCACCACCTCGGGTCGGGGCTGACGTCTTGCAGATGGGCGCGTTCCGTCGGGTAGAACTTCGTAGTTCAGATCGCCGAGGCGTCGGATGATCTTGTAGGGCCCAAAGTAGCGCTTCAGGAGTTTTTCGCTGAGACCGCGACGACGAATCGGCGTCCACACCCAAACTTTGTCTCCGGGCTGGAAGTGGACGTCGCGGCGACGAAGATTATACCGGCGAGCGTCGACATGTTGCTGGTCTTGAATTCGTAGTCTGACTAGCTGGCGGACCTCTTCTGCCCGTTGAGCAACCACCTGGGCGTCATCGCTCCCGTCGTTGACTGACTCGTGCGGCAGCATAGAGTCTAGCATAGTCGTCACCGCCCGGCCATACACCAGCTGGAAGGGCGTCACTCCTGTGGTCTCTTGCACTGCTGTGTTGTAGGCGAACGTGACGTAGGGCAGCACTTCGTCCCAGGTCTTGTGCTCCACGTCGACGTACATAGAGACCATGTCGGCGATTGTTTTGTTGAGCCGCTCCGTCACCCCGTTGGTCTGCGGATGGTATGCCGTTGTTCGACGGTGTTCCGTGTGGCTTAAACGCAGGATCTCTTGGGTCAACTGTGCCATAAACGATGACCCTCGGTCTGTGATCAGTACTTCGGGGGCGCCATGGCGGAGGACGATGGGCTCGATGAAGAACTTGGCGACTTCGACAGCAGTCCCCGAAGGAAGGGCTTTCGTCTCGGCGTAACGAGTAAGATAATCGGTGGCGACGATTATCCAGCGGTTCCCCATCGTCGACGGTGGAAAAGGACCCAGCAAATCCATTCCAATTTGCTGGAAGGGCTTGGTTGGCGGGGTAATCGGCTGAAGGAGACCTGCTGGCTTTGACGGTGGTTTCTTGCGTCGCTGGCACTCATGGCACGATCGTGTGTAGAGATGGACGGTCTTCGGAAGCTTTGGCCAGTAGTACTTGTCACGAATCCGGGCAAGGGTCCTGCTGTAGCCGAGATGTCCGGCCGTTGGGTCGTCGTGGCACGCTTGAAAAATTTCTTCTCGGAGGCTGGCGGGGACAACCAGTAGCCAGGGGGTTTCGCTGGTTCCGAAATTCTTTCTGAAGAGCACGCCTCGCCGCAGGACAAAGCTCGGTAGGTCCCGAGAAAAGACCCGTGGGACAGAGCCTCCTCGACCTTCGAGGCTGTCGATCACGGAGCTAAGTTCCGCGTCGTCGCGTTGCAGTGCCCTCATGTCGGTAGCGTCAACTGCGCCTAGAAAACGGGCGTCGTCATCGTCGTCCGCGCCGGAGATTGGAGGTTCGACTGGAGCCCTAGACAAACAGTCAGCGTCATTATGCTTGCGGCCGGACTTATGCACAATGGTTACGTCGAATTCCTGCAGTCGAAGGCTCCAGCGGGCGAGGCGTCCGGACGGATCCTTGAGGTTTGCGAGCCAGCAGAGGGCGTGGTGGTCTGTGACCACGCGAAACGGGATCCCGTACAAGTACGGGCGGAACTTGGTTATCGCCCAGACGACAGCAAGACATTCTTTGTCGGTCGTTGAATAATTTTGTTCTGCCTTAGACAGCGCCCGGCTTGCGTAAGCGATTACTCTCTCTGCCCCTTCTTGTCGCTGAACGAGTACCGCACCGAGACCGGTATTGCTGGCGTCCGTGTGGATTTCAGTCTCCGCCGACTGGTCAAAATGTCCGAGGATAGGGGGCGACTGGAGCCTTCGCTTGAGTTCGTCGAACGCTTGCTCTTGCTCCTCTCCCCACTGGAACTGCACGTCGTCTTTCGTCAGATGCGTCAGCGGTGCAGAAATTTGCGCAAAATCACGAACGAAACGTCTGTAATAGGCGCACAGCCCAAGGAATCTTCGAACGGTCTTCTTGTCCGATGGCTTCGGGAACTCGGCGACAGCGGACGTCTTGGCGGGATCAGGGCTTACACCCTGAGCACTCACGATGTGGCCCAAGAATTTGAGCTCACCATAGGCGAACCGACACTTGGAAGGCTTGAGGGTCAGCCCAGCAGCTTTGAAGGCCTGTAGAACGGCTCGCAGTCGTCTCAGGTGCTCGTCGAATTCGCTTGCGAAGACCACAACATCGTCGAGGTAGACGAGACAGCTTTGCCATTTCAAGCCGGCAAGGACGGTGTCCATAACGCGCTGGAAGGTTGCCGGCGCTGTGCACAGCCCGAATGGCATTACTTTAAACTCATACAGTCCGTCCGGCGTGACGAAGGCCGTCTTCTCATGATCTCGTTCGTCGACCTCAATCTGCCAGTACCCGCTCTTCAAGTCCATCGACGAAAAGTATCGGGCGTGGCGTAGTCGGTCCAGGGTGTCGTCGATGCGTGGCAGTGGGTAGACGTCCTTTTTTGTTACGGCGTTCAGTCGGCGATAGTCCACGCAGAACCGAAGAGTCCCGTCTTTCTTTTTCACCAGGACTACCGGTGAAGCCCACGGACTGCTTGAGGGCTGGATAATGTCGTCGTCAAGCATTTCTTGTACCTGCTGCTGGATGGCTTCCCTTTCTTTCACGGAGACCCTGTACGGCGGCCGATGCACAGGGAGTGCGTCGTCATCAGTAATTATCCGATGTTTCGCAACCGTCGTTTGGCGCACTTTCGACGACGTGGAGAAGCACTCACTAAACTCGGCGAGAAGGTCACGAAGTTGTCGTCGTTGTGGGGCTGGGAGGGATGGGTCGATGTCGAGCTCTGAGGACGTGATTGTCTTGTTCTGCGTCGGAGAGGCGTCTTCTGAGATCACGGCGATCGCGGCTGAGTCTTCGATTTCCTCGACGTAGCCCACAGTTGTACCCTTTGTAAGGTGCTGCGACTCTTGCCGGAAATTGGTGACAAGGGCTACTGTACGCCCGTCCTGGAGCTCGGTTACGGCTCTTGCAATGCCAATCCCTCGTCCGAGGAGAAGTTGGACGCTTCCTTCCAGCAGTGCTACACCGCAGGTGGCTCCTTCGGTAACGACGGGCACAAATACACTCGACAGCGGTGGCAGGTTTACGTGGCTGGCGAGGACTCGCACTGCAGCTAACGTCGGTTTGGTATTTTCCACCGATGGGGCAGGCTTCCGAAGCGTCAGCTTGTTCTCCCCAAGGTCGATGATGGCGCCGTATTCACACAGGAAGTCCATTCCGAGAATGACGTCCCTCGAACAGTCTTGCAGAACGACGAACTTCATAGGGCATGTTTCGCCGTGAATCTCGACGCGAGCGGTGCATCTCCCGACTGGTGTAATCAGGTGTCCTCCGGCGGTTCTTATTTGTGGTCCATCCCACGGCGTCATGACTTTTTGAAGGCGGCGAGAGAGCCTCCCACTCAAGACTGAGTAGTCTGCTCCGGTGTCCACGAGTGCGGATGCGTCGTGGCCGTCGATGACGACGTTTAGGGTATTGGACACCACTGCAGCGGCGTCGTTTTGGTCTCTGGTGGCGTTCGAGTGGGGGCCCCCCGACGTTCGTGGAGGATCTTGGCGTCGGTCGTCTTCGGCAACTCCACCTCCAGGGGTTGCCGCGCCTAGTTTCCCCGGCGAGGAGCGAGGGGGGACAGGCTTTCACGTCGCGGTCGGTGCATCGGCGACGCTGGACGTCGCGGTGACGGCGACCGGAACTCTCGGGGGGACGCAGGCTCGGGGGACTGAGGTCGTCGCAGGTACTCGTTGATCTCGATAGGGCGTTCACCATGACGGGGGCGCGGGTCGCTCGGGTGGAACCCGCGTAGCCCGAGTCGTCGGTATGGGCATCGGCGGTAGGTGTGGTTCGCTTCCCCGCAATGGAAGCACAGAGGGCGTCGGTCGGGCGTTCGCCACAGGTCAGTCTTGCGGGGTGCGCGAGGCTCCGGGCAGGCGTACTGGACCTGGTCGTCGTGGCGTCGGTCGTGCTGCGGCGCAGGAGACTGACGTCGGGGCGGCGTGACATAGGTGCGGCGAGGAGGCGGTGGCCGTCGGGCCACTGCGGCGTAGGTCAGGGCGGGCTCTTCGGGTGGTGCTACGCAGGCAGGAGCCTCCGGTTGAATTGCCCGCTGGACTTCTTCGCGCACCACTTCGGCGATCGACAGCTCAGCCGGCTGGTTGGCAGCAGGCAGCAGCTTCCGGAGCTCCTCCCGGACGATGTCGCGGACGATTTCCCGAAGGCCGTCGACACCGGTGGCGTTCAGGTCTAGTCGGCGAGATGCGGCGGTTCGAGGAGCAGGCACGCCGGCGAGTCGATGGTAATGGCTTGCTCGGGCCGACAGCGCTCGCTCGATGTTAGTGGCTTCAGCCACAAAACCGTCGACGGTTGTCGGGGGATGGCGGACAAGGCCCCCAAAAATTTCAGCCTTCACGCCACGCATGAGGACGCGGAGCTTCTTCTCATCGGCTGCCCCCGGATCGGCTCGGGCACATAGGCGCATGACATCCTCTACGAAGCTGGTCACGCTTTCGTTGGGGCCCTGCACCCTTGTTTGGAGAAGGTCCTCCGCTCGCTGCCGACGGTGGTGGTTGAGGAACGTTCGCTTCAACTCCGCGGCGCAGGACTCCCACGTAGTGAAGGACGCTTCGTGGTTTTCAAACCAATGCCTCGCAGTTCCTTCAAGCGCGAAGTAGAGATTGTGGAGGTATTGTTCAGTCGTCCATCCGTTGTGGCGGGCTACACGTTCGTAGTGTTGCAGCCAGTCTTCAACGTCCTCGTGGACGTCTCCGTGGAAAGGCGTTGGAGTCCTTGGTGCGATCAGCAGGTACACAACGGCAGAAGCGGCCGGGGTCTGCGCCTGGTTGGCCATCGTCGTCTTCGGCTTGGTCGTGGGTGGCAGAAGTCCGTGTTCCGGGGGTAGACCTCGGATGCGGCGACTTGACCGGGTCTCGATCTGGTCTTCGTCGGGTCCTTCGGAGCTGGGGTTTGGACTTGTACTGCGGGAACTCGGAGGGCTGCGCTGCACGGACATGCGGTACCCCGCACCTCCACCAGAATGTCACGGGTGGTGAGTCGTGACCAATAAACAAGAAATAAACAGAAATAAATAAACGTTTAATGTGGCGAACTTGTGCCAAAAATAAAGAAGGAAACAGAAGAAAGCAGAGCGTCGCGGGCGTCGAAGTCGGCGTGTCAGCAGAATCGAGCGCTGGGGCGAGACTCACTCGACAAGGTCGCGGGCGGCCTCTTATCTAGAGTGCGTCGCTATCTCGAAGATTCGGCGAAAGCGGCTCGAGCGTCGCGTGATCGGGCGAGAATGAACACGCACTTTCTAGAAAACAAAAGCAGGAATAAATGATAGAAGTTATATGCGGTACATGAATAAACGAGATCTTTCTGGAGGTCCGTGACCGAGCGTTGCTTTCTCAGCCCTGGGCGCGGCAGTATTCCACCATGAAGCAGTCGGTTGTGTGCGTCCAACACTAATAGGTGTGTAAATCTGTGCTTGGGCGGTAACAAATAAGGGTGCTTCAAATCTTGTGATGCATTCAGCTCCTGTAGGCGGCCTCCAACACGCATTGTACCTTGAGGTCCGATGAACGGAAGTAGACGACGGATGCCTGAGCTGGAAGGCAGGGGT
This sequence comes from Ixodes scapularis, assembly GCF_016920785.2. NCBI lineage: Eukaryota > Metazoa > Arthropoda > Arachnida > Ixodida > Ixodidae > Ixodes > Ixodes scapularis. Next base: position 68,628,392 of record NW_024609837.1, read on the forward strand.
CGATTCTCTTGTAGCGCTGCGACTTCAAGTGGAAAGGCTTCGATTTGGACGACGCGAATCCAGCAAGTCTCAGCAGATATCAGTTCTGTCGAAGTTAAGGGTCCCGAGACAGAAATACGACTGAGCGACGCATTGTTCATGAAGCGCCGAATCCACGCTGTGAGACGGATGACGCGAGATAGCGATCCGTAATTAGACAACTCGAGTAACGGGCTTGTGTTGTTTGACGTCGTGACCGGAGCGATCGTGCTCGACGATGCTACCGTGTCTGGAAGAATGGTGAATTGGTTGCGAGTTTCTTCGACGGGCCAATCTGTCGACGACTGGGTTAACCAGAGGGGTCCATTCCACCATTTCTGACTTTTGAGTAGAAAGGTAGCTGATACTCCTCGTGTGAGTAGATCTGCGGGGTTATCGTGACTCGGGCAGTGGGACCAAGGGAATCCTTTGGTGAGACGCTGGATTTCGGTCACGCGGTTGCGGACGAACTGTTGCCATCTTGCTGCGTCACCGGCGATCCAGCATAAAGCAATCTCGGAGTCCGTCCAAAATTGGACTTGCAGGTGGGCAATTCTTGTTGTCTTCTTTACGTAGTCGAAGAGGCGAGCTTCTAACAAGTAAGCTGACAATTCCAAGCGGGGTAGCGTCACTGGTTTAATGGGCGCGATGCGGGAGCGGCTGATTAGGATGTTTGTCGTGAACGAGCCCTCCTTGACGGGTGTTCGCAGATAGATTGCTGCACCGTAAGCGCGGGGGCTAGCATCGACAAAGATGTGCATCTCCACCGGCGTATATCTCTCGATTGCTAAGGGTAGGGCGTTTCGTGGTAGACGCAGAGAGAAGAGTGACGGAAGCTCGGAATACCAAGATTCCCATTCCCCTTGTTCCTTGGGGGTAAGGACCTTGTCCCATGCGTGGTTGATAATCCAAAGTGTTTGAAACAGAAGTCGTGCACGGATCACGAATGGCGCGAGGTATCCTAGGGGATCGAAAATTCGTGAAAATGCCGGAAGGAGTGTGCGTTTTGTCGCTCGATGCGGTGGGAAGGAGGCTCTATTTGTGCTGATAAGGACCTCGTCAGCTGTGCGGTCCCATTCCAAACCTAGCACCTTTATCGTGTCTGTTTCCAATGTCGCATTGTCGTACGAAACACCATCCTGCAGGAACAAACTCTGGAGGCGAGAAGAATTCGATGACCACTTACAGAGTTTCATCCCAGCCTTCGCCAGGATGGACGTGGCATCGCGGTAAATGTGAAGGGCCTCCGTTTCTGACGCAGCACCCACAACGAGGTCGTCGACGTAGAATGAGTTCTGTAGCTCGGAAACGACTGAGGGGTAGTGATTCTTCATTGATTCAAGGTGATAACGGAGCGTTGCTGCCTGAAGGAACGGACTCGATGACGCTCCAAATGGAACACGAGTCATCCGCCATTCGACAATGGGAGGTGGAAGCCCACCTTCTGGTGGCAAGTGTTTAATCCAAAGAAATCTAAGGGCGTCACGGTCTTGTGCTCGGATGCCGATTTGAAGAAAGGCCTTGTGAATGTCAGCGGTCAGGATGACTGGACTGCTGCGGAACGTGCGGAGGAGTTGTACCAGGTCCGTGTCCAGTTTGGGGCCCTTGTCCAGAACACTATTCAATGACGGCATGTTCGGAGCGTGCGACGAACCGTCAAAGACTACGCGAAGCTTAGTTGTGACTGCCCCCTTGCGCACCACGGCGTGATGGGGTAAGTAGTATACACTTTCAGAAGGAGTGGAAGAGGCTGGAATTCGCTCAGCGTGCCCTTCGCGAAAATACTGTCGGATAGCGTCGTTGTACTGTATCAGAAGTTCTGGATTGTGCTGAAATCGTCGAAGTTGAGCATGTAATCGAGTTACAGCTGTCAGGCGATTGTTCTCACTGATACCAAGTTCTGGGTGCTTGAACATCAGAGGTACTTCATAGCGGTCCCCCTTTTTAATGATCTGTTCTCTGAATTGAAGCAACGCTTGGTGAGTTGCCGGGTCAGTGGAGGGAAGGTCAGAGACTCCGATTGCATCCAGTCGCCACATCTCGGATGGATCAAGAAACGGTCCGGTGTTCGCGATTTCGTAGCTGATTAATGAAAGGGCTGTTGTGTTAGTCCGGCAATCAGTTGAGCAATTGTAGCGACCTTGTACCATCCATCCAAAAAGGGTATGGACTGCTGTCAGTTGTTCGGTTAGACGACGGATTTGTCCAGTTACTACCTTCCAGTAGAGGTCGGAGCCGACAAGTACGCTTATCTCTGTGTCGGCCTGTAAACTCGGGGGAGCGACGTCAGCCACAATCAGCCCTTCGGAATGTAGCTGATTCAAGATATCATTGTCGAGGCGAGGTGTTCGTACGGTACAGAGGTCGGGTACTTCGAGCGCCTCCATGGTAACCTTGCTCGTACTGTACTGACTCTGTAGCGTCAAGCTCACACGGCGGCAATGATAATTTGTCGGGTGTCTAGTGTTTCCGAATGTGTAGACTGTGAGCTCTTCGGTACCGAGCACTTCGCATTGAAGCCTCTCGGCGGTGTCTCGCTTTATGAATGTCCGTTGGCTTCCGGTGTCCAGGAGAACTCTTACCAGGGTACTGTCAGTGGTGCCCGTAGCCCATGCCTTCGCGGTTTGGAGCAAAACCGATGAAGCTCCCGTGCTGCTAGTGGGAGCGCTGGTCACGTGGTTATCGAAGTCTCCTCTGTTCTCGTCTCTACGTGATTCGCTGAGCGGCGCAGCGAGGTTTGGTCTGGACTCGTCTTGAGGGAAGCACCATATGTCGCAGAGGATAGTTATATGACGTCCGTTGCAAGTACCGCAAACCAGTCGTGTCGATGTACGGCAATTACGGGCTACGTGGTTAATCTTGCCGCATTTGAAGCAACACCTTGCAGCCCTCAGTCGGTTCCGTTTCATATCTGGCGATATATTAGAATCGCAGTCCTGGAGTTGGTGTCCCACGTTGCTACAAATTAAGCATGACCCAGGCCCTGGCGTTATCGACGCAGTCGGCAGGGCGAGAGCCGATGGAGAACTGGGATGGGCGATTGAAGGTCGTGTCCCCCTTCGCTCTTCTTGTGGTGGCAGACGAAGACCATTGACTCCCTCCTTGACTCTCCTCGCGACTTTCTATTTGTATTCGAAGAAACTTCAAAATCGTGGCAACTTCGGTTTTATCTGGGATGCTGATACCGGTCTGGTAATTGCCCGAGTCGTTCGGTGACTCCCTTTCCTTCAGGTTCTGTCTAAAGAGAATAGCGAGGTCATTGGGGAGCGATCTCATAAGAACGCGCTTGAGGACGACTGCGTACTGAGTAGATGGGACGCCTAAGACTTCAAGACAGCTTGTGCGGAACTGTATAGAGTCATACAGATGTCGCAGCTGCGCGATGTTGTTGGAGCTGTGGACGGGTGCCAACGCTAGCAGTTGGTCGATATGCTCGTCTACCAGAATGCTGTTCCGTCCAAATCTTTCAAAAAGGCTTTTGATAGCGAGCTCGTACCCTTCGTCCGATAGCCTCACCCATTCAATTGCTTGTTTCGCTGGCCCAGTCAGATAAGTCTGTAAATATTTGAATTTTTCTATGCGTGGAAGGTCGACGTTGTCGTGAATCGTCGCTCGAAAATGATCCCAAAACCCTTGCCAGTCCCGGAGGTTCCCCGAAAAAGGAGGTATTTGCAGCTTCGGTAGAGCGACGGTACGCGGTGTTCGTTGAACGGGTGTGTGAGAGGGGCCTCCTGCTCCGGCAGAAACTTGATCCTGGTCGCCGATGACGGTAGAGTTGTCCGTGACTTGGGGTGGATCGCTGGCGATATGGTTTCGAGCTAGAGCACAACGAACTCGGGTGACGGTGTGACTGATGTTCATGTTGTACTCTAGCGTGCCGGCAACCTCGTTCTCCAGGCCGTCGTCGTCCACCAGATCGCTGATCTGCTTGTCCAGGTCTATCAGCTGCGCTTCTTTTTGGAGGAGGAAATCGAGGTGTACTTGCAGGTCGGTGGAGTCGGGATCAGGGCCTCGTAGTAGATCGGTGAGCATGTTCAGGGTACGGGTAACGGCTGAACGGACGACGGCGCGTGTCCTCTTCATGCGGTCCATGAACGTCGGTGTTCGCGGTGAGGCCGAAGCGGTCCTTCAAAGCCTTCCCGGGTTTCGGCACCAGATGTTAAAGAAAGGACTAGAACCGCTCCGTACCGTTTGCGTCCATTTTATCTACAAGAACAAATCGTTCGCCGGTGCGCCGGCTCGCGAGCCCGCGCTGTAGCCGGGCTCTCCTCTTCTTCTAATATTCAACAGTCACTTGACCCACCCCCCAGTACCCTTCTCTTCTCCTCCTCAAGAGCTGCGCTCTAATTCGGCGTTACAGGAAGTTGTAAACGGCTTTCATTTTTTAAAGAGCACTAAACTAAACACACAAAAAACGGCACTTTTTATGAGTGTTTGGATACGAATCGCATGTATTAAAATTACGTTTGCACGTAAAAAACTTTATAACGCAATACCGACGGCCCTGAAAAAATTTTTGGGGTGTCGAGCTGTTCCGGTTTTTCGTTCCGTTGACCCAAAATAGTAGAAGCATGTTGTGTCATCGCTCCTATAGAGACACTCAACACAAATGTAATATTCTTTTCTTTTACAGCGGAGCTATTAAGAACTTGCTTTCCCATGTTCGTGTCCACCAGCAAAGAAATGATGACACCGAACTCTGAACTGCTACCGCCATTTGTGAGCGACGGTGGCAACCAGACAACTGGTTGCCGCCGTCGCTCATAGATGGCGGCAACCTTTCTTCGGAGGAAGAAGTACGGGAGCGGAACGAGAGGGGATGTGCGCAGCAGCGCAAATGGTTCCACAACCGCCGCGAGGCCGCTATCGGCTTCAGTTCCACTGAAATCGAGGTCGAGCGCTTCGAATAACCCTGCAAAAGAAGAGCACACCGCTCTTCCGGAGTGCCGCCGTCGAGAACAGGAGGTACAGCTGCACTGCTCTACCGTCCTCACCAGAGTAAAAGGCTTAAAGTTTTTTTTTTTTTTTTTTTAAGTTTTTGAATTTCAGACATACGTTACAACCCCCCCCCCTTCTCTTTCCTCATAAAATAACACAACAACATCTAATTATCTCAATATTTACGTCGTGAGACCTAAATAGAGGTACTAAATCGAGGCACGTTGCGAAACTGATATTAAGTCTCGCGACCTACAGTGTGAACTCGCATATTTTTTTTTTCGGAGGAACTGTTTTGTGTTCATGTATCCTATCTAGGCAGTTATAAAATAACTCTCTTTTTTATTTCAGTGTTTTTAAGCTGTAGTTACTATAACGTTTTTAATAATAGCGCATACAGATGCACTTACCAACTCCGACGGCGGAACAAGAGCAAAGTACCACCCAAACTGCGGTGCTCCGAGACAACGCGGGCCGAGCCGACCCGTTGGCCCGGCCCACGGGTCGTATTTCGAGTTGCAATACCCGCGCACGGCACGCGCACAGATCAGCACACAAGACGACGCCTATATTTCCAGGCACTTCCAAATCTAAGGTGAGAGGAAAAAAGACCACGTCGATCAAAAAACTGCAGCGCCGTCCACATTCACTTCACTCCTATCTTGGCACAACGTGTCAAAGTGACGCAGACTGAGACCCCCAAAGCGTAGACATACTCCTGCCATGGAGCAGACAGGAGCATACTCCAACTGCAGCCGGCGTATGTCCAACGCGTATTCCCCGCGAGCAGAAATGCGCAGCCACCGTGAGTCGCGCGCCGGTGTAGTGGCGTCTGCCGGAACGCCGGCGCGGCGCCGCCAAGCATTCGGCGGCACCGCCACCGCCAACGCAAAAAGATCGTCGCGTCGCCGCCGACGTAATCGCTATCTGGGAGCTGCATTCCAATGTGATGGTAGTGTTTTTTTTTGTTTTTTTTTTTGTGTGTTTTAAAGCGAAGTTGTTTTTTTTGGGGGAAAGGGGGGAGAGTATTCTGGTGAAACCTTAAGACGAAAAAGCATTGAATGTAGAACAGTTTAGTGGTGTGACCGTGCGTCCTTAGTCTGTCTGCATACATCTGTGTGTCTTCTAGGCTGATACCGCTAAATGTAAGGTGGAACTGGCAACACAAGATGAAACGAAGTATTGTAAAGCGGACTTCTATGCGTTCACAATCATCAAATAAACTCGTTGCTTAAGGGCAACAAATTTGTGTTCTTAGCGTCTGCTTTTCCCGCACTTATTTTGAAGCACAACATAGTGCAGAATTTCCCAGCTAATTAACGTCTTTTTTTATTACGTTTAGTTATTACGTAATTAGAAAGGATATGCACTGCTCTTGTTTTGTTTTCATTTTTCGTGTGGCGTGGCAGTGCTTCTTATGTCATCATAACTTATCACGCAGTCAAGTCTTTTATTTTGACAGCTGCGACACAATCACACGATGGGGACAAAAATAAACGACTCGCAAAAAATGGGCAACAACATTTATCGATTGATTGACTTATTGAATAATAATTCCATTGATAAATTAATTTATTCATTGATTGATTGAGTAATTTATTTTACCTTTGATTTTTTCATTGCTTGATTGGCCGATTGAGTGTTGTTACTTGATTGGCCGATTGAGTCTTGCCGATTGAGTGTTGATTGGCCAATTGAGCTTTGTGATTAAGGGTACTTAACTAGCGACTGGGACCGCTACTTCGGAACTATGGTTCGTGGTACCGGTCAATGAATTTTCAAGCACAGAACTGCGAGCGGAAGAGATATATAAGACAAACGGTTCAAGCAGACGTTGTCGTCTGCATCACATGCCCGATAGGCGGAGGAGCGCGAAAAAAAGGACTGGCTAGGGAGCGATAGCCATAAAACTTCCGCCAACTCTCTCATCGGGGCCTCCGCGCCAACGAGATAGAGGTGCTTAGAGCGAATCACGTTCAAATTTGTACAAAAGCAAATGAAACATAACTTATCTCGTCGGTACTGCCATTAAACATCAATAAGAAATTTTCTAGGCTCGGTACATCGTTAAATGGTAGACATGAAACTATACGGTCACGTGTCTAGTGCTTGAAAATATGAAACATGGCGGCGGCCAATGGGGGGTCACTTGCAGCTGCCAGTTTATCGCGATAAGGCCCTCTACCTCGTTGCTTCGTGCAGATGTTTCGGTTTCGATTTCAGTTTCAAGCACTGACGTTTTTAGAGCGCAGCTCTTAAGGCCCGTTCACACTCTTGCGACCGACTTCGACCGACTGCACTAAAACTTCTTGAAACCTCTTAAACCACTTGGTTGCCATGGCAACCGAGGACGCCGAGGTCTGCGCTTCTGCGCTTAGCCGGTCGTACCTGGTCGTAAGGAGTTGCAAGCGGCCCTCCGACGAACCAATAAGGAGTCGACAAAAAAAAAAAAAAAAGAATGTGGCTCCTCCTACCTTTTTCTTCATCCCGTCTGTCCCGACTCCCGTTCCCTCGAAGATGGCCGACGAGTTTAGTTCTTGTTTCGAGGTAGCACTTATTGAGAAAGTTGAGCAGTTCCCATGGATATGGGATACATCCCGACACGATTATCGTGATAAGATAAAGCGGGAGAATTCCTGGAAGACCATCGGCAACCTCCTAAGTAAGTATTCATTTCTCAACGTTTGTTTTGAGAGAGGTACGTATAGCGAGCACGGCAGCTGGATCGCCGCGCCCGAGCGTATTCCAGATTTTTACTGTGAATAGGTGACCAGAGATCAGCAAACTAGTTCATGTGCACCGTTTCTTTAACGCGTGAAAACAGTGTATTAGCACTACGGCACCTCTGCATGTGTGTATATTCGAGGCGCACGGGCAGCTACGTACTGTTGAGACACAGATGGTCGCGGTCGGTGACGCTCGCTGCGATCCTCCATCCTTTACTTTCACGGTCTGAATCGAAAGCTGGGCGCAAATGCTCCCTCTGCTCGAGCGGCACAGCTCTTATTCAATGCTAGACCAGCTAATTGCTCAGACTCGCAGGAATCACCTCCAGCCAAACACTTTCCCCCGTCTTTCAATCTCGCGGTCTGATCTGAAAGCTGGGCGCAAATGCTCCCGCTGCTCAAGCGGCACACCTCTTATTGAAAGCCAGATCAGCTAGGCACTCGAAGCCAGATATTTCGGTAGCCGAATCCTATCGTCGATCGCTGAAGTCTATCGTACGCACGCAATGTAAGGGCATACTTTAAAACTGAAGCAGACTCGCTGAAGCAAATAACGAACTAGCGATCGAGTGCGTTGTCAAGTGAATTGTCACGTCATTGTTGAATCGCTGTCGAATTGATACCTACACTGACCGAGAAGCTTTAACACGCGCTAGCATAAAGAAAACACTATTCTTGTAGAATAGTCTGTTCCGAGTTTTCCTGTACGTCACATGCTCATCAGAATGTCATCACGCACAAAAAGATGGAAACAATTATAGTGCACTCTAGGTTCGCCGTAATAGTATTGGGAATCTGTTTCAAGGCAACTTGCCCATTGCAGCAAGCTGCTAAACTTTTGTTGTTAAATCTGTGCCATGCTGTAGCATGCAACGAAAGGTTGTGTGTAGAGAATACCTGCATAGATGAAAAACTGATGGGCATTTGTTTTCTCGGGACACAAGTGCGGGCATTGTTCGAGCTGAAGCACCCATGAATGCCCGGTACCTTGAAGAGGCTATAAAAGACATACCTGAGGTACATTACAAAAAGATTATGTTCATTTTAATAAACCATGGTAGTCGCGAGCAGTCTCATTAAGGAGGTAGCGCCATCTATCAATACAAGCGCCAAACCCGCCCGGCTATTCGACTTGGTCTGCGTCGCCGCTCGCCGTTGACCCTGGCAAGTTTCTTGGCCCTATTTTTTTACAGAAAGATAGCTACGCTTTCTAATTTTACAAGAAAACACCGATCTGTGAAATACACTTTTGACGAAAAATTTAGATTACTACGTGCAGGCGTCGATTTTTACGGTGTATTTTAGATCGAGCCTGGTGACTTGGGTCACCCTATTTAAAGCACTTGAGCCGGCTTACAAATGTTAAACAGTGAGTACATTTTAAACATAATTTATTGCCTCTGAGCCAGACTTAGTGCATGTTGAAAGATTTATGCGGTCCCCACATCATCACGGAACAGCCAAACCTCCCCCACAAAATTATGGAAAATGAATAACGGACCCAGTGAAATCATATGGGAAGAAAATTAGTAAGATTTTTATGACTTGTACCATGGTGACTCGAACTAAGACAAGTCTTCTTTCCTTTCGTTATGGGCTAGAACGTTTCTTCAAAAGGTAAATGCCTTAATTTGTAAATATTTGGTTTTTTTACTGCAGAGCGCAGTGCAGATGAATGCAAGCGTGCATGGCAGGCCATACGAGGCAGGTATGGTCGGGAGGCCAGAAACTGTACGGGCCGAAGCGGGGCTGGCCGGGACGACATCCGGCAGCCAAGCTGGACGCTCTGGAACTTGCTGAGCTTCCTCAAGCACCAGATCCACCCCAGAGCGTACTATGCATATTATATTATTAGACTATAATTAAACTTTAATTTCTTTTGCGAGCGTAACATGCTCATACTTCCTTTCAGCTCAAAAAAGCCACAAATGGCCTTGGAACAGGCAAATCTAGTGGTGGCACCCGAGGCAAGCGGGGGATTGTCGCCAGTGACACCTACAGGCAAGTTTCCTTTCAGGCAACATTCTGCTTTTTGTAGGCCCTACGCCAAAAATCTCTAGTGCTCATTAGTCGAAACTAAAGTTACGGAAAAAAACAGGGTGGTCGTACATACAGGGTCGCGAGTAAAGACTAACAGGTTTGGCATGCCTTGCAAAATTCAAATTACAAACATACATGCTTTAAATTGGGCACACAAACATAATTTTGCAAGATGCTTTATGTCCTTTCTTTTAGAGCTCAACTTGGAGGTGGTAAAATATTAAAAATGGAGCAAAAAAGGCAGCTTGCCCCACATGTCAGTACTTACAGCCGCAGCCTGTAGATTCAGCACTATTGGAGGTTAGCCTAGAGTGTACATTGGCAATGCTTCAATGTTGTAAAGGGACAATATTGTTGTTGCTGTATGACTGCTAGGCCGAGGAGTTTGCCTGTCAAAATTGTAAAGGGATTATAACAAAACATTTTGGACAGTAGCGTGAGCATATATTGAGTTCAAACCTCATTTGTCACAGACATATGTGTGTTGATTCATCTTGAGCATGTTGGGCAATCACACTGATGAAATATTTTGAATGCTTAATTTTTAAGCCAAGCCTTTTAATTTGCAGAGCTCCTCATGAGAGCTTTCGCTCCTATTCCTGACCCAGATGAGTGTCCTGAGGCAACGGACAAGGAGATCCCCGACACGGACACCAGTGTAAGTCACAAGATCTCTATTTTAATTTCTGTACTTGCCAACAGGCCAAGTGTGTGGTGTTCCAATATTTTCAGATCAAAAGTTCAGCATTTCTGACTGCCACCTACACAGGAGTGCAGATACAGTATGCACATGAGTGCCACTGGTATTCACTGTTTTAAAAAAAAAAACTTGCTGTTAGGGAAAAAGGACAGTTCAGCGAGTGCATGCTAGTTGCTCTGGGCAAGATTGTGTGTGCTAAATACAGAAAAATAGCAATACCTCTTGCCAAAAGGTCTATTTTATTTGGGGCAAGAATCAAATGCAGGAGGAGTGGGATTTGATGTTTTATGCATTCATTGCATTAATAATTAGTTTATTTTTTAGTCTTTCAGCGATGCATTCTTCATTCGCTAGTGCACCATTAGTAATGTAGGACGTGTGAAGCAATGTAAAGGGATTAGGGAGCACAAAGGTCGCGAGCACCGGAGGCAGTCTCGCTCTTGCGCTCGATCGTGCTACACCGCCGACCTTCAACGCCACATTTTGTATTTCTTGTTTTGGGCACAAGTTCGCCTCTATTTAACATTTAGTTTGCTACTGCACTAACCATCTCTCTGCCTGTCATTCGTGACCATATGCTGCTTTGCTTGGAAGTGACATAAAGAGAATAAAATATTCCAGGACTGAGATAAAAGGGTATTAGACAGTCGAGCATGTCCGAAGTCCTTAGGTCTGCGACGCCTCACGCCCAGTCATGAACACGGACCCATACGGATGGACCAGTCATATAAAAATTGAGTGCACCCTGCCTGGATGTCATCAACGCAAACATGCTATGCAACACCCAACAGGAGGCTAGAGACGATCCTTGCCTGGCTGAATGAGATGTGGGCCACAGGAATACTCCCCGTTTAGTAGCTACAAAATGACATCTCAAAGGTGTCAGACTCGATCTGTCAGCTGAGAGGACCAAGTATGTAATCTTAGAAAAAAGGCAACCAGCACGAAATGCTTTCCATGACGAGCACGTCTCGACTACACCAGACAAAGCTGAGCCTTCAACCGATACTTGCGCATATGGAAGTGACCGAGCTACTACTCATCCAGGCACAGACACTGCCATGGCACTTAATAGACGTGACTATAGTACCTGGAGAGTGTTTCTGAGAAGCGTGTTTACTGCGTCTTCCCAATGTGGTCCGTCAATTTCAGCCTGATGACGTCATAGAAGTGTCATGCTGTTGCTCTCTCAGTTTCACAGTACAAAGAGGCTTCTACAGCAACAAGTTGGGATGCTGTGATGACAGTGGCGCTTACACTAACCTCGTCTCTTGTGCCAGAACACTTCTACAACAGACCGTCAGTATCGCAGTGTCTGACAGCATGACATACCAGCTCTTATGATGCGATTTATTCCCTCCAACCTTGGAACCACCTTCAATACGTGAGTTGTGTAGGACACTATACACAAACTCAACTCTCCTACGTCACGCCGCGGTGGTGGCGCGTCAGGCGCACTTTCGGTCTGGGGCGGTGGGCAGAAGTCGCCGTGCCAGACATGCATTCCTGTGATTTTTTGGAAGAAACCGGACAGAAAACCTGCCTTCTCGTCAAAATCCTGCGACGGGGGCTGTACCAAGAGAGTCTGGAAAGGTTTGAAGATTAGTTTTCATGTGTTTCTGCCCCCTCCGTTTATCTGAGAACGTGGACAGTAGCCGTGAAAAGGGCAAATCAGACGCTGTCGAACTATGATTGCTTGTGCGGGAAACACTTTGTGGTCGCCAGATGTATTTGTTTTGTTCTAACATGATTGAGAGAAAACCACCAAGTTGTCCGGACCACCCACGGGCTCAGTGCATCTTCAAAATCACACGGCCGCCTGATCGTTTGAACTTTCGTCTGCTCTTTCAAACTTGTCTGCTTTTTGTCGTCTGCTCATTCAAACAAAAGCGACCCGTAGACCAAACTTTGACCCGGTGATTGCAATAAGAAGTAATTGCAGGCCTCAAAAGACTTAAGTAGGCTCGGTGTAAACAGTAGATACAAGATGTTGATCATTGGTACCAGTGGCCATCACCGACTTGTTACGCTTGGTCTGTTCCTGCCTCCAATTTTCAGTATCGACGTCAATCATCGCCGCTACCTTCTACACTTTTGCAGCACGAGCGACGTCGCGACCGAAAATAGCTAGAAGAATCTCATCATGGTTTTGACGTCCATTCTGCGGCGTTCATGCGAATGAATCGCCGCACGTCAAATTATTTACGCAGAGTTTAGCGGCGCAATGAGCCTTCATAATTTCGCTCAGGCGATTAAAGTGGTAAGACATTGCTATGAGGACGTAGAATCGACAATTTTAACGCGAAAAAGAGTATGCACACTCACGCAGACGCCGACAACGTGACATTCCAATGGTTTGTTGATGCGGGACGCGATGCTTCTTTCCCGCATTCCATCGCGCATGCGTTCGAACTGTTGTCTGCTCTTTCAAACTTGTCTGCTTTTTGTCGTCAGCTCGTTCAAACGACAGCGGCCCGTAAACCAAACGTTGACCCGGTAATTGCGATAAGAACTAAGTGCAGGCCTCAAAACACTTTTGAAGGTGGTTGGTTGGGGTAAGTAGGCTAAGTGTAAACAGTAGATACAAGAAGATGTTGATCATTGTTACCAGTGGCCATCACCGACTTGTAATGCCCGATTCTACTCGCAGTTTTCAGTATCGACGTCCACCATCTCAGCTATGGTCCACGCTTTTGCAGCCCGTGCGATGTCGCGACTGAAAATAGCGAGCAGAATCTCATCGTGGGAGTCGGGTTTTAGCGCCCATTCTGCGGCGTCCACGTGAAATGAATCGCCGCACGTCACAGTATTCACGCAAAGTTTTGCCTCGTTAATTTTGCTGAAGCCGCTCAAGTAGTCAGACATTGTTAGGAGGACGTAGAATCAACAATTCCAGCGCGAAAAAGAGCACGGGGGCTCCCAGCGACGCCGACAACAACGCAATTCAATGGTTTGTTTATGGGCGACGGCGAGCTTCTTGCCCACCGTCCACCGTGCATGCACGGCGTCGGTGGCATCCGCTAGGGGCGCTCCGGTTTGTTTGTAAACATGAGCTGGTGTATAGGCACGAGTCGAGAATGCATTCCAGTCACTGTAGACCTGATGCAGACAACCCCTTCCCCTCTTTTAAAGAACACAAGTCTGTTCTACATGAAAAGGAGACAGAAATACTCTGAAAAACACACTAAAGCAGCAACAAAACTCTTTGTAAACCCCTAAAACTAACTCATACACAGAGATGCATCTGCCGGAATTGGTAGCTGGAGTCAAGCTTCTCCACTTCACATCAGAGCAAAACAGAAAAGCTTAACTGCGTTTCACTGGCACTCATCCATCAGTCGTCATTGCTCTGCACCGGTGTGCGAGGATAAATGGCTCATGTGTCGAAAAAATCTCGGTTGGCTTGATGGTCTCTTCATTTTTGCTCGCTTTTACAGGTCAGCCTTTGCCGGTTACGATTATAGTTGAACCCGCAAATTTAAAGGGCAGTGACAAGAAAGAAAACCTTCAGCAATATTCAAATAAATAAGCTAGTCATTGCCTCGCTTGCCATGTTACACCTAACTTGTTTTTTCTGGGCCTTCCTTTTCTTAATGCAAACAGTGAAATCTTTCACAGATAATATTTTAGTCATTTTGATAGGTATGCTTTGTATCAAAGGTTTCCAGCCATGTTTTATTAAGCTATTCCTGCTCAATTTGTATGAAATGTAATTTATCTTAATTTGATTTGCAGTTAAATTTCCAATATTGTTTGCAGTAAAGATTTTCATACCCTCACACGTGTACAGAAAGCATATGAGGACGCTCAACTAATGAAAACCGAAATTTCAAGATATATTCTTGGAGTGGCTGTTTCAATCTAAGTTTCCGCACACCTTTACAGAAAGCATATGAGGACGATCAACTAATAAAAAACAAAATTTCAATATATATTATTGGAGTGGATGTTTCAATGTACGTTTTAATGGAACTCTATTTTTGTTCCTGCCAATTGTGGTTGAGTAACAAGGCTGCACTCTTCCTAGGACTCATTGCAGGATGACCTGCAGCTGTCTCCAACCTGCCAGCTGCTCCTTCAGCTGGAGCAGAGCAACCAGGTGCCCACCTTATCTCAGCTGGTGCCACTGCAGTGCGCACCTTCAGGAGCGCACCCCACCCTGCTGTCGCCGCCAAGACCAGCCCTGGTTGAGCGGCAGCCACAAACCCCGCAGCCAGTCCCACTGCGCTCCAGGAAGAGAACGCACAAGGGCACCTCTCCGCAGGGCAGGGCTCAAGAGGATGCGGCTCTGGCTACAGTTATTGAAGAATCTGTGCGTCAGATGGGCAGGGTGTGCACAAGGCCTCACCTTGATATAAGCACACCCAATAGTGCATTTATGGCATTTATGATCAGCGAGGTTGAGAGCCTGCCACCTAGCTATCAAAGCCGTTTTAAACTTAACATGCACAAGATGGCATATGAGCTAAAGATGGAAGCCCTTAGCGATAAAGAAAATCAGGAATAAGCCTTGATATCACAAAACATGATGTTGATACTGCTGGCTTGTTATCAGGTGCAGCTACTACTGGGAGTGGGCTTGGGAGGGCCCACTCAACAGAGCAGCAGTTGACGCTGAGAGATAGGAAGCGTTCACCCCTGCTGCTGGCATACTGTTCTCCCCCCCCCCCCCCCCCCCCCTTTGACTTGGTTGCTTAGCTTGCTGAACCCGTGTTGGTCCTGACGAGGCTTGCCGTTTGCTCGAGTTTGAGATTATAACATATTTTTAAAAAAGGCAGTGGAGCGAAGTATGTTGAAAATGGAGGCCTAGCTTGTTGAAATGGTCTACTTTGGTCGGCAAGCTAGGCTTCGAACTCCTTGCTCCAGGAAAAATTGGTTATAAAGTCAGGTTCGAGCTAACAGCAAGGCTTATCGGAACCGACAAGGGCTCAGCAAACTAGGCAACTGTGTCTGGGGAATACGGAAGCAGCATGCTGGCAGGAGGGGCGGCTGCTTTCTACTTTCAGCGGCAAGTGCCACTCTGCTGAGTGGGTCATCCCAAGCCCCTCCCCCAAAAGCACCTACAACTGATAAAGGCCCGTTCACACATTTGCGTTTGACTACGACCGACTGAGACGAGACCGGTTTTTAAGCTTCTTGCTGCGACGACTTCCGACAGGCTCTGCAGCAGTGCATCCGCTTGTAAGCCGTCGCGCAAGAGGCTTAAAAACCGATCTTGGCTCAGCCGGTCGTAGTCGGTTGCAATTGTGCGAACGGGCCTTTACAAGTCAGCAACATCAATACCAAGTACTTCCTGCCTTTGAGCATACACTGAAACCAAAAAAAAAAAAAAAAGATAATAGTGAGATATTGTGTACCTTGAATGTTGTATAGCCCAAAATGCATAGATGTTTTATTTTACTAATTTTTTATTTTATTTCTTGATTATAATGTTGCATTGATGCATTATTTTGTTATGCATTCTGTTTTGACCTGTGCAATTAGCAAACAATTCATTTTTAATTTTTTTTATTGCATGTCATGATAGGAATATATTGGCATGCCCACCTGTGATGCATTATTATCTTCTTTACTTGTGCATAAAATATATTGATGTGTTATTTTGCTCGTTGTTTAGTTTATGTCATGGTTTTAGTGTATTTATTGCAGATGAAATAATATAAGGTATTGACTATTTCTACGTCCATCGCCAACATATCTAAAAAATTATTTTGACATCCCCCGTCAATGCAGCTGTTGCAGGGATAGTAGGGTGGTAGCCATTTTGTTTGGTTTAGTTTCCGACTGGAGGTGTGAGTGTCGACGGTCCCATGTCGCTGTGTCGCATGCCGGAGAAGTTTTGGTCCTACATGGCGCTGGAAAGGTCTTGCATAGTGTGTGTGTGCTCGACTGGCACGACATTTGACCCTTTCAGACATCACACGTCTGGTGACAATGTTCTCAACTCTTGCATGTCATTTCGGCACGTGTCTCACTTAAAGTTTTGAATGCCCAACAAAAACGAGCTAGATATTCTTTCATATTGGCTGCACATAGCAAAAGTAAGTGCGTGAACTACATAACAAATGTAAAGTACAAAGCACTGAGAGTTTTGAACAATTTTTGTG
Source organism: Ixodes scapularis (assembly GCF_016920785.2). Taxonomy (NCBI): domain Eukaryota; kingdom Metazoa; phylum Arthropoda; class Arachnida; order Ixodida; family Ixodidae; genus Ixodes; species Ixodes scapularis. The sequence goes on from NW_024609837.1 coordinate 68,644,921, forward strand.
CCTCTAGGCTTCCACACCGTGCGAGCGCATCTTCAAATCGTCGCAAAGTCTCGCTTTGCATCTGGGTTTGCTGTTTAACCTAGATTTTATTTTTGGTTTGTGTATAACTTGCATAATGAATGTAGGTTGCTTACGAAATGATAGTGATGTTCAATAAATTGTTGCAATTGCAAACATTGCCTCCTTGACATTGACTGGTGCAAACAAACAACCGAGGTTCCAACACACCGATTAAAAAATTACCATATAGCAATCTGCATTGTGGTTGTACGAGAGACATGCATCTTCCTACAGCAAGTGTCATGCAATTGACTGCAAATTTTGTGACACGAGAATCAAATCCAAAACATTACAGAACGCGAGAGCATTCTGTAATGTTTTCCACAACCAAGCAAATGTCATGTGCTGGCTGATACTTGAGTTGTATTTTGAGTTTCTTTGCATTCCCCATAACTTAAAAAGGTCATAAAAGCAGCAGTGGACATTTGTGGCCAGAAAGGTGTGTTGAACTGCAACGTCTATTGCAAGCAAGGTGACATTTTCCCCGGCTACTTTCGATTTGAAGTCCCAAGTTGGAGACGTCAAAATAATGAATTAGTGCTACGACTTATGACATTTGTTTACTTCAAGTCGTGCGATTTAGTGATGTCTCGTTAATGCACACCTTCATTCCCAAAGCAAAATGTCCATAGTGTGAGTTATTCATAATAATGAGACAAAAATGCATGTATTTACCCAGTTTGTCTCCCAAAGTGTTCTCATAATAAAGGGGTCTGTGTTAAGAGATGACACATACATTGCTAATTGGGAAACCTGGGATATTCCTCAAATAAAAACAGTTTGAACAAGTCAGTTATTCGTTTTCTTAAATTTTTATTTGCACACGTGGAAAAAGGTAACACCACACCAACATAGAAAAATATCAGTTCTCTGACCAAGCCTCCTGATCAAAACGCAGTTGCCAAGACAGTCCATCAAGCATCGTCGGATGTAACTGACTGCAGATAGAGCAGAAAACACGCACCCTTGCACAGCGGCCTGCCACCCATAAAACGTTGCAGTTTGTAGTGGTAAACCATGCCTGTAATGATGCAAAAGTAACAATGCCTACCGCAGGCAGGCATTGTTACTTCTGCATCATCCGAGTTCACGGCTTAGGGTAGGTTTGTGGTAAACTTCGAACGAAGATTGCATGAAAATATTTCAATGAGGAGCAGTTGTGAGATAAGGTTTGACATCTAATCAACCATTGACTGAAAATCTTCGTAATTAACCAGAGTTACCCTTAAATTTAAGTGTAAACTGAACAAAACATTCCGTGATCCTTCACCGATCCAGACTGCTCAATTCAAGAGGCTATCAAAAATGGACACACTGCAATTGTAGAATGGATTCCAAGTCACAGGAAGGAAATCACAATTTAATTCATTTGGAGAGAAAACAGAAGAACAATTAGTTTCTTGCTTGACAAGTGCCTGCCTCCCAAAGTAAAGAGAAAAAAAAGTTTGGTTTTGTTATGTTTACACAATTAAAAAAATTGCATTACAGGCAAGAGGAGAGAAAGCATCCAACAAATTTGAAATGGGGAAATACAACCAACATACATTTTTTTTAGTGTCACTAAGATTTTCTTAGGGTCCCTGCACGAGACCATGATGAAAGAATATTCCTGGCTTGAAATCTTGTTGGAATCCATGCTCACTTTCGTCTGCTTTTGTTTTATGCCTTTTTATGTGCAAAGGCACTGTTTTCCAGAACGCTAGTTCTTTGCGTCATAATTGACTGTGCCAGCCGCACAAGTCGCTGGTGCTCAATTTTTATACATACCGGTCTTCACTCAAACCTAAGACAAGCCTCAAGACTGGTTTTGCTCACTGAAATGGCTTCTGCAGTCACCGTCAAGCCCACTGAGGCAGCTCAGAAAAAAAAAAAAAAAAAAAAAGTTAGTCTGGGAGTTAGGATGACGTTAGCAAAGAATCGCTTACATTAAAAATGAATAGGGAAAATGGTACAATGTGCAATACCGCAGACGGCTTATTAACATTAGACTTCATAGTTTTTTTTTAAAGGGCAACTCCGCTCGATTTCAAATACTTTGACATGATGAGTGATTTCGCATTAAAAAGCCCTAGTAAAAAACACTACATCATTTGCTTTGCGAAAAATGGAATATATATTTTTAAGTCCCATTTTAAACACGAGCAAAAATTGAAACTGAAACCTCGGCTCCGTTTGGCAACATTGGCCTCGGGCCGCCAAGAACATGCCTATCACATGGTACAACATGTCACGTGATCCTCTACACGACAACGGGCAGGATTGGAATCGGGGCGGGCGTGTGCCAGGCGCAAGTGTCGTCTGCACCACAATCTTCACCAAGTTTTGGTGTCTACAGCATTCAGTGACGTCTGCCCAACTACGGCATAAGTCTGCACACGTAGTGGCTGTAGTGTGGACTAAATTGCGAGACAATAATCACAAACAGGGAGACGACGAGGGCGGTTGCGACGCGGGAGATGGCGGTAACGGCGAGGCGACAAGACGGCTCCCAAGAAACGTGTTGCGCAGGCGCATTACGCCAATCATGCAGACACCGCTTAGCGCTAAGAAGGAACGTTGCTGACATTACACATTACGCTTGCCCGGAGAAGTAAAAACTGGGGGCAATGGTGATGACGTTTAGCTCAAAGGTGGCTACGCCCACGCTGTAGCCTTGACTGCGCTGTTGGTTGCGCCTCAATTCGCCCGCTCGAGTCAGCCAATTTCGGCAACTTGGCGAGTTGCAAAGTTTGCCGCACCCTTTAAAGAACATTTAGAGAACTACGTTGTAATATTTGACGTGTGGTCTTCCTAGGTGATACTGAAGAGGACTGCATTGGTTTTTCAAAAACAAGTATGAAGCGGAGTGGCCCTTAATATGCCGCTAGGATTTCCAACTATAATGGCATCAAGTGCAAGAACCCTATATGTATTCAATTTACAATGTTTAAAAGATGGGGGAATGTTACCGATAGAGTGAAAGGGGCTGTGCAACAATTTTTGGAATTCGGTCAAATAACTGTGGTAGTTGTTCCCTGTCCTGTGTGGAGCAAAGGAGCTGAAAACCAATTTTGCTTCTGCATGTAAGTTTGTTTAAAATAAAAATAAAAAAGTGATATAGAACTGAATATAGTGCCGTTTTTTCAATGATATGAGGATTTGTAGACATTTACTCATGTTGAAACGACAATATTTATGAAAGATAGCATTAGATATTGAGCACATAGTAGCACATCTTGCCAAGTTATTACAATGCACCAAGGTTGGTGTCATGCCATAGCTCCCATGGCCGCCACTTGCAGCTGTAAATAGCAAAACGTTCCTTGTTTTTTTATTTGCTAATACACAATGGAATTGCGATATTTCACAAGAATGAGGTGGTTTCTCTATACCTCGTGGTAAGGTAGTGTAAAAATTAAAAACTGCAAATTCTTTCGAACCTAAAATTGTTGCATTGTCCCTTTAAGCATTGGGTGCTGAGCCCCTGAACACTACATTGTACTGCCAAGGCACTTCACCAGTGAGAGAGCAGAAGTACCTGCTGAAGGCGTCCCTCACCGCCTTAGCCCTGTCGCCAGGCACAGTCGAGCTGATGCAACCTACATCTGACAGGGCAGTGCCATCATTTACATCAGCTCTCCAGCCTCCGCTCACCACGCCGCCCAAAGGGTTCTCGTGGTCAGCGTAGTTTTGAGGGCAGTAGCGGCGATGTCCCTGCTCACTCTCATCACACACCCTCAAGTAGTTGTGCAAGTCGACGCATGCCCAGACAACGGCCTCCAGGGTTTCCTCAGAAGCCTGGATTGGTTGTCTGAAAATGCGCCACCTCGCCACCAAGATGCCAAAGGCATTCTCAATGATCCTCCTTGCCCTGGAGAGTCTGTAGTTAAACACTCGAGAGAGTAACTGCAGTTCTCTCCTGGGAAAAGGGCGCATGAGGTTAGGGAGCAGGGGGAACGCCTCATCGCCCACGAATACAAAAGGCAGCTTGGTTTCTTTTTGGGGTAGGAGCCCAGCTGGCGGGAGACCAAGTTCCCCCGACAGCATAGACCGCCCCATTTCAGACTCTCTGAACACTCCCCCGTCACTAAACCGCCCCGGCTGCCCAACATCTACGAGAGTGAACTTGTAAGTGGCATCGCAGCTGGCCATGAGTACAGTGCTGTGGAACCCCTTGTAGTTGAAGGTGTCGGAGCCCGCACCGGACGGGGCCTGGATGGCCACGTGCTTGCCATCCAGGGCTCCGACACAGTTTGGGAAGTTCCACAGCCTGCCAAACTCTGCTGCGGTCCGCTCCCACTGGGCAGTGTCGGGGGCCTAGAACAACAGTTGACCAAGTCTTAGCCAGAATCACACAAACACCACCAAGACATACCAAACACCTCAAATCCAGAAGTGTCATATGTTACACCATTTACAGTTTCTTTTTGTAAGAAGGCATAAGTGCCATGAATACTAAGATGTTTTTTCAAGTGATCCTAGCACAGCACTCATAGTCCGTGTTCCCAAATTGACTCAATCTCACTGTAGGGTAAAGGTTCTGTACCTGGTGTTTGAAAACCTAAACGCGTCCAGCGTTTCTTTATCTGTCTTGTCCAGTGACATGATCTGCTGCAGTAACTCGGATCCATTCGAGTTGGATTTGGGAAACAGCCGTAATGTTGCATTGGTCGCAATTATTTGCAGTTGAGAGTTTACAGGGAGTGTACGCTTTACAGAGAGAACGTCAAATCCAAAGTATTCATAAACAGCACAAGCCACGGCATTAATTTCTGGTAAAGAGATGCAGTCATAACTGTCTTTCACTTTACCTTCCTTATTTTATTCACTTCACTTCATCACTGTGGTTGCGCAAGAGGTTGTTGTCTGTGTTTGTTGCATCTTCAAGAGTTTTGTGAAGCATTAAGATCACAGCCATGAGATATTGGCTTAAGATAGGGCTTTTGCTGCACAGGGAATTGAAGTTTCTGTATAAATGGTTAATTAGCAAAACCTAGCCTGTGTCTTTGATTTACTTCTTTAACTCCTAAGTTGACCAGGCACTAGAAGCTACCTGCTCAATCTACTAGTCGTGTGTCTACCTTTTGTCACATGATCATGCTCCCTTCTGTGGCTACGAGCAGAAATAGCGGTCAGAAGACGAAAGGGTGGCGGTTGATTTTTCTGGCAAGCATGTAGCTCCCACCATACTGCCAGCTTAGGGGTGGAGGAAGTGTAGTGCAGCACATAACTTGTACGATGGAGCATAAACACCATTGTGCTTCTGTCACTAATGGAGGCTTTTTGTGGGTTCGCTCCTTGTCATCAAAAGTGCCAGTGGTCAGCATTTCTGGGAAACAAAAATAGGGCAGTAATGGCAGCTCGTACTTGGCTACAACTTTGCCCTGCGAGCAGAGAATGCCGCGGGAAGGCTAGAAAAAGAGGCAAGCTGAATTCAAGGAAGTGCACAACGAAGTACAAGTGGCTACAAAATGCAGAACCAGGATCGCTCAAATAACCAGACGAACTATATTAGAACGCTCAGCACTGCTGGCGATGCAATGCGCAGCACACTCCAGACACTTACAAATTTCAGGCAGCATGTTGCAACTATTGCAAGAAATGCAGACACATTGTCAAGGCATGCATCAAGAAGCGGAAGGATACGAAACATTCGCACATAAATCACAGCATCTATCTATAACAGCACCAGGTGCAGACAAGTGTGCCACAATTGTCATGCACCCTCCCTCACTGGCTACGTCAACACTGTACGAGCTGAACACCGTGCAAATACTACCAATGTGCTGAACTTCACAGCGGACGTATCAGTTGACAACAGGTGCTTGAATTTCAAGGTTGACTTCGGAGCAGCCTGCACACTCATCAGCAAAGTGCGGTTATGTTCTACATGGATGAACAGCCCGCCTCGGCTGGAAACTGAACTGAATGAGCCGACGCTGTGTGACGTTAGGTCCGGACATAACAGCAACACTGACATACTCACCGGGCGGTACAATGGGTCCAGTACATGGTGCAGTGCCCAGCACGTCTCCCGTAGGATGTTGCTTGCTGTCGATCGTCCGATCCTGTAGCACATGGATGCCAGCTGCTGAGAAGACCCATGAACCAGGCACCTAAAATGTTAAAGTTGTGGGTCACAATGATACATGGGCTATTAGACAAGCAACAGAAACAGTCAATGCTTGGAGCAACAGAGAACAAAAAGAGTGATATAAAAGATGAGTGGGGCTCAAAATAATGTAAATGAGATGTTTGTATGTAGACAGTTAAAGGATGTTCTACCTTTGAAATCTGATGACAGTAGGTTACAATCAGGGTTCCATGCTTTCAGTAAATACCAATAAAACCTAGAAAAATAAACCCAAGTCAGTTTTGTCAAAATCTGGGAAAACTGAAAAACTGATTTCGAGCTGTCCTTGAATTACAAGAGCCCAAGCTTCACGGGAACAAACTTATTATGTACAGCTTTATTTTGTGCTGATCCAGAAGAGGGCTATTAGTAAACTGCCTGCTTCTTTCTCAGGAACCACAGACCTTATTCCATTTCCTTCAATTTTGGTCCTTGGAAGTTTTCAAGTATTCGGGTTGCGTGCATATTTATTCAACATTGTCGTTGAAAAACAACCAATCCGTGGGGACAATAAACCCCAAAAATACACCCCCAATTTGAAAAACAAGAACTCTGAAAACATGGAACCTTTTTTATATTGCAAATGAATTAAGCCAGTGTAGTATAAATGCTAGCCGTAACATACACCGTGCAGTGGTGACACGAGCAAACACCAATGCGATGCTCATTCAAATTGAAACGGGTAGGCATGGGGATTTAGGCCAGGCTCCCTGGATCCCTCAGCATGGACCTTTTGCTCTACCTGCTTGGAGTCATGGTGCATTAACACATTCGGCCACTGATCCCCCACACTAGGAGTCTCCTCACGGAAAAGTTTCAAGATGGCCTTGCACGCCAAGCGCTGATTGGAACGATTAGTGGGTTGCCGAGAGCTAGCAGCCATTGTCTTATTGCACTCATCGAACCCACTCGAATGTGACAGCAAAATGCCAGACGCTTGCGTTCCACCTTTTAAAGCGCTCGACGAGTGCAGTGGAGACAAAGGCTGCCCTTGTCTCCACTGCACTAGTCGAACCCTTTCGAATGCAAGAGCCAAACACCAGACGCCTGCGTTCCACGTTTTCACGCGTTCGACACTGCAGCGGATACAAAGGCCGCGTTTATCTCCACTGCACTCGTGTGTTCGAATGCGAAAGCCAACGGCGTTCGAACGTGTTTGATGAGTGCAGTGCAGACAACGGTTGCTAGCTTTCAGTCTACCCACTAATCGTTTCAATGAGAGCTCTGCGTTTTGAAGTCCCTGCACGCCCTCGTCTCCTCCTTTCCCTCACTTCCTTGTGTCTTTTCTCTCTTTGTCAGGCATTTTGCATGGCATTAGTCACTTAAAAAAAAAGTCTCGGGGTTTTACGTGTCACACCAACGACGGGCACCTGGCACGCCCCAGCAGAGCACTGAGGATTAATTTGGACCACCTGGGGATCTTTTGACGTTCAACCGAAAGCTCAATTACACGGCACCCTCTCCGCAATAAGCCTCTGTCAGATTACGGGCACCTGAACTAAGATACGAACCCGTCACCTGGGCATCCATAGCCGGTGCTTTGCCTCGGAGTCAGCGAGGTAGCGATTAGTCACTTCAGTACACAGACCGTGGATAACTGAATGTCATGAAGGCATACCCAGAGCGCTTATACATGCCTTGCGCCTGACGTCACGCCGCGATGCCCCGCCCTCATCGCAATTGCTCCGTACCACCGGGGGACCGGAGAACCTACAAAGCGTAGTCGACGGCGTGTTTCGCCCGACCGTGACGTGTTTACGCAGTTTGAGAGCATAGAGTTTTTTTTTTTTTTTTGTGTGTGTGTTTGTTGTTTTTCGCACAATTTATAAACAAAAAGTTTTAATCTATTTTTACCAGCGCCTACGGGCTAAATATGCCGTCGCCGGAGGACCGGATGTTGCCGCTCTGCGGAGATTACTTCGACGAGCTCGTTGGGCCTACGAGAGCGAGATAAGCGAAGAAGTTGGAACTTTGCGAAGGCGAGGATCCCTACGAACTTCACATCGGCGTGGACACGACATTCCACACCGCCTTTTTCCCTAACGTAACTCGCTGAGCCTCGAGCACTGCGACTCGAGGCTGAGCAATCTCCTTCGTCCGTGTAACCGAGCTTCAAACTCGGCGCCCAGTCAGGATTCGTGTCATCGAACAACTTAGAAGGAGGTCCTGTAAAACAAAGAAAAAACGCCATTCGCTGACGCACTCACGTTCGCGAAACTCGGCGCAGCAGACAATGCTGCGCCGAGTTTTACATTCTTGCGACAGCAACCGGGTGAACGCGTCCTGAAAACGGAGAACGACAAGAAGCATTTCTTATCTGTAACAAAGTGCTCGCTGCACACCTGTGTGTTCCCGTTTGTGACCAAGTCGGCCCTGTTAATCTTCGCAAACCACATGCTCCTTCGCTTCTATGACAGTTCCTGTGTCCGCCGACACTGAGCGAAGATCACCTTCGATAGTTTAAAAAATCTCGCATCCCTGACGGTGTTACGATCACGACGCTTGTTGCTCTTAGTCCTGTTTGCACAATTAATAACCACATGCAACCATTCTACGTAGCAAAACCTTCGCTCAGCGAGGCAAACTGACGGCAACTGCAGGGAACTTCCTATGCAGCGATGACGATTTGGTACAGCATAATGGCGACGGCCCTCCAGCATGCAATTTTAATGACGTAAGTGCAAGGCATGTATATGCACTGGAATGCTGCGAGAGATATAGGATGTATAATAGCTGCTTTACTTTGGCTAAATAAATAGGACTGCCTCGGAATTCCCATACATGTACACTTTTTTAAGTTGGCTTATGGCAAGGTTATTTGAGAGGTTCTTCAACTTACCGGATTGTGAACGACAAACGTTCTGCAGGGCTTATGGGCTCCCTGAAGAAAGTCGCCTTTTTCTGCAGAAGAGGCCCCACCAAGGAGAGCAGGTGGTCAAATCTGTAGACAAAGTGGTTATTAATGTTCGTACTCAAAAGCAATTTGTTCAATACTGTGGGCAGCTACTCTTAAGAAGTGAGCCACTGAAATTAACAATTGCAGGAACAGCCTGTAAAACACTATTTTGTAATTTGGTCTTGTCCTCTCGGTACAATGAAATCAAAGCAGACAAACTTGTGCACTTTAGAATTTGTCGAACACAGCTGACAGGAGTCTACTGAAAGTGACCAAAAATGACCTGCCAATGTTGTTTTTTTCTCAATCTTTTCTTCAAAAGTGATCGAAGAAAAACTGGTTACATGAACGTAACCCAGCCATAGTGAAGTAATTGCACATGGTCGAAAAAGGTAAAACTCGGGTGTTTTACGAACCAAATCAACGAATTAGATTACATGTTTGGATACATGGTTTTGCGCAAAAAAAAGACGGACGCAAGAGAGAGAAACAAACACGAGCGCACGTTCACCAACTCGCCCAACGACAAACTATTTTACTGTAGATTACATGGCACGCCCCAGTCATGAAACAATTTCGAGCACTTTCTTTCTCGATTACACAGCGGGCACCGCGGGCGGAATTCGAACCCGCCAACTGGCGAATCATAAGCAAAGTGCGGCCCTTTGCCTCAGAGCCACCGAGACGATCAAACATCCAAACGTATCTTTTTTGTGGCTGTTTATGTTCAAGGAGAGTTAAGTACCCACCTTTGCGGCGTCATGCGGAAGTATCGGAAGAAGTCGCTTCCGTCGTCGAGGCGCATGTCCCGGACAAGCTGGTGAAATTCACCGTGCGTTGCCCGGGACCGGAGCAGAAAGCGAATCCACTCGCGTGGCTCCCTCCGTCGGGAACGCAGGCGCATCGCTGCGGACGCTCGTGCCACAAGTAGCCAGTCCACGTCGTTCCCTGACTCCGCTACATATGCATCAACACACTGCAGGAACAGTGTCCGCAGCACATCACTGCTGCCGGAATCGGGCCAGTCCGGCGGGATCGGGGCCAGGGGTGAGCTACTCGCCGGAGCAGCCATGTTGGGACGAGAAGCGAGCACCGTAGCATCATCCAGTGTTGCCTGACTATGTCGATTGCTAGTGGCTGAAGCCGAGCCCTTTTAGCGTTCTGCTATTGGTTGTCGACGCGACTACGTACGACGCGACTACGTACGACGTGAACAAAATGTTTAGCTGGTCGTAGCAAAACGCAGTGGTTGCTATAGCAACCGTTGTCTTAAGAGGTTGTAAGAGGTTTCAAGAAGTTTTAGTGCACTCGGTCGAAGTCGGTCGCAAGAGTGTGAACGGGCCTTTAGGTTCCCGTTTCCGGCTTGAGCGGCATCGGCGTCGGCGTCGGCGTAACCACGAGGTCACGTGAACCCCACCAAGGTCACGTGACCCCCTCCCCCCGAGGTATCGCGACCCCCTACCCCCCGAGGTCACGTGACCCCCCTCCCCCTCGAAGAGATTGAACAATGAGAGAAGGAGTAGGAGAAAAAGGAGGGGTATACCCTCCCATCAGTACCCTTCCCTCCTCCTCCTCAAGAGCTGCGCTCAAATTCGGCATTACGCGGAGTTGTAAACGGCTTTGACATTTCTTTTCTTTCTTTTTTTTTAACTTTTTAAAGTATATACGTGACTCTGTTGCAATAAGTTGATCGGGCAGTCTTCTGACACCATACTAAATCGCCTAACAAAAAATTTAAAAAATGCGGGGGGGGGGGGGGGCGTGTTAGTGTTCATTGTAACACGGTCAAATTTGCACAGTAATGACTGGAGATACAACGACCTCGTATACGACGAGCGCTGATAAAACAGTGCGGCCAACAAAATTCTTAAGGTAGCCGGAGCGCGGATAATTGTTTTATAGCGCAGCTCTTAGGGGCCCGTTTCCGGCTGGAGCGGCGTCGGCGTCGGCGTAACCGCGAGGTCACGTGACCCCCAAAGGTCAAGTGACCCCCAAGTCACGTGACCCCCCCCCCCCCTGAGGTCACGTGCCTCCTGAGGTCACGTGACCCCCTGAGGCCAAGTGACCCCCTGACTTCATGTGACCCCACATCACGTGACCCCCCAGGTCATGTGACCCCCCTCAGGTCACGTAACCCCCGCAGATCACGTGACCCCCTCAGATCACTTGGCCCTCCTGAAGCCATCTGACCCCCTGAGGTCACGTGACTCCCTGAAGTCACGTGACCCCCCTGAGGTAACGTGACCTCCTCCCTCGACGTCACGTTACCCCCTGACGTCACACGACCCCCCCCCTGAGGTCACGTGACCTCAAGTAGTCACCTATCCCTCAGTATGCTTCCATCCTCCTCCTCAAGAGCTGCGCTCTAACCGGCGTTACTGGGAATTGCAAACGGCATTCATTTTATCACCCTCGTAGATTATTAACCTGCCTCTCGTCCTCATGGGAAATAGTTACATTGTTAGACGTCTATTCATTCTTTGAACAAGTGGTCGCGGATCGTCGTGGCTTTCAGAGCGTCTTCTCTTAGAGGTGGACGTCAAGTCCGGTCAGCTTGAGATATCTGGGGGCTAAGCTCGCCTTCGGCGGGAATCTTTCCGGTGCGACGTCACGAGGGACGGGAGGAGGTTCTTTTGACTCTGCCCCGGCGAGTTTCCCACTCCTCCTTTTACATTTCCGAGCCCCCTGGGGGCGGCGAGTTCCCCAGCGTAGCTCCGATTTGTCCCTACGCTCCGCAGTAAAGGGTTTAATTTGATCTAAATCGGGGGATCGGTGGCCGGCCGCCCGGCGCACACCAGCTCGGAGCACGTCCAGCGAAAGGTCCGTTGCAGAACCCAGGATCCTGGGTTCCATCCCCACCCTTGCCCTTTTCGATGTTGATGAGCATCATACCGGCGTGCAGTCGTGTATCAATACTGCGCGATGGACGTTAAAGACTCCAGGCTAGCGGTTGTACTGCATTGGCTAAATTTCTCATTTGCAGATGGGAGAATTGTCGTCCGTTGAGGCAGACCAAGTTTTAGGCGGTATCAACATACACACAACCCAATTTTGTTTTATTTAAATCGTAAATGACAAATAAGAATAGGTAACAGCACGGATGCTAATTATGCAAACATTGCTTGGATATGGGCTAGTTGATTAGACATTGTGATGGTTTGCTGCGCCACGTAGATGGAAGAAAACGCACTCGATAAAGATTTAAACTAACGCAGAAAATAGACGAAAAACAACATACAGGAATGGCGGAATAACAACTGTGTAATTTCTTTCTCATCTTTCTGCCCCCACACCGCCACAAAGCCAGAATATTTTTCTTGTTTTTTGTGTGTGTTTTTTTTTTAAATAGGGTGCACGTAGAGCGGAAGCTTACGCTGCAGAACCCAGGATTGTGGATTCCACGAGTGGATTTAATCCCCACCCCTGCCCATGTCGATCTGGATGAGCATTGTACCGGCGTGCGGTCGTGGATCACTACTGCGTGGTGCACGTCAAAGACCCCATGCTAGAAGTCATACTGCACTGGCTAAATTGCCTATCTACAGTGGGTAACAACGTCGCAATGTTCTGGCATGTTCTCCTGCTATATGAACAACTAACGGTGTGGAGGAAGAAATATGAGAAAGAAATTACACAGTTGTTAGTCTGCGCCACTCATGTACTTTGCTTTTCTTCTATCATCTGTTTTAGTATAAATTTTACCAAGTGCCTTTATCTTTCATCTACGCAGCGCAGCAAACCATCAAAATAATTGTAAAAGCCTGTAGGTAATGATAAATTGCGTCTCTGGTTGCAGATTGCTGTAAAAAAACATTTGTTTCTAAGATTCAGTTTGTAGAATTTGTATGTAGGATTCACGACGGGGACGACGGTCCATTCATGGCTCTCTCGCCTCAAGATCGGTTTGCACGCAGTTCATCGCGCAGCCACCTTACCACGTCTTTCGAGAGGCGATAGTTTTGTTGAAAATCAACGTCGCCCATGTCAAACACATTCGCGTAGCTTAAATAGCTACGCCGACGGCGAAACAGGAACAAATACGCTGCCAATTTGGACGCTTCTCCCTCATGTCGCGCCCAACTCGCCCAAACTGGCCTAAGTAGGAGCCGGCAACCTTTTCCTATCCGTGGCGGCCTTTGCCACGTCACAATGACTACACAGCATCTCGCCGCGAGTTTCGAATATGCCACTCTCCGACCGCCTTAAACTCTCCGTTCTGACGTCATGATCTATGGAGTGACGGCACGTGTCGTAATGCACGGCGCCGACCAATCGCGGCGGGCGGCGAGTTCGGCGAACTCGCCTTGATCTCTCCGTGCCGAGCTTAGCCCCCCTGAGGACGGATTGCAATACCCTATGCTTCCGTTAAGAATCTGTATATGACTTTGCCCACCAGTCATGATCCTGAGGGTGCTTGATGGTTCAGACTTGCTAAGGCCAGGTTTCAGTGTCTTTCGTAAGCCTTGCTTGTCTACATGAGATAGCGAAGAAATTAAGGTGCACGAACTCTTTGCAGTGTTGGCATTATGGTAAGTTGGGTCTTTCTTTGTCTTTTTGGCATCTTCCCTTTGCAGGAAAGCGTCGCTGGAAGATAACAGATGAACGTGTTGCTTTTTCTATTGAATTCGCCCGACAAAACGTTTTCTGTGTTAATAATAAGTCGACCGAGTACGACTCTTACAGATGTACGTCTGATTGCCCGCCAACATTATCATGTAGCAAACAAGTAAAACCTTGGTACTAACATAGCGAACAACAGAATCTGTTATATTTGTACTATTAACGGACTGCAACTACAGATGTTTCCTCCAAAGATTACAGGTTTTTTTGTCCCCAACATTAAACCACGCATTGCCGAATGTTCATTCTCCGTCCAAAGGTAGCCCCAGTGGTCTGAACCAGATGCCAGATTTTCAGCCCGAACGGATATCATATTTCAAAGTTATAAGCCCTTTCTGAAAATTTAGAAGGAAAAATATGGGGCCCGGCCGCTTTCCTCCGTTTCTCGTTTCTGGAGCACTGTCGGCCGTCATTTTCACATTTAAATTTTCAGAAAATTATTTATAACTTCTCAATAACATACCGGTTTGGGTTGAAACTTTGGTATCTGGTTCGGACCTCTAGCGCTACCTTTGGGCGTTCGGCTATGTGTACTTTAATTTTACATTGAAAATAAAAACTCTGCAAATTTTTTTTTGTGTGGACATCATGTATACAATAGGGCAAAAAAACTGAAAAAGACATTTCAGGTGACTCAGTTAGCCCGAAAAACGACGACATATTTCAGGATGGAATAACAGCTAAAGGTCGAGCATCGGTAATTTTGTCACAGCGCCTCGTTACTCACCTCCTTATGTTTGCTGAGTTTTGGATATGTCTTCGTATTGTGTCGCTACTGTACATAATCATCACCATGATGTGGATATGTTATTGAACGACGAAGAGCGTGTGATTAAAGGCAGTTCGAGTTGGAACGTTGCCGTGTCCGAATGCCTTTCTTTACTTTCCGCTCTTTCCGCTACAACATGATTTTGGCGACGAGGATGTTGCGATCTCGAGCACAGCCGTTGCTGGTTCGGTCATCCTACGATCTGGACTACGATGAACCACCTGCAGCATTTCGCCGTTACCTTCGTTTCAAGAGAAACCAGGCAAGCCTCACGTACCTTGGAAGCAATGGCACCGGATGTTCGAGAATTACCTGAGGGTCGTGGACGCGGGGAGGTTCAGATCCGAACGAAAGAACGCATGCTGATCCACGCGCTGGGCACGGAGCGGCAGCGCATTTTCTATAGATTGCCGCCAAGTATGCCCGCTTCCATTTTTACGCCTACTACGAGCACAGCAGATAAAGATGGAGCCCCAATGAAGAATACCCCTGCCAATCCTGGTGTGACATCAGAGCATAGTGGTGTGACACCAGAATATCTGGTGTGCCCCCCAAGCATTGCTGGTGTATCGAGGACACCAACCTGGTGTGCTCACCAGCAACGCTGGTGTATCGAGCACACCAGCCTGGTGTGCCCACCAGAAATGCTGGCGTACACGCACACCAGCTTGTAGGGTACACCAAAAGAGTCTGGTGTCACACCACAAGGGTTCATGTGCCCACCAGGCAGCTTAGTGTGCACACCACGCAGTTTGATGTGACACCCGAGTTGTGTTTTTATTACCTTTTCCCCCCGTCCGCGAGCATGTTTTCTATTAGTTTGTGTGCCGCCCCGTCCCCCGAAGTGGTGCCTTGTTTCCTCCCGTCTTGGTGGTCGCAGGAGACCCCGCGGGGGCTCCTTTGTGCTCGAGAAGTGTCTTCCTCGTCCCGAGTACTTTTCCGGGCGGCCTTGAGCAGCTTGGGGCGCTCGCCGGCTCGCATCTTCAACGGTTTCTCTCTTCTTTTTCCGCCGGTATTCTTATTTAGGTTTGACAAAATAAAGGAGTCTTTGTGAGTCGAAGCCGAAAAGATGTGTGTTGGTGCGCTCTCCTGACTTCCGACGAGCTTGGGTTGTTAGCAAAACAACAAATAAAGCTAGTAATTATTACAATTTTTGGTACCGAAAACCGGGAATTAACGGCCAGATCATGCCTACTATGAGCAAGGAGAGCGTCGACCGCATGAAGCGAAAGAGGATAACCCTGCGAGCCGCCACAACAAAGATCATCAACGAGATCGGCGTCCTGCCGGCCACGGATCCAACAGACATCGGCGAGCTCGAAGAAACATTTAATACTCTTGTACTTAAGGAGGCTTTCCTGAAAGGACTGGACAAGCAAACCGAGCCATCTGTCGAATCTGTCTTCGAAGAGGAGATTTCTGGCGCGGAGGGGTACGCAGAACGGATCAGCGTAACTAAGACACGAGTCAACCCCAAGCTGAAAGGCCAAGAATTGCGGAACAACAGGGTGTCCGGTCCTTCGACGCAGGGCAGTGGCTCCGGACACACTCCATTTGATCATGGCCAACTCCCTACAACAGTAAAGCTTCGGAAGCTTTACTGTTGTGCTTTTTTTGCTTTTTTAATAAAGTAATTATGACAGCAGCGTTGTTGTCAAACTTATTATTGCACCCATTTTTGTGAGTAAAGGAACACCCAGTGAACAGGTGCTCTGGTATCACACTACAACAAAACCTGATGTCCCACCAGTGCACCAGATTGCTGGTGTCACACCAACACCAGATTTCTTGTGTCACAACAGAACAGCAGATGACTGGTGTCAAAAATATCCCAAATCACATCTGTGAAGACGTCTGGTAAAACATCATGTCACACCAGTCTTCGGCCTGGTGTAGTTTTCATTAGGGAGGCCAAGGCAAGTCACCGTCTACACCGGGTGCTTACATTTCTGCAATTGCTACGTTGGAGAAAAGATATGCGAGACATACAACGTCGTAGCCGAGCGAATAAAATTTCTACAGCGAGCCTAAATGCCCGCCGAGAGCGTCGAGGAGTTCGTCACAGCCTTGAGAGGTGTTGCCTCCACATGCGACTTCGGGACGACTGTGAATGAGGCTCTACGCGACCAACTGGTTGAAAAGGTTCTCCTACCTAAGGTATGATAACGCCTTCTCCTAGAGGGCTCTGCGGTCAGCTTGGACAGAGCTGTTCTATTGGCTCATCAGGTGGAGCAAAGCAGAAAGGAAAGCTACCTCATGGATACCAACTCGGCAACTTCTACTCCAGTTCAAGTTGTGCACGTTAATAAACCAAAGTTGACTGGAAAAACTAGCCAAGCTGGTTCAAGCGTTTCCAAGAAAGGTCCACGGAACAAAGGGACATTTTACAGATGCGACTCAACAAAACATGGGGCTAATTCATCAAAATGCAAGACACGGAAAAGTGAATGCCGAAAATGTAATAAACGCGGAAACTTCAAGTCAGTTTGCCGACAAGAAAGAAGTGCACCGAAGAGCACACGCGAGTTGAATACTGACAATGCCGGTGCTGAAAAAAATTCAACCTAATTACTACATGTACGAACACCAGTTAAGCATGCTGCGATGTCACCATAGATGTTGAAGATACCGACATTAATTTTAAGGTTGACATCAGTGAAGTCTCCATCATGTCATGGGATGTGAACAAGGCAACTTTTCCGACGAACAAGTCACTGCGAGTTCCAGAACTCAAGTCGCTCGACTACTCCAGGAAAAACATTCCAGTTCACGGCAGGATTACGGCTACAGTCTCCTACCGAGAAAAAAGCACACCAATACTTCTATACATCACTTCTCAGGGAACAACTCTTCTTATGCTGGATGGACTCTCAGCGTTATCGTTTCGAATAGAGGGCTCTCCACTGCACAGCTTACAGACAATACCGGAGTTGACGATTTGTGAAGCCAACATAGAAAGTGAGTTCTCACAACTATATTCTCCTGGTTTAGGACTGGCTAAGGGCTATGCACACTCAGTCAAAACAAGACAGGGCATACAACCAACATCAATAAAGCTTTGCCGATTACCTTTTGCAGTTAGTGAAGAGGTCTCAGAAGAGATCCATCGTCTTTTGAAGATGGACATGATTGAACCCACCAATGCGTTCGATTGGGTCTCCCAGTTGTTGCAGCCAGAAAACCAAACGGTAGCACAAGGCTCTGTGCTGATCTGCGAGTGCCAAAAGAAGCGATCGTCACAAATTGCTTTCCACTTCCGAACACTCAAAAGCTTCCAAATGGAATGACTGGAACACAATGGTTTTCAAAACGCGAACTTGCGGCAGCGTAACATCAGCTTCTACTTCATGAGGACAGCCGTGACCAAACCGCTTTTATAACCCATGAAGGGTCGAACAGATACAAAAGGATGTGTTTCTTTCATGAGTCAGCCCCATCGACATTTCAAAAACGAATGGCTAGTACCCTGGGAGCGTGCAAGGGGGTCGTCTGCTACCTTGAAGACATCGTTCTTTCGGCCAAAATACAGAAGAACATGCTAAGGGTTTGTGCAGTGTTCTGCACGCATTGCAAACGCAGGGCTCAAGCTCAATGACAAATGCGTGTTCGGCGCGAGGGAGGTCAGTTTTGTAGGTCATGTGGTAAATAAAAACGGCCTGTTGCCGCTGCAACAGAACGTATAGGCAATCCATGGAGGCCCCCACACCAACAAACCTGCAGATGCTTCGATCCTTTTTAGGCATGACTGGTCACTATGCCGAATCTATAAAGAGCTACGCCGAAGAAGTGGAGCCACTGAGGAACTCGTTGATGGATCAAAAACCCTTCACATGGGCACAAGAAGCTCAAGAAAGCTTTGACAGACTTAAATCACTAGTGTCAAAATGCTCTGCACTCTCCGCTTTCAACCGAGCATTTCCGTCAACTGTGACGACTGACGCCTCAGGATATGGATTGGGTGTTGTTTTGCAGCAGTGCGACGGAGAGAAACTGCGAACCATCGAATTGACGTTCAGGACACTGTCTAAGCAATACCGTCAATACTCAAACGGAGGAAGAGAGGATCTTGCATGCGTGTGGACCATTCAACACTGG
This sequence comes from Ixodes scapularis, assembly GCF_016920785.2. NCBI lineage: Eukaryota > Metazoa > Arthropoda > Arachnida > Ixodida > Ixodidae > Ixodes > Ixodes scapularis. Next base: position 68,663,473 of record NW_024609837.1, read on the forward strand.
CACTTATACTTATGAGGTTGCTAGTTTACTCTACAAACTGATCACCAAGCTCTGGTTATGTTGCTCAGCACCCAAGGAATCAGTCGTCAACCGCTGAAAATCGCCAGATGGGCGGCACGTTTGTATAACTACAGTTTTAACGTCACCCACAAAAACGGGAAAGACAACTTCATTGTAGATGCCCTCTCTCGATTGCCACTCCCTGATTTACATCCGAAACACGACGAGGAAGATGTTGTGTGTCATGTGACCAACTGCATTTCTAAACTTGAACTTCTACATGAGGCGTCCAAGGATCTCAGCACCCAGAAAATATTGACCGCAGTGCGGAGTTTCTGGCCAACAAAAAACTCTCTGGACGACCAACTACGGCGATACTTCAAGACCCGTTCAGAGTTATTCGAGATGGAAGAATTACTACTACAAGAGGATAGGGTCCTTCTGCCTGCCACACTAAGAGCGAAAGTCATCGTCCTAACTCATTATACTCATCCAGGAGTGGTGTGGACAAAGCAACGCCTACGCCTACTTCACTGGTGGCAAGAAATGGACTCAGCAGTGAAACATACCATCCGACAATGCACGGTTTGCCAGACTGCTGACAAGTCCGGCAAAGAAGTTTGTGACTCACTTCAGCCAGTTTCTTTACCTTCAGGGACATGGTAAAAATTAAGGATAGATATGGTCGGACCATTCAAACGTGCTTCACAAAGCTGCAGGTTCATGGTAACGTTCGTGGACCGCGTCAGCCGCTGCCCAGAGGTGGCATTTGCACGCCACGTGACGACCACTATCCTGATAATATTCCTGCGTTCAATATTCAGCAGAGAAGGGATGCAACTCGGGCTACTAGGAAAACAAGGGCAACCGGAGCACGAGCGTTCGTAATCCGCGCTGTTTCGTGCACCAAAGAAGCAGTCGCGCATATTACAGTGGGAACAAAATTTTAAACCAGGAGATAAACGCCTCGCCAAGACATCAGCGGTGCGCGAGACACATTCTGAACAGCGCCTTATCCTTTGGGACTATGTGCACATTGTCAATGAGAGGAGGATAGGATTGCATGCCGCAATATATTTTAATTATTTTGCAGTCTTTTTAATAGTATGTTACTGGGTAGGTGTCATGTGCTTGCTGTGTATGTCTATGAAGTGCATTACCACTTTTGCGAGGTCAAAAAAAGCAGTGTCTTGAAAATAAAAACTCTTTTTTTTTAATATTAGGGGCTGTTGAAGTTTGTGTTCATATTGTACTCTAATGCTTCATGTAACCCAAATCGAGGTATTTTTTTCTTCGTAGATTGCCTTCCACAAAAGACAATTTGCTATATGTTTCCCACATGCAGTGGCACCTTGACTGTTCCCTAACGCGCTAGGCCTCGCACCTTACACAACGCTGGTCTCCGCATCAGCAACAAGACGATAAAACAAAAATGAGCCAGTTTATTGTTCCGCTCACCATTGAAAAAGTGGGAGATTTATTGAGATTTAATAGACTATTTTTTTATATAAGTATCGTGTGGTTTTCTTCACAGCTATTAAGCGTGTAGCCCAAGTGATAGCGTTGCTCAACAATCTGTCAAATGATAGCGCTGCTGAACAAGGGAGATGGAGTCGATAACAATAATGCTGTTGTTGAAATCCGGAGGACATGGCTACTGCAACTTGGGATATGGTGTCGCGTGCGTTCTCAGGTGCTTTCTGTGATATCTATGGTCGTTTTCGCAATTTGTTTTCGTGAATTCAAGTGCTTCCCGTTTTGATTACATAGGTTTGAGTCTTGTCGCAAAGGAGTAAAAACAAAGAGAAAGAAGACAGATTCGCACCGCTACTAGCCAGCATGCAAGACTGGTTATACCGGTTTCCACTAAATTGCCCAAGTGAGCTATAAACATTAATTCATAGACGTTGAAACACCCATAAAGCATTCATAGGCCACGCTAATGATCCACTAAGATAAAAAAACAACTACGCTTGTCACGAGCTTCGCTGGCAGCACTGCTCCGAAATCGAACTCCAGCACTGCCTGGTAGGTTCTACACAAAGGGCATCACCTGGGAGGCCGGCTATTTTCCTCTACTCCTATAGGTAGTATTCACTGGCGGCCATAGCTGTGTGCGCGACTCCTGAGCGCGTGCTGATGGCGAGCTTCCACAATTCTTTTGTAACGTGCATTCCGCCCCCTCAAGATTGCCGGTCTTAGCAGCCTATTAATATGGGCTCGTTCTGAGCATGCGCTCTAAACAGCATCCCCAAATATGGCGCCCAGTGAATACTCCTTATTTTAGTTCACTGTAGCACAGGCCCGAAGCCGGATGTCACGTGTGAACCAGACGTAGCGGTGGGCTTCCGGGGCGTTAACGAACAATACGCCGCCGATAGTTGGCAACCAGTGGAGGTGTGCGGGTTCAGCGACCCCTTACAAAGATGCCCGTCATAAGAGCGGCGCGCGTCAGGCCGTGCCCTCTCCCTCTTTCCTCCTCGCCTTCACCGAAAGGACCGCGAGCGGTGCTGCCAACTGACGCTATTGCTCGCGGCCGCGACAGCGCAGGAGATTCTAGCTATTGTGATACCAGTATGGGTGTGCGAATAAAGGCCGGTTCTCACATGCAGCGAAGCGCTGACGTAGCGCTCCTCACGTGCCATCAGCTACTTATCGTATGCCATGAGCAACAGTTATGACGGTGCGATACAAAGCTGGTGAACGCTGCCGTCAGCACGCGCTTAGCGCGAGGTTAGCGCTATGCTTGTAGCGCTCCGCTGCATGTGTGAACGGGCCTTAATTGTTCGAATCGAATAGCGCAGTGTCATCTCTAGCATCAACAGCTGAAAGAAACCCGGTTGCATCGGCTTTCCTTTGCACCGCAAAGGCTATGAATGGGGTTGTGCTGTACAAGGGGACAGCGCACCCGCGAAACAATTACTCAAGTCCACGCACACAAAAGAAAGACACACGCAGCGCTGACTACGACTCTTTGGTATATTTACACTTCAGTCTTCGTCTTCCTTTGGTATTATAGACTAGGGCAATGGAGAATAATTTGGTATTTCTGTTTAATAGGATGCTAAACCGTAAACCAAAAACTAAAACTAAAATTAATGTTAAATTAAATAAAATTAACGCTCAGTTGCGAGCGGCCGGCCGCGCCAGTTGCGCCGAGATGACCAACGCCCAGCGCCAATTGTTGTTGATGATGATGATGACGGTTGCAGCTGTTCTCTTTGAATCGGGTGATTCCATAGGTGATCCGGAACCATGCTCGTGCCTAGCCAAAAAAAAAAAAATGGTGTCGGAGGCGAGCGCCACCTCTTGGCATTTGGCTACAATACCATGGCAGACCGGGCCGCAATGGGAGAGCGAGCCACCTGACAGGCATCCTAGCACAGGAGGCGTTGGCGGGTTTGACATGCAGCGATTCCGCTACCGAAATCGCTGCCGCTAGCGGCGCGGCGTCACGGATTGCGAGGTTTTATTTCACAAGAGCGTTTTCTGCCGTTGGTGATGGCCAATTAATGCAGCAAGCAGATGCGCACAGTCGGTTACATCAGCTTCTTACAACAATTTCAATGCCTTAGTTAGCAGTTTCCCTTTAATTTCACCTTAACAAAACAAAAAAGGCGTTTATAGTATTAAATAAACCTTGGTTTTGTTTGCGTATGTTTCTTTTTTTTAAAGTTTTGTGGTCGGGGAGGATGAAACCTCGGAATACCCTCGGAAGCGTCATGGGCAGCGCCTTCCTCGGATGTAAAGACTCTAACTGATATTGCCGACTCGAAACTCCTGGACCCTAACCTCCCGTAATAGTGCCGTGGTTTCATACCGGTCTTGTCGATCACTTTCACGGCCTCAGTCACCTCACCTTTTCCCAGAGTTTCTCTTTGGTTGCATTGTTTCTAAATTCTTCGAGCTACGCGTCCCGAAGACCCCGACGCTTCGACACTTCACTGATAAGTAGTTCACTGAACTGAGCGCAATATCTTACTTGGTGAGGCGATCTGTGTGGGAAAAGACACATCAGTTCAGTTCAGAAAGCCTTTATTGGCCTTAGGGAAGGAAAGGAGGGGATCGAATCGGTAGCTTACGAGCTTGGGTCAGGCCGAGGAAGAGGGTTTTGGGGACTTATAGATAAATAGGCGGTCAGTCCCGCCTTGTGGATAAAATCCAAAAGAGTGGTCATGACAACACGGCGTTGGCCGGTAGGACCCTCAGGATGGGTCCTTTCCTCCCGGCTGGTGACATCTGGTCCTACGTGCTTCTGTATGTTCTCTTCCAACTCTGGGCAAGCCCAAAGAAGGTGGTACTCGTCGACAGGAGTGACGAGGTGGCTACAGAAATTGCAGCGAGATGCTGCGGGTCGCGTGGACTAATGTGCGAGGCGCGCCGGTGTGGATGTTGTGTCTGTGATGATCCTCCGGAGCAGCACCGTGTTTCCCCTGTCCATTTCGCTCGGGAGCGGATATATACAGGGTGTCAAGGCCGCCTTAAGGGTCTATCTTGAGGTTTATTTGGCTAGTTCCTTCGCCTCCTTGGGATCGTAGTCTGGTTCATCGTCATTTTCACCGAGGTCCGGGCGAGCGAGTACCTGTGATCTTGTAAGTGACCTTGCACATTCTTCGCCTCGCGGGGGAAATCTAGCTGCTCGCGAGCCTTAGAGTGAGCTTGTTGGTTGCCATGTATGTCCTTGTGGGTGGGTGTCAAGGACACTTTAATGATTGTTCCGTCAACAACTAGTTCAGAGACCATCCGCCGGATTGCCTTAACCCTTTTGTTCGGGGCTTGACAGTAGCGGCATTCCGTGAGGGCTGCAGCAGTCTGTAAAACTTTGTAGGTGCTTGGCTCGGACCCCCTCCTCTATGATGACACGTAGCGCCAGTTGGATGGCGCCAAGTTCTCCGCCCTGAACCGATCTGCTACCCGGCCATGTCTCTGCCATAGAAAGCTCTAAACAGAAATTACGACCGCGACGGAGCAAGCCCACGTGGGGGAGGAGACGAAGGCAGCGTCAGTATACACTGCGAGTCTCACTGGTGTTCGTCCATTCTTCGATGAGTTCATGCTTGTCAGGACGGCTGGGTTCCGGTCCCCTGGGTACCGGTCGGACGTCCACAATGCCCGTGTCATCACTCCATTGGGAGGATCGACCTCCGGAAGTGGGAGAAGGGCTGGGTTGTCAGAGCTTATCGTTTCCTGTGTTAGACCTCTGGGGCTGAGGGTTGAAGTCGCTCTAGGTGAGTACGGGCGCGCTCTTCCACGGTCTCCTGAACCGTGGTGAGCCTTGCGTGTGCCTTGTGTATGCTCAACGGGGTGTAAGGGGGAAGACCTGTGATAACGCGCGATGCGTTGTTGAGGACTTCCTGCTTCTTCCACTGTGTCTTGGTGAGTCTGTTACGGAGGGCACCATAGCAGATCCTGGATACGATGAAATCTTTCACCATTCGGCGAGCCACGTCTTTGTCAAGACCACCTCTGGTGCCACAGAACCTCTTTTATGACGTTGAGGGCTGCCTGGCTCTGCTGGGTGGTCGTTGTCAGTCAGGTTTTGGTCGTGCCGTCTTTCTGGAAGTAAAGTTCTGGAAGTAAAGGACCGTCGATGAGACGGCTGTCGAGGGTGAAGTGAAAACAAGAGCCGCCGTCTGCATCTCGTTCCCTTTTGGGGCTACGACGACGTAGCTCGTCTTCTCAGGCGAGGCGGTTAAACCTTCGCTTTAAAGGTGACTTGCAACGACGTTGAGACCACGCTGAGTGGTCTATTGTTGCTGTTGAATGTATTCACGTGCTGTCCAGAGTAAGATGTCGTCTGCGTACACACACATTACTCGTTAATAAGGGCCCTGTTAATATAGATACCCCGCTATATATGGACACCACTTTCGGGGATGAACTGGGAAAATACATGCATTTTTGTCTTGTTATCATGAAGAACTCACATTATGGACAATTTTTTTTACGGGAACCCAGGTGTCCATATTAACGAGACATCACTGTGTAGTGAAGCGGAGATTAAGAACCTGCTGGAGCTGATTATGGAGGCGCGCCAATGCCAAATTAAAGAAGACTGGGGACAGAATAGAGCCCCGTGGGACTCTCATTTCGTTTGGCTTGCCAATGTCGCTCAGTTCTTCTACTTCTTAATTTTTTTTTCTCACTGGCGCTCGCACACGCCACTTCTGATTAGCGTCTTTTGCGCTCGCTACAGTTGGTACTCAGGCGAGGAAAGTAAAGAAGAGCCCCGTAATTCAGTGAGAAAACAAATTCCGAGGAAGGAGACAGCGATCCCCCTCATTCATAATCTCCTAAACAGTCCCAACGCGACTGCTGAAGCAAAGAAGCTCGACTCGTCGAAAAAAAGAAACCGTAAACCAGTCTGCAGTATAGCCAGCCGGCAACAGCGAGGCGGCGCCAGCAGAGTGAAAGCCCACGGTTGTACCCTGTCTCGTTGTAACTTGGCAAAGGGTGAACGATAAGCCCCACATAGCGTGCCGAAGGCTTCGAAATGCGCGACGTATACGAGCGCAACGCACACATATTGCAGCATGACGCAGCGAAAACCCTAATACTTCTTCGGAGTAGAGGCGCGCTTCGGTGATACGCAGTCACGTTCCCATTGGCCCGCCAGGGCCGTAGTTTCCGCTGTACTGGCATGTTACGCGATCACGGCTTCCTGGAATACCTAGTATATATTGCTTCAGACACTAGGCTAAGCGGCGCCACCAGAGGAAAAGTTCACGTATGAACAATGCAGCCGCCACTCCCAGGGGTACCCAATATTTCTAGCTTCAGTCGATGGCGCCAAACCAAACAGCATTGCAGGTTGCCTATTGGTGACGTGAGCGATCGAAAGCGTCGCTGTGGTCGGCCCACCACAATTGGCAAAATGCTGACTATAGGTCTGTTCTATTCGGCCAGAAAGTTCTGAACTAGTTCTGTCCGAGTTCAGAGGAGTGCAGGAGTCGTGCAGCGGCGGCGCAGGATCGGTGCAGCCGCCGCGCTAGGACTGACGCTGCGGTCAGCTTTACGGGCGGAAGCGCACTTCCCTGGAATTTCATCCCTTTCTAGGTCTCAGGCTCGTGAGCACAAGACACTAAACACCCATGTTGGGATTCATATTTTCTCGGCAAAACATCGCGGGAAACATCTCTACAGCAAAGCAACGCAAGCTCCGCGAAGTGTCGTCCTTTCACAATCATGTCGGTGGTGAAATGCTTGATGCAAACGAGATTTTTAGGGACAAGCGGACGGTGCTTGCGAGGAGTTGCTTGAGCCCAGGCTTCCAGACGTGTGGGGTCGGATGGGACCTTGAGCAGACTGACCTTTTCTTTGCAACTAGGGTGACCTGGATAGCTAGGTTCGACATTGTACATGTACCTTTTTTTAGTACACGGAAGTGACGTCATCACGTCTGATTGGTTGGAAGCAAAAGTGACGTAATTTCCCTAGAAAAATGTGGGCGGAGTCGGCAAAACTGGGCGGAGTTGGCTACCGGACGTGACAACAAAATGACGTTTCGTTTTGTACCGAGTACGTTTCAAAAGGTACTTGCTCGGAACTAGGTGTCATTGGCAGCATGTTTTCAGCGGCGAGGCATCGCCGTCTCGTCACTTCGACTTTTTCTGTAATGGAGCTTTTTTTTTCGCCAGAAAGGCTGTATCGGGAACACCGCGATGCATTCGAGCTCCCGGAGGAGATCTTTCGGAAGCAATACCGCCTGCCCAAGATCGTGGTGCGGTGGTTGTGCGACGAACTTCGCGAGGAACCGGAGGTGAGGAGAGTGCGTACCACGTCATGACTGTGGAGCTTCAAGTGTTGTGTGCACTGCGCTTCTACGGCACGGGGAGCTTCCAAGGCATGGTGGCGAGCGACGAACACGTAGCGCGGGACCAAAAGACAGTCAGCGTTGCGGTCCGCGCCGTGTCCGTCGCTATCGTGCGTCGTCTCGGGGTCCAGCGTGGCTGGATCCACTTCCCCGAGACGCCGAGCGAGAGGTTCGACGCGGAGAGGGGCTTCAGGCTGCTCGGCAGGATACCCGGCGTCATCGGTTGCGTGGAACGGGACCATGGTCTCCATCGTCGGCCCGTCCAAGAACGACCCCACCGTCACGAAGGCGGCGTACTGGTGCCGCAAGTACTTCTACGCCCTCAACGTGATGGTGGTAAGTGCACCGATGTTACGTTGTCAAAACGCGCCCCAAATCTCTAGAAAAAAAAAACGTATTTCCGATACGGTTTAATATGCCATTTTATGACTGCGGGCTGTGGGGTCTCACGACTGCGCGAGCGTGTGCTGTACGTAGCATGTGAGCCGTGAGACTCTTCTCCCAAAAATAATACTTGTCTGTTAAAACGTGCAAGCTTCCGTAAAAAAAAAAAAAAAAAAAACACATTATTTTTGTTTCAAGGTAGTTAGTTGTACCTTGCATCCAGGAAGGTGTGTTGACATGCATGTGTCAGACAAAATAACTTAAAAGGTTCTGAAATTGCGACTGCTTTGTGAACCATAAGTCCAATCTACTACTTGTGGATTCAGGTAATTACATGTCAATATCTCTCTCACTTTCAGGTGTGTGACGCCGACTGCCGGATAATGTGCATCGACCCACGGTATCCCGGGTCGGTGCACGACTCCTTCGTGTGGCAATTTTCCTGGCTCCGAAACCAACTCGAGCAAGGGCAGCTGCCACGCGACGGCCGGTTCCTGCTTGGTGAGCATACTAAATTCATTCCTTACGCACACGGTGGCTCCCACTGCTTGAAATGTCCAACCTAGCGATCCTGGATCGCTAGGTTGGACATTTCCGAAAAGGTACATGGAAGTGACGTAATGCAAAGGAGGAGCGTATCCTACCAACACTCACGTGGCGGCTCTGCCCACTTTGACGCCGCTACGTCATCGCAAACTTGACACCCGTCACCCGTTTGAGCGACGTCCGGAGTCAACCACCGACGAGCGGAAGTAGCTACGCATTCCCTGAGGCGTCCCTACGCGCGGGATACGGGGTAGGATTTACTACGACGCGGGGAGCAGTTCCTGCGTTTAGCGAAGGAACGGCAACCAATGCTGTGCGTCGCTGGCCGTCGCATCTGTTCTAGTACAGGTAAAAGTATTGAAAAACAATCAAAACCTTTTGGGCGTTGTTAAAACAAACCGCTTTTTTGTACCATTTTGCAATACATTTAAGAATTAATTGGAGAGAAAGTTGTTCCAATATTATGCGGGATGTGCGCTACGCGCCTTCTTCAAACCAAAATGTCGAACCACGAGGAGCCGGGTGTGCGGGGGGCAGTGGAGGGGTCGGCGGAACCAACGGGGAGCGCGCGAGTGACGGCTGCTTTAGTCAGGAACAATTTTCTTATCTTTCGAGAACTTGCTATTGCTGTGCTCAAATAAGAATGTTTGGCGCAACATCTGTGATAATTCTTTCAAAGTGGTCCAGTGTTTATATGGTGGTATGCTAGTCAGAGAATATATATATATTTGTTTCCTTTCGAAATTTAACTATTGTGCTCAAATAAGACCAGAGTGTTCAACAAGATATCTGTGATATATACGTAAGATCGCCCAATTGCTTACATGGTTCCAGTCGATGCTCAGTTTTACTTCCAATAATGAAATATTACATTCCATGTTATCACACTTTTATTCATGAAGTCACAGGTTTTTCTTTAAGAAATAAAGCAATTTTCAAAACAAACTACATGTGCACTGTCTTGAGATAACACAATCACCTAACTTTGATGAAGTACCATAAAAGAGATAATAAAATGGAGCAGAAGGCAAGACGCTTTGAAGCATTTGTAAAATGAAACAATGTCCATGACAACAATATCCCTGGTTCAATCAGCAACTAAGAAAGCAATCTCTGCAAAAGCAAGCATTTCTTTCTAGAGGCAGTCTAAATTACTTCTGAGTTCTTTGCAGGGGCAATCCAGACGACCTGTTGGTCTGGCAACTAAACCTCCGAACCTTCTCTGTCACTGTCGTCTGCGTCTCGTGCCTTCTGCTCATAAAAATTAAAAAAAGGCTGTATCGATTTCACCGCGATGCACTCGACACGTATCCGGAGGCAGCACGCTGGCTGTGCGACGAACTTCACAAGGTGTAGGAGCTGAAGAGAGTATGTAGCTTGTGGACGGCCATGACTGTGGAGCAGGAAGCGAAGTGTGCACTTTACGGCTTCCACGGGGAGGGCTTCACTGAGGGCAAGGATGTGACGGGGTCCTTGGTGGTCAGGACCTCAGTCGTGGTGGCGAGAGGTTCCCTGTCGCTGGCGGCGTCCGTGCTGGGCACCACCGCAGCGAGGGCGCTGAGGGGCTTCCCGACGGTGTCCCTGGTGGTCGGGACTACCGTCGTGGCGGCGGACCCCTTGCGTGTGGCGCTCCGCACGGGCACGTCTGCGGCGGGTTCCGAACCGGGCGACAAGGCGCTGCCTCAGAGCCTTCCCCCTGTCCGAGAGGCCGACCGGAAGGCCGACCGGAGGGCCGGCAGGAGCCAGCCTCTCGGGAGCCGACGCTGACCTCTCCGAGCTCGGCTCAAAACCGTCCGAGCTCGGCTCAGACTCCAACTCTGACTCTTCAAGGTCGGAGTCTCACTCCGGTTCTGGCTCGCTCGATGCAAGGCAGATGTTGTGGAGCACTGCACATGCCGAAATAATGGCGGTGGCTGTTGAAGGGTGGTAATACAGAGCCCGGTGCCTTTGCAGACACCGGAATCTGTTTTTCAACAGCCCGATGCAGCGTTCCACAACAGACCTGATCGAGGAATGCGCCTTATTAAACCGGCCGCAAGCGGTGGAGGTAGCGTGGTTCCCGGGGACAGGGGTCATGAGCCAATAAGGCTCCAAGGGGCAGCCGCTGTCACCTGCACATGTAGAGGATGAAACATATTACATTCTTTACTTTTTAAAATAAAAGGCAAGAAAACAGCTGTGTGCAACTATGTCAATTATAATGTAACTTAAGTGTGACTTAAAAGTGTGTTAATATTTCTGCACTACAGTATCAGTTTACATTATGATTAATTAGCACCAGCTTGCCTGCAAACTCCCTGTTATTTCATGTAACTATGTGTTTTCCAGGTGGGTTGTACGGGATGTGTGCACGATTCCTTAGGGGTGCTGTGTTGTATGCAAGTGCATTATTAGGCCCTTGCATCCGACAGATAAAAGCTCTGTTGCTTTTGGGAGTGTGGCCGTGACCTTAGGCACGGGCAGAGCAGAACACGCTGACCTTGTCTTTGGCAAGCAAGGGGATAAGGCGCCAGTTTGACGAACCTCTTTCCTAAACCTCGGTGGAGTTGGAGATGGGGAAAAGAGAGGGGGTGGTTAGATTGGAAAGGAGTCAGGTCCTGTTGGGACACGGAGGGTCTAATAGGAGGAGCTATATAATCAGACCGAAGAAGGGTCAGGGAAAAGAATCCAGTGTGTGGGACAGAGACGACCCGAGGACAGATTTGGCGTGCCCCAAGTGGCCAAGGAGGAATTGATGCCATTCCGTACAAACTGACGACCGTCAAAGCGACCAGGCGAGCCCCCAGGGATCAGTGAAAGAGCTCCAACTTCATGTAACAACCAACCAGCAAGGGGGTACAAGCAGACAGTAACAGTGAGTGGGCCGAACCGGACAGCGACTCGCACTGCGGTCGCATGCCTTGCGTAGTCTATCACTCTCGTGAGATTGGTGTAGTGTGGCTTTCGTAGCCTGCAGAGTGTGAGAGTTATGTGGGCATAAACAGAGATTAATGGCCAAACTTTGGGTGTTGTCTCACTTCAAGGAGTTCCAGCAACTGTGTCTGTGTGCCTCACAACAAGCACAGTACGTGTGGTACTGTGGCTTTCAAGCAGTGGGAGCCACCGTGTGCGTAAGGAATGAATTTAGTATGCTCACCAAGCGGGAACCGGCCGTCGCGTGGCAGCTGCCCTTGCTCGAGTTGGTTTCGGAGCCAGGAAAATTGCCACATGAAGGAGTCATGCACCGACCCGGGATACCGTGGGTCGATGCACATCATCCGGCAGTCGGCGTCACACACCTGAAAGTGAGAGAGATATTGACATGTAATTACCTGAATCCACAAGTAGTAGATTGTACTTATGGTTCACAAAGCAGTCGCAATTTCAGAACCTTTTAAGTTATTTTGTCTGACACATGCATGTCAACACACCTTTCTGGATGCAAGGTACAACTAACTACCTTAACACAAAAATAATGTGCGTTTTTTTTTTACGGATGCTTGCACGTTTTAACAGACAAATATTATTTTTGAGAGAAGCGTCTCACGGCTCACATGCTACGTAGAGCACACGCTCGCGCAGTCGTGAGACCCCACAGCCCGCAGTCATAAAACGGCATACGTTTTATGACTGCGGCAATACGTTTTTTTTTTTTTTCTAGAGATTTGGGGCGCGTTTTGACAACGTAACGTGAGTGTACTTACCACCATCACGTTGAGGGCGTACAAGTATTTTCGGCACCAGTACGCCGCCTTCGTGACGGTGGGGTCGTTCTTGGACGGGCCGACGATGAAGACCATGGTCCCGTCCACGCAACCGATGACGCCGGGTATCCTGTCGAGCAGCCTGAAGCCCTTCTCCGCGTCGAACCTCTCGCTCGGCGTCTCGGGGAAGTGGATCCAGCCACGCTGGACCCCGAGACGACGCACGATAGCGACGGACACGGCGCGGACCGCAACGCTGACTGTCTTTTGGTCCCGCGCTACGTGTTTGTCGCTCGCCACCATGCCTTGGAAGCTCCCCGTGCCGTAGAAGCGCAGTGCACACAACACTTGAAGCTCCACAGTCATGACGTGGTACGCACTCTCCTCACCTCCGGTTCCTCGCGAAGTTCGTCGCACAACCACCGCACCACGATCTTGGGCAGGCGGTATTGCTTCCGAAAGATCTCCTCCGGGAGCTCGAATGCATCGCGGTGTTCCCGATACAGCCTTTCTGGCGAAAAAAAAAAGCTCTATTAAAGAAAAAGTCGAAGTGACGAGACGGCGACGCCTCGCCGCCGAAAACATGCTGCCAATGACACCTAGTTCCGAGCAAGTACCTTTTGAAACGTACTCGGTACAAAACGAAACATCATTTTGTTGTCACGTCCGGTAGCCGACTCCGCCCAGTTTTTCCGACTCCGCCCACATTTTTCTAGGGAAATTACGTCACTTTTGCTTCCAACCAATCAGACGTGATGACGTCACTTCCGTGTACTAAAAAAAGGAACATGTACAATGTCGAACCTAGAGCCACTAAATAAGCTGCGCTTAGAGTATCGGCACTCCGTTCCCCGACATTGTTGTGGGCGCTGCCACTTTGGCTCGTATGCAGAACAGACGCAACGGCCGATCGTCATGATTCAAAAGTGCGACTTCTTCAGCATTAGATTCGGTGTTAGGAAGGTCATGTAATACTGCTTTGCTCTGTCGCGAACGGTTTAAACATTTGTGGAGGGCGGAAAAGCATTTCCTGTGATTTCAGATAAAGCTTCTGATAACTGGCAACCTTGATTTTACGACACAATATGGCCAAGTGTCGTTACTCTGAAGCGTAGCTTATTTAGTGGCACTAGTCGAACCTAGCTATCCAGGAGTTTAGTCTGCCAGAACATGGCGACATTGTTACCCACTGTAGATGAGCAATTTAGCCAGTGCGGTAAAACCGCTGGCCTGGGGTCTTTAACGTGCACTACGCAGTAGTGATACACGACCGCACGCCGGTACGATGCTCATCCAGATCGAAACGGGCAGGGGTGGGCTCGAACCCAGGATCGCTGGCTTCTGCAGCGCGAGCTTTCGCTCCTCGCGCGTCGAGCTGGGTGTGCGCTTTAGCCCACTCGGCCACCGATCCCCCCGGCGTAGGATTACATTTTCGGCAGAACCCCACATCTTCCGTGTTGAGGGAAGCCGAGGAGGAAGACGGCGTGGGGGGGACACGCCATGGGCGGCCGAGCGGAGCTCGAGACCGGCGCGCGAGCAGTACGAGACGAGGAGCGGACAGGAACGGCCGTAACGGAGCAAGCCCTGAATTACTCGGCGGAACACAAGACCAAGCCAGCCCTGGGGAGGAACCGCCGCAACGGAGCAAGCCCTAAACGACTCGGCGGAGCACCAGACCGAGCCGGCCCCGAGGAAGACGCGGGCTAGCGCCAAGTTACAGTGAAGTGTACTTTCACAACTCCTCTATCGTGTGACTCCTTGCGAGGGCGGACCAGGCGGAGACCAATTGTGCGGCAGTATTATTACGCGACCTACATAACTGGCGCATCCGACGTGGGGCCCCATTGGTCTGCCGCTTGTTCCCTTCGTCTCGGGGGGTCTCACAGATTCATTGAGAGTTCAGCGTGGTTAAGGGTGGCGATGTGGGTTAGTTGATTCAGGCTGACGAAAAGGCAAACAGCGCACAGCAAACGGGGACTGAAGGAAGTGCAAACAGGACAAGCGCTGTGATCAGGCAGCGCTTGTCCTGTTTGCGTTTCCTTCAGTCCCCGTTTACTGTGCGCTGTTTGCCTTTTCTTCAGCGTGGTGTAGATAGACGCTAAAGATGTCCCCCAAGACGAGGTCTGCCCCCAACACGAACGAGGACGACTCGTCTTAGAGTGGGCTTCAGAAAGTGTCTGACGTAGTCTTACTAATTAATTAATGTAATTATATCAGCTTGAACTTTAGAATTAACATGATCACGAAGAAAGAAAGTACAGGAGAGAACAAACAGCTGACTACCAACGGTGTTTTTGTGTAAATTTCTTCCTTGCGCGTTTTTTTTTTTTAATATTTAGAGTCCGAAATACAGCACGATAAACTCTTTACATAAATAAAATTTGTACTAATAAAGATCACCTCCTATATTTACAATTTTACAACTGATAGAGTGCAGTTACACAAAATTCTCTAAAAAAATATTTTTTTTTTTCTAACCCGCCACACGCTCGTGCTGTTCTTCGGGGCGTGACATTGAATGGGTATTGTGTTTCTTTTTTTGAACGGTGATCGATCGGGTGCTGACGCAATCTTCTGTGTGACAATACCTACGAAAGGTCATGCCCTGAACAACAACAGCACGAGCGTGTGGCGGGTTAGTTTAGAAAACAATATTTTTTTTAGGGAATTCTGCGTAATTGTTCTGAATCTGTTGTATATGTTTAAATATGGGCATTGATCTTTATTAGTGGAGTATGTATTTATGTAAAAGGTTTACTGTGCTCTGCTTTGAACTCTAAATGAGAAAGAAAACGCGCAAGAAAGGAGTTTACATTAAAACACCATTGGTAGTCGGCACCATGACAGAACAGCACACGACATAACAGCACGCGACAAAACAGCACGGTCAAAACAGCACGCGCCAAAATAGTATGCGACAAAACAGCACAGCGTCAAAACGGCACAGCGACACGAGAGCACGTGCCAAAACAGCACGGCGTCAAAACAGCACGACGTCAAAACAGCACAGCGACAAAATAGCAAAGCGTCAAAACATGACATTGACAATATAGCTAGAGTTCGGTGTTTTCGGTTTGTATTATTTGAAATTCCGCGCACTTTTTTTTCGGTTTCTATTCCAAACAAAAGTTGTCGGTTTATTGCGGTGAATATTTGTAGACTCATAAACTTCTCAGTTATATTAGGCTTATTGACGAAAACCAGTATACTAAAGAAAATGCAATAATAAAAGCGTTTGTGTAAAATGTATATTGAGTACCAGGTACTGGTCTTATTTGTTGCGGTCTTTGGCAGCCGACGCGACCTGTTCTGTAAGACGCACTGGGGCCTTATCGTGATCTGACATTATCATCGTGTGCTCTTATTTGTACACAGGAGGAGCATGAGCTTCAGTACCACTTCCGTCGGAGAGGCAAATATCAAAATGGATAAATTAGCAAGCATGGTACTCGCGGCGCTTTTCCCCATTTTCACGACTGCCAGAGGTCACAGATTTGCGCCGACGGCAGAAATGACAATAAAACACTCGTATTTATGCCCTCCTCTAGTAGACGGAAGCTAGGGGTGTTAAAAAATGCGCGGCATTTACGGACGCTTTTCATTTCCGTTGTTTGATTTCATGATTAAAGACTCTTCTTTTAAGAAAAATTTCGGTACAAATCCATATCAGGTGAAAAACCCAGATTTCGTCCCGAAGACCCCTGCGCCCCAGGAGCTTTTGTTGAAAGTTTAACCGATCTCGCAGACAAGCTGAAAACTGCGAAAGGAAGTGGTCATATGGTCAGTAATGAGTAGGGTCTCGTGTTTTCGGAGTTTAGTTTTCGTCAAGTTCGGAGGGTGTTTTTCTGAGTTTATTTTTTGCCGAAAATTCGGAGTTTATCGGAGTTTATTTTGTTTGATTCCGAATTCCCCGAAATTCGGAGCACAATTTCGCACTGTTTTCTGTTAAAAATAAACAAATAATATCCAGATGTAAACCTATGCTGGACCAAAAAAAAAAACGCGATTGTTTTAACTAATATTTTCTTTAGTTAGGTTTGGCGTTGGTGCCATTACTACTGGCAATACTAATTTGTCCTAGAACAAAAGTGGCACACAAGTGTTATTTCGATAAACGTCGATACCTTAAAATCAATATCCTAGTGGAGGTAGTTGCTGGGAAGCCTGTATTCATTCCATGCTATTCCATCAACCTACCGCGCGGCCGCAAGAAGCAGAGTGGAAAAGGATGAAAGAGAGAAGTTTCAACTGTCCTCTTCCGCACTTCATGTAATTTCTATGGTCCATAGCTTTCACGGTTACAAAAACACAGCCTCTCCTTCCTCTCAGGCACAAATAGTACGACCCAAACCGGAAACATAAACAGTGACTTTTGTCTTGACCCGATAGTGCAATGACCTGTTGTCCTGACCGAAATTCGAACGATATGTGGGGTGGCATTTGCCCAAGACCATTTACTCTACGCGCTGATTAAACCATTAACTGTAAAATATATGTGTGTGTGTGTGGGGGGGGGGGGGGGGGAGAGAGGGGATTGGCACATCGGAAATTCAGAGCTGATCAGATAAATCCGAAAAGACGAAACTTTTACCGGCGGGCTACACGAAACCCTAGTTATGAGTCACATTCCCCCCCCCCCCCCCACACCACACACAAACCCCACTCCTAACCCCCTTGAAACTACTGAACTTTTTCAGTTAAGACCGAATTTGGAAAAATGAATTTGGCGTACTTTTACGGGTTATATTCGGTTTAACCCGAAAACGCTGAACCCTAAACATAGCGTTTTAAGTTTCAAAAATGCACGTCTCAAATAAGGCATTGTAAAGGAATTGAGGTTCGAGGCCAATTCGTCGAAAGCCAACTCGTCGACGCCCAATTTTTCGAATCTGTTTTTTTGGAAGCAAGTTCGGAGTGGGGAGTATACTCAATGCGCGCATGACGGTTCCCTTTGCAGTACCGAAGCCCCCGCTGGTGCATATTCTGGCTAGTTCGTAACGTGAGCTACCCTGGCCGAGGTTGAGCAGTTTCGCGTAGCTCGCATAATGAGCCGCGCTCCGTGCTGCGCATGCGCGAGGAGCAATGACGTGACACGGCGCACAGCTGGCACGCCGGAGCCGCCGCGCCCGCCTCGCCGGTCTGCGTATTCCAGAGGAGTGACGTCATAGCCGCGGCAGACGCCTAGCGCCACCGCGTGCCCAGCAGTGCGCCTCCGTTGAGCACTAGCGAAGTCTGACGCTGCACCAGAGCCGCTTGACAGCGCTTATCATTTTGTGCGCATAAGCTCACGCTACCTATATCCTGGCATATCCGAGCTAAGCCACCGCAATTTGTTCGAGCAGTTTTGAAAATTTTGACGCGGAGGTTTGCTGATGATATCGTCTACAATAAATAACTCAATCGCACGGCAATGTGATGTCGTTAGTTGTTAAAAGGGAAAACAGAAAGCATGTGCGGCAACGGTGTGTTCAGCCCATGATGCAGTGTAAGGCCACAGCATTGAGGCTGCGGCATGTTGCTGCTTCACCGGTTTCCACTCGATCAAGGCCCTTCGTCGGCAATAATCTGTGAATTTAACTCAAAACGTACAACGTCTCGCCTGCAACCTCCAGCCGCGTGTTTCGAGGAGATTTTATTCACGGCGAATGTACCCCGCAGTTGGGGCCCTAGGTACACCTTGAATACGCTCTACATTGAAGTCACCTTATCTTACCGGTTCTATCAATGCAGCTGTAATCGGCGCATCTCTCAGTTCTTTTTTTTTTTTTTGGGGGGGGGGGGGGTGGGGACGTTCTACGCTTAGGTGGTAATTACGAACCGAGGAGTATTACGGAACCTCACCGGACCGCCACAAACCAGGCAGTTCATAACTTGAACTTATGGATATCTTTTTCCCAATAACTTATCCTCTTTCCCTCCTACTTAAAAAAAGACCCGACAACGCAGCCAACATCGACGCGAAGGTATCCCCTCTAACTACCCAATCTCTTCAAAGATTAGCGTAGTTAAGTAGTAGAAACTACTGCTCACTGTATTTGTTTTTAGCAATCACACAGCAGCACCACTCGGGACACTGACTTGAGTGCGATCCCGTCGCCGCCAGCGTACTTTTTTTTTTATTGTTTCTCCACTAGCTGTTAAATAATGCCATGCAATGTCCAACCCTTTTTCTTTACATTATGTTTTGTTTTCAGAAAACGCTACCTATTACAGCCTTTTTACAAGCACAATGTTTTGTCGTTGTGCTGTTTTGACGCCGTGCTGTTTTGACGCTGTGCTGTTTTGACGCGTGCTGTCTTGACCGTGCTGTTTTGTTGCATGCTGTTTTGTCGTGTGCTGTTCTGTCGCGTTCCCTTGGTAGTCAGCTGTTTGTCCTCTCCTGTCCTTTCTGTCTTCGTGTTCACGTTAATTCTGAAGTGCAAGCTGATATAAGTATGTACCAACAAGCTCAACTCTTAACCGTTGAATAATGTATTCATCGATTAATCCGTAAGTTAATCGATTCACTTCACAACCTCAGAAAATTAGAGCCACTGAAATACAGTGTCGCATGATCGGGCCTCAGAAAACCCAGTGACGATTCCTTGGCTCTGTTCCCATCACTGCCCGTTTTGATCTGGTTGAGCACCGGCGACCGTTCTTCCGGTCGTATATTCACAACTCGATGCTGCAGAGCCTGCCGTTTTGCCAATCATCGACTTCTTTTTGTACTTTATTTTGATGATACGATACTTTATTTTGGTGTAGAACCTCACATGAGCAGTCGTACTACACTGGGTAGGGGAAGCGGATGTCATTTGAAGTCACACTAATTTCCATCAGCCTATAACAGCCGTGGTTTACGATTAACTCACCATTTCCACCATATTTCAGAAATCTCCCGCAAGACAAGACTTGACTTTAAGTAATTATTGTGCCGTGTGTATGTTTATAAGGCGAGAAGTTAGTCAGCACCAATGGCTGTTTGCTATCTGCGCTGCAGATTACAAAATGTTGGCAGTGCAGTACTACTGCAAGCCATGGGTCCACTTTAACGTGCACAACGCTCTAGCGATAAACGACTGCTCGCACGTACGGCCATCATCCGGGGACTCTGTAAAGAGGACGCACCACGAAGAACACCGACCAGAACATAAATAGTCCTCCGCCCGTGTAGGAAGTTCCTTATTTTTTTAACACCACCAATTTTGCGCGACATTTGCTACACGGATTTTGGCGTAATCTAGTCTTTATACTTGAGACGTCATGACATGTCTTACCCTTTGCCGAGAAAAAATATCATCGCGTAGAAGGAGCACGATCGAAGTTCCAGGGTCAAGCATCGCAACGCGTGATCAAATCAGTATAATGACTCAAAAATCAAATTTGTCGTTAGATGTTTGGATAGCGTGAGGTTTGTCTGCTAGATTTTTTTGGCGACATTGTTACCAGCACTAAATGAGAAAGTTTGCGGGAACGGTATTTTCGCTAGCGTAGGGTTTTTAACGTGCATCGCACAGTATGGTGATGCACGACAGCACCCCTTTACAATGTTCATCCAGACGCACAGCGTGTGACAAACAATGAGCACAAATACTCGAGAAAAAAAAAAGAAAAAAAAAACACGAAGTTGCACCCTTAAGATATTAAATGCCAGAGTTAAAAAAATTCCCAAGATTCGTTACAACACCACGTCGCGACACCGTTATCGCCGGCTTCGACGTGGACATCTGTATGGAATCGAAACCAGATGAAGCTGGCACAGCTCTCGCTCATGTCGGTATTAAAATAGGTGTGTTTTAGCCCACAGGTCTAGCTTTGTATTGTGTCCATGACTGGCCCATTTTACTGACACGTTTTAGTTGCTCACTTCATGCCATTGTGGTCGCTCTCCGTACGCCGAACTATTTAGTTTGCGACGCGCCGACCACAGCACATGCGTAGTTGAGATATTCGTCACGGAGATAGTTTCAACCGTGTCATTTTCTTTGTCGCCGAGACGAATATTTAACACACACTACTCGCTGACATTCTAAATACACCTCATAACCAACCGCTCTAACACATAGCGAAAAATAAACCTGTTTATAAACAATGAGCACTGCTGAAGACTGCTCAGGTTGTCAAGTTATCTTGGTTTCTCATTCTCTCTACTGAAACTAGGCCAATTTACGAACTACCGCAAAGATTTATTCGACAAAAACTGAGTTAGGGCTCTACTTGAGCTAGTTGGTACATACTGTTTTCAATCAGGTCAGCTGAACAGGGAAAAACAAGAACACGAAGGAAAAGACTGGACAATCGCACCGCTGACTAACAACTGACTTTTACTTTTCCCTCATCCCAGCCTAGGCCTTTTCTTCTTAGTCCGTCGACACATTAAACACCTTTAAATCAACCTTTCAGCCTAACACTCAACGGGGTGTGGCAAACCGCAAATATTGGCGTTCTTTTTTGTCAACAGTAATTGACGAGGTGCTCACGCAATCCTCTTCTTTTTCTTCAATGGCCAAAGCCTCCTGCACTTAACGCGCGAAGGAGTTCTTATTTCTATGAAGGACGATTATGTTAATGGGCTCTGCATCAAATCCACAAGTCCGCCAATGAGCTGAAAAGTGTCCCGCTGATGTAGTATTCACTAACGCTTCGTGATGCCTCGCTCTATCGTTTATACATCGGCCAGTTTGGCCCATGTAGCGCTTCCCGCAAGAGAGGGGAATATGATAGACGACCCCCGTTTCGTATGGGGCATAGCGTGTTCTATGGGCTGTGTCACATATCACCTGTTGATTACGTCCTTTTTTGACCCTGCGGAACATGGCGCACCCTTTGTTCTGAGTCGAAAAAGCAATCTGAATATCTTTTCTGCCCGCGATTTTTTTAGTCTGTGGGTCACTCCATAGATGTAGGGCACAACCGCGATTTTGCATCGCTTTGGTGGATTCATCGTTTCCTCGCCGCTTGCTGCTCTCTGCTTCAGTTTCTTGGAAAGGCTCTCAAATACGCCACCTAAAAGAGCGCTCGGGTAATCAGAATCTCGTAGTTAGGCGATCTATTTTTTTAAAGCTTGTCTCAACTTGATGATGGCAGGACTTGCTTAGCGCAGAGAAAAGAGCAGTAGTGGCAACACTTCGTTTGATGGTATTCGAATGGCCTGACTCGTAGGGAAGAAACCGCTTGAACGAGTGGGGATTGTAGCGCCAACAGACGTAACTTGCTTTGAACTCCAAAAGAAGGTCAGGGAACTTCATTGACTTTTCCAGTGGTATAGTTCGTAAGTAAACACCAATTCCGGGCAACTTTTTTTTTTGGAAACACGTCAAAACCCTTTCTTTACAACCGTTTACCGGATCTTCCACCTCAGTGTCGCATAGCACCAAATAGTCCTCAACATACCTAAAAATTACTTTTACCCGCGCGTCATTCAGGTTCTCGTGAATGTTCATGCCGGATTCTGCAAGGAACAAGAAGATTCCAAAACTCGGCTGGAATCACCATCGACACCCTCCTCGAACTACTCAGTGTGCACTCGGCAGCGACAGTGGTAGCCCATCAAGGGCAACACTTCGTACAAAAAGGTGGCGTGTGCATTGGCTCTCGGGTCATCCCTTGTCTTTGCAATTTCTTCTTTGCAGCATTTGGCATGAACATTCAAGAGAACCTGAATGACGCGCTCATAGAATTTCCTCATTTACACAAATGACTAATGTGTAAATGAGTATATATCACGGATCATGTTTATAGTCGTTTCCCGTTAGAGAGGCTCGGGTAGAGAGATAAACGATCTGATTATCATCGAATTAAAAGAAAAAAAAAGTATCGCGGCTGACCGCTTTAGAAGTGATTGAAAAATCTACGTCGTTTCAGCTTACGTCCAGGCCCAGCCGACGCTCCGATGTAATGCTACCAATCAAGCAGCTTCAAAAGCACAGGCTATTAGGCCTTTTTTGTGCGGGATTGGTTCAGCGATGATGGAAATTGGATAGAAACAGGAGGAGCATCAAGGTGGTGCCCTTTTGATGCTGTCTGATTGGTCTCATGCGCTCGCAGAGTCGGCTGCATCTGGACGTGAGGTGAAACGACGTAGAGAACAACTAAATTCCCAAACGAAATCACATTTGTTTATTACAATGGCATTAAAACGAAGAAGAAATCCGCGAGTCCGAGGAGAGTTGTGCGTGACGTCAGCTGCAGCAGGGGGCGCACTTCCCTCCTCAGTTTCGAATTTCGCACAGACCAGGTGCCGGTGGAAGAGATGTCGGCGTTAGCGTTCGACTTTAGCGGTTTCTACACTTGGTACCGACGCTTTAAAACACAGAATAGCATTAAAAGGAAACTGTTTCACCGCCAAACCGGGATTGCATGGCGCCCGAGCTTCCCGTCAAACCTGCTCGAGCGACATCCCCGAGGCCGCCGTTGAAGATTTCTGGCAGCAGTGGCTCAAGCACGTATTAAGGCTGCGGTCCCACGGCAGCCATCTTGAACAAGGCGTTAGTTCAACCAATAGATGGCGACACGTACCCGTGGGGTGGCCGAAACATTGGTTAACAGTGGGATGGCTCGAGCACCATCACGTTCCCCTCGTGGCCTTGCTCGCGCCGCTGCCAGCTGTGCCAGCTCAGCTAGCTCAAGTAGCGTGGCCCATCAAACGGATGTATCCGAGAATGTCAGGCTGGGTATAAATTGTTCTCTGATATAGGAAGATGCGGTTCGGCGGTTGTAACGGGCTTTCGCAATAAATCTTACCAAGAAGGAATCAAATGTTGATTGACGTGTCAATATTCTATCAATGAAAATTTCTTCTGCAGGAATGCACGCTCAGAAGACTCAATCTTCCAAGACACCGTGGAAGCGGACGTCTAGTGAACGGCTTCGCGATTTACGGTACTTACCTCACCATTTTAATGACGATAAAAAATAACGTCACGATATATTGTGTTTCATGGGATTCGGAAGATGTTGTAAAGGTTGTTACATTACAGGGGGGGGGGGGGGGGGGGTTCCCAGAAAACAAACGCCGTTGCAATATGTTCGGAAGTACCGACACACATAATGTTGTAAGTATTGCTTAGGAGGAATATGATGAAAACCATCAGAAGAAATAGGGAGGCATTTATTTGCAATGATGACGCTATGAATGAATGGCGTTTAATGACGGCAAGTTATGAGCGTTCGGGAATTTATAAATTCACGTGATTGCTAACTATGGACATGCGTTCTTGTCGGGAGATGGTGTTGCGGTCATGACCTGATATCGGACGGCTCGTGGTAGACGAACAAGCAAGTTTCGTCTCAGCGAATGGTAAGTGTCCAGTGTCAAGCACAACACGTGGC
The DNA here is from genome assembly GCF_016920785.2 of Ixodes scapularis. NCBI lineage: Eukaryota > Metazoa > Arthropoda > Arachnida > Ixodida > Ixodidae > Ixodes > Ixodes scapularis. The sequence goes on from NW_024609837.1 coordinate 68,687,212, forward strand.
TACCGACGTTGTCGACATTTCGAACACTTACCGCTTTCGACAAAAGTCCGGGCACCTAGGCTAACTTTCTGGAAAGACTCGAAGTCTTCCTTGAGTCCAACGCCATCATGAACAGTAACTGAAAACGATCCACTATTCAATCGGTGGGTGGCGAAACGTATCCGCATCTGCAGAGTCATGGGCGATGCATACTCTAAGTGGCTGGAAGTTTACACGATGCCTGCCACGACGTCCAAGCATGTCATTGACGTTCTACGGCCTCTTTTACCTACTTTTGCCCTACCTACCAAAAATACTTTTCTCTGATAACGTGCCAAATCTTGCTTCAAACAAAATAAACAAGTTTTTGAAGAAAAAAACCGGCATCAGGCATCACATTAGTGCACCATATCATCCTGCAACTAACGGGCATGCAGAACAGATGGTGTGCGAAACAAAAAAAGCCCTTTCGAAGCTTACGGAAGAAGCAGTTCAGTGAAGAATCGCCAGGTTGTTGTTCCAGCAGCACGCGACGGTCTCCTCTTACACGGTAAAAACACCCGCCGAAGAAATATTCGGTGGACGAAGAGCCACACCCCTCGATCTCATGTTACTATGGCTTACAAACGAAGATCGAGAGATTCCCAGATCGGGAGTAATTGCTGTTTATTCGGTCGGACAACTCGTCTACGTAAGGAATTTCAGCGGAAGTCGGTGCTTCCATTTAAACCTTGAGTAGAAAAGGCTCTATGTTGGTTGACCAGAAGGTGTCATCTCTCTGTATACAGAAGGTGTCATCTCTCTGTATACGTTGGATATCAACGTCCTTGAGTGTAAATATAACTAAATCACAAAACTCTCTTTGTGTATTGTGTAACTGCCCATGTATTTGATAGTAGAAGCCATGGTGGGTGATTTGGACCTTTCACATTATGCTCCTTTTTATTATTTTTCGCCTCATACTCCTTTGCGGTTTAAGTATGCTTCAAGAATCTTTTGTAACGGGGACACCTTACGTCAATGAGGCCATTTGTTCCAAGTAATGAATCAGGGAATGCTGCTAGAAATCCGTCCCTCTTATTAACGAATAAGCCGCACTTCTGCACAGTGCAGTTTTCCTGTTCCACGTACAGTTGTAAAGTAGCATCCTCATTGATTCTACCATATTCTGTTGCGGGAGAAGAAAGTCTTTGGGTACACGATACTTGAAACAAGTATGGCACTGTACGTTGTGGTTCGACACTCACTAATGTCGTCGTCCTTATAAAGCCTCATCATTTATCATTACCTCGTCACCTCATATTGCTCTTCATCAACAGCAAGTACAATAGGCTACGGCCATATTACAATCCAAGAATTAAAAAAATTTAGTCGTTGAGTCCTTCAACAAGTTTATTATTTATATAATGTTATTACGTTACATTACCTCGAGACGATCGACGTCCATCGTCGATCTGCAAATACTTATACCTGTATATAAATTAGACGCACAAGGGGGGGGGGGGGGGGGGGGGGGGGTCGGTGGCCGAGTGCATGGTCTAGCGCACACCAGCTAGGAGCACTTGGAGCGAAAGCTCGCGCTGCAGAGGCCACCCCGCCCCTGCCCGTTTCGATCTGGAAGAGCATCCTACCGGCTTGTGGTCGTGTATCACTACTGCGTGGTGCACGTTAAAGACATCAGGTTTGCGGTTGTACCGCACTGCCTGAATTGCTCATCTACAGCTGAGAGTCAGACGCCCACTGAGGCGGACTAACTTCCGGCTGTATAAACATAATCACAACAATTTGCTATTAGACTCATAATAACAAAGAGCACAGCGTGCCGCCTTTTTTCTTTGGATGCCTTTTTTTTAAACCAGAGCAAGCTCGCGCGTTCTCTCTTTTGAGACGGTTAGAACGGTCGCACATAAAACCCGCGTTTCTCCTACCTGGCCGCTTCCTCCTCTTGTGCAGAGCAGGCGCAACAGCCGATCGTCATGATTCAAAAGTGCGACATCCTCAGCATTAGATTCGGTGTTAGGAAGCTCATGTAATGTTGCTTCGCTTTGTCGCACACTGTTTAAAGTGGAAGACGGAAAAGCGTTTCTTGTGATTTCAGATAAAGCTTCAAATAACTGGCAACCATGATTTTAAGCCACAATATGGCCAAGTGTCGCTACTCTGACGCGTAGCTTATTTAATGACACTATTCATGCTCTTGTTCAAGAGGCTTCTAATACCTGGAGGGGCCAAGACGTAAGCCCCGTGGATTCCACAAGCCACTACCTTTTGACACCTGCCTCTTCCTCATTGTTCCCGCTTCTGCCAGTAAATTAGCTACGGTTCAGAGTAACGCCACTTGGCCATGTTGTGGCTTAAAATCATGGTTGCCAGTTACCTGAAGCTTTATTTAAAATCATAGGAAACGCTTTTCCGTCCCCCACAAATGTTTAAACTACCCGCGACAGAGCATTGCAATATTGCATCAGCTTCCTAGCACCGCATCTAATGCTGAGGAAGTCGTGCTTTTAAATCATGACGATCGGCAGTTGCGTTTGCACTGAACAGGACCCAAAATGGCGGCGCCCAAAACAATTTTGGGGAACGGAGTGCCGATACTTTAAACCTCATTCAGTGACTCTAGGCATGAAGTGAACTGGGGTGTATTATTTTCCTCTTCGTCTTTATTGTTTATTGATTTCAATCATATCGAATAATTAACACATTATATCACGCTACGCGTGTGTAATTATTTGTCTTAGATTTATTAACCTGACCCAGTACTTAAACCATTCATTTATCGATAGTAAATCTTCCAATATATTTTTTAAATGTGAAGGTAAAAACACGGAGATTGATGATGATACAGACGCCAACGCCGCCCTCGGAAATTTTTCCAACACTAGAAATCAGCACTTTGTCTGCCATCCGCCAGGTAGCGTAACAAAACACCCAAACAGTTTTTAATTGTTTTTAAAATTAGCTAAGCTCTACACCTATTATGAAACCAAAGCAAGATCATTGTGAAAATTTAATACATCGCAATGTATGTCTATTCCAAACAAGAAATGTTACTTAGATGCCAATAAATCGGTTTGATGTCCAAAAAGATATGCGTCAAAAACAGGTAAGTTTGAAGGGCTCCTGGAGCGTTATGACTTTGAAAATGAAAAAAAGCCATCGTCCACCTCTTGGGCAACCATTGTAGCTCTAATTATTATAAAATATTTTATCATAGTTTAAATATTTCCTCAGCGGCATTTGAAGTACGATCACTCAAAGCACAAAAAAGTGCTACGTTTGATATAAAATATCCAAACAAAAAATTTTTACACAACATTACGTTTTTTTCTGTATATTACCAATTATAAGCACTACATCTGTAGCTAATTTCATTGCCCTAGCGCTTGTCAATAAAAACATATTTGTGCTGAAAAATGTCAATTTTAGGGCAATATTTGCAGGGATGAAAAAAACAAAGTAGTGCAAATACCAAAAAAGTGTATCGTTACATTTTACTCCGACATCATCTTAACAAAACTGCTATATTGGAACCGTGCTATCTTTAATGGATCGTTCATAAAGCATGAACTAGCGGAGCAAGTGAGAGTCCGCGCCATCATATTCGCAACGCTACAAACGCGCATGAACAGTAAAATCCAACACATACATAATATCAAATGAAAGAGGATTGCATTACCTTTCGAATGACATCAATCTCACAAAACAGTATTTATAAGGAGATAAGTAATGACCTGCCAAAAAGTACTTAAACTGCCACATTCAGTGGGACCGTGGCCTTAATTCAAAGGATTAAAAAGAAAAGCAATATTACTGTTGAAGTCTAGACAGCGGAAACTTCGTCTGCTATAAATTGGAGCGAGTAAAGGCTCATTCACACTTCCCCATTTTATTACGTTAAGTTACGTTACGTATAAGTCACCAAAGCATTCGTGTCTCGAATGTCCCGTGCCGGGCTACCTTTTTGAACTGGTAGCCACGCTTATTATGAAGCATACATGTCCCGGTTACATGTACGTAAGCTGTCGTAACGTAACGTAGCGTAAGAAAACGGTGCCGCACCATGTAAATCAGGCTTAATAGTCACCTCGTAGTTTATATCTAAAACAAAGAGGTAAGAGAAAGAAAATAAGAAGGCGCATGTGAAGGAAAGGAAGAAGTAGTTACAACAACGATCACGCTAGTCGGCGCGAGACAACAGCGGCCCCAGTTCGTTGCCATTGCTCGGATGTATCGAAGGAATCGAGGGCGCCTCACTTCGCTAGACCTCTTGAATCAGGTCTTCGGCGTGGACACCAAGAAAGCCTCAAAGACGAGTGCGTCGGACACAGGTGGGTCTGAACCGAGGCCGACTACCTCGCAACAGAACTGCTGCGGTTCGACCCCATCGCCCTGTCCAGCCCGCGCACGTGCCGCACCGTGGAACGCTGTCGAAAACGACGACATTTTCCGTTCCAAGCATAATATATATGAACACTCCTTGAGAAATTGCTTCAATAACCTTCAATTGCTTTCCTAACCTTCATGCTTCAATTTCTCACAAAAAGATAAGAACAAAACATTACTTTTCTTGCCGCGAAGGAGTGCCGCGTTCACGTGTATGGTTAAGTTCAAACGCGTTTTCCTCTTTTTGCGATATTGAGGCACTTCTGCAGTTTACGCACAAGAACACTTTCCTCTTAATATTTTTTCAGGGCAACCAAATTTTGGCCTGCATAACTTTGATGGTATGTAGAATGTATCTATCGAGCTTTAATTATAATGCATAATCTTTTTATTCATGAAACCTAAAAAAAAAACTTTTATTGGCCCTTTCAAAATGTTTTTTTTGCGATTTTCATTTGCTTAAAAATAACACTTATTATGCACATTATTTTTGTTGTTCAATGCGATCAGTGGTTTAGGAGGCTCTTTTAAGTGTGTTGCCATGCGCCACGTGCATAGGGAAACATTTGTTTTCCAGATGCATTGCATTCAGAACATAAAAAACAAGCTATATAAAAAAAAACACCAGAATATTTACACAAAGGGGATCAAGCACTATTAACGGTGAAAATTTCATTCAGTTATCCTGAATATTGGGGAAAAAAAGGGTCGAACGAGAAGAAGGCGATCGAAGGCATACATACAAAAAGGGCTGGCGACAACTTCTAACCGATTTGTTGTTACATCGAACCGGGCGTATGCAGTATACTTATATACCGTTTTGTTTTTCTGTCTTGGTCTCCAAAACAAGGTATTAATGGACAACATGAAATATGCGGTTATGTCGTCTTCGTCCTACATTTATATTCTTTCTTTAATCTTGACCAAATACAAAGGTACCCTTTCTCTGCCTGTTTCAGCCAAATAAACAATATCACGAAAGATGACAAGCTGTACAACATAGGTGTGCTTATGCGTAGGACTTGGTTTGGTATCATGCGAAGGCCATGGACTCATTCCTTATTCTTCGTCTTCACTTCAACTCTTTGCTCGTTTCATATTTAGCATGTTTTGGAACTTTACAGAGTCGAGCAACATGAGTTTCGACGATTCGGACGATGGCAACGAGGATTCCAGTCACATTGTCAAAAGGTGAGATGATTTGTTTTTCCCTAGTATATTAAAGCCTATATTTTTACAAAATGGGGTGGAAGATAGACGAGTGCCGTCTTCATTGTGTATTTATCAGGCTTGGCGGACATTAAATGAGGTGATAATCGTCATGGTAGCTAGCTAATTAACTACAGTTTGTTAATGAACTTCTTTTAAATACTGCTTTCAGCGGTTTATGTTGCAATTGCAGTATTCACGGTAATTACTAATAGAGGCCAGACGAATCAAAAGAATATGGCGAATTGTATCAGTTGTCGAGAGATTGATAAAATTTCACGTTTTCAAGCCGCATATAAAACTTTCGCCCAAAAAGAGCCCCGCAGGCTTACTGACGCCTAAAGAGTAAAAGACATGTTTGAGTCACGTCGTCACTTGCGTCGTCGGCGCACTCAGCAAGCAACGTTGCAAAATTAGCTCTCCTTTGGGACCCCCCCCCCCCCCTCACCCCCGACAGTCAGCATGCCGTCGTTTGAAGCGCGATCTAGATTTTCGTTTCAGCACTGTGTGCTCCTAGAGTACGGTGAAACACCAACCAGACGATGTGCTTCAAAACATATGCATTCCATAGAACACACTGCAGTTCGCTTACAAAAATATGTTGTTAAATTCTTTTGAATTTCTGTTGAAAATTTTCTTTAATTGTATCGACCTTTCCAGGGGCAGTCTCGAACGAAGCGATTTACAGCACACGTCCCTGGTCTTGAGAGTGTACATCACTGTTGCCCGACTGCGCTGGGCTGTGGGTTTTCTTGTCTATGGGCTGTGCCAGCCTGCGTAGGCGCAATTCCGGACGCTTGTGGGGGCTAAATTGCCACGTATTATTTTTTCATTTGTGTTCTACGGCGAATAGGATTTCTCTAGGTTTTTAATAAAGCATTGTACTTTTTTGGGGAACAAAAACAAACAAATGAGAGCTATTTTGGTGAGTCCGAGCGCACAGAACAAATGCAACTAGAAAGTTTGTTTCATTTTATGTGATCTTTTTTTTCTACGGTATCGTACACTCAGCCGTATCAATCTACAACGGTAGGAACTATGTAACCACACAGGATAGCGGAACGGCATGGGTGTTCCCCGCTCACAACATAAAATTCAACGAGTCTCATCAATCGAACAATATGTATTGTACGTACCAAACGATGCCCCGTTATCCCAGCAGGGTGACTATCGTCGACACTATATATTGTATATGCTGTGTCTCAAATAACTGAGCATATCCAATACATAGTGTCGACGATAGTAACTTCGCAAGGATCGGACGGAATCCGGCTTGTCTTGGGGCAGGTTTTGAAGAGAGCTGCTTTTTTGCACAACTCAAAAGCAAATGAATAAACGTGCGAGCGTGTCTATTCCATCCCCATACCCAGGAGCCGACCCCATAAGCTGTTTCTCGCGAAGGCCACGAATGGAACATTGCCAGGAAGGCCTTTCGGAAATTATCTCAACTGAAGTAATCCTCGAAAAACGTGAACGGCCTATTCTTGATGTTCGCTTTTTTCGATCGTTTCATGCCAAGGCCGAACAGGCTGTGAGCCCCGGTATTCGATGGTTCTCGCAATGGAAGATAAGACACAAAGGGTGAGCATCCTGAACGGGCAAATAAAGTAAAAACTTTAGAGAAAAGCCGGTGAACTGCGAATGCAAAAAGCAGGCGGGGAGTCGCGCTGACCGGGTTTCCACAGCTCAGGTGGGTAGCAGGTATTTCTGGCTGATAGGGGTCGCTTGAGTCGCAAGATGGCTACGGCCAGAGAGCTCTTTTTGCAAAGGTCTACTGAAACTGATGCTCGTGCAGGCATGCCCCCCGGAGGGACATGCCTGCCCAAGCAGCACCAGCATCACACGTCTTTTCCTTTCAATAGAATCAGTTGCTAGTTCAAGGCCTGTCTTGGGTTTTCTCCTCTGTCTGTCCTTGTCCCAGTCGCGCTGTAAGTAATTATGAAAAATTGTTTAACCTTTTTTATGTTTTTTAGACTTTATTTCGAGAACTTACCTAACTCCTAATTAAAATTGGACACTTAAATTTTTTTAGAAGTCCTTCTTAGATAATATTTGTTGAATTATTTCTGAGGGAACCGCAAATTAACATAAAAAACTCGAATATTTTTAAATATATAGTTTGGATTTCGTTAGGAAAGGTGTCCCTTTGGTACATAAACATCCCACAATTAAACATTAGAAGCAAACACAAAAACCATGAAGCACTCAACACCAGAATCACAGTCCCGTTAACTGCTCCAGAGCCTTATGTAAGGTACATATTGAAGGTAATCAATTGGCCGGTGACCACCTCAGCACTTACTAAGGTTCCAAGTGTCCGATCTCCTTCTCAAAAATTTGTCAAAGGGAAGACAGTGTTTCGAAGTTCGTGGACTCTATCTCTTACTGAAAAGCATTCGTACGTCTAATAATAATTCGGCGTAGTCGCTAAAACAACATCCACAAAAAAACATTCTAGAGCAAATGTTATCGCCTCTCTGCCTAGCACCACTCAGGACGAAGCGAGTCAAGGCGGTTGCTCCACTTTAAAATAGTTATTTGGTTTTCTTTACTAGTTGACTTCTTGAATAGGGTAAATAAAGTCACGATAGTCACTTAAAAACTGAGAACGGCAGGGCGTGTTTTACGTACACTTTGCCTCCAGCACGCGCCCCATGCCTTCCGTCGTGCTTTGACTACGCGCTCGCGCTCGAGGGGCGCGAGACGTCGAGGCATCGTCAAGGATAAGAGGCTCGCGCTGGAGGCGGGAGAACTAACGCTTCTCCCTACGGTACTCAACTTGTTATAGATCATTGAGAAATCCAGTTACTTTTCACATTTAGTCAAGATATGCCATCTTCAATAAAAATCAGAATTTATGTAGCTTTTCTATTGACTCTGGCTACAGAAAGTCAAATGAATATTTTCAACACAAAGTAAACAGAACGCTTGCAATATTTCTGATGACACTTTGAACAGGATGTCAGCAGAAAAAGGTCAGCGTAGAGTTAATAGAATGTCAACAGCTTTTCTTTTGACTCAGGCAGAAGAAAATCCGCTGAAAAGTTTCGATACAAAATCAACAAACTTTCTTTTGACCGTGTCAACCGGAAGTCAAAAGAAAGTAATCAGAGTGAACAAGAAGTCAACACATTTTCAAGAAAAAGTAAAAAACCATTGTGATATGAGTTTCTAGAACCAGATATCCATCGCCGTCATGCCGGAGCCCGTACACGACCGCAGACCATATAAAATAAAAAAAAAATATTTGTTTTATAAAATAATGTAAAAAATAATGTTACCAAGTTTTTTTGTTTTTTTTTAGGAAATAACCTACAAAAAAACGTTGTTACAACTTTTTTTAATTGTTTTTATAAATAAGTCTACAAAAAGTATTGTTTTTCTTTTGAATGTTTTAGAAAATAACGTAGAAAAGCGTCTTACGGCTCCTTTTTAATTTTTTTATAAACAAGTCTACAAAAGCAAAGTGCGGGCATAAAAAAATTCATTAGGATCCCGGAAAGTCAGGAAGAAGGCTAAAAAAATATAAAAGTTATGTTGAGGCCTGTTTTTGTAAGGGTTACCATAGCAGCATCATCAATATGATGGCTCGTCAAACGACGGAAGGTGGGCCGGGTGCACTGTGGTATTGTTCGTGGAAGCAGCGTCTATGGGCATTTCCGTAGCTGAAATGATCTACTAACCTTGCCACAAGCTACACCTTGCCTTGATAATGAAGACACGATGGGAACGACGTCATTCTTCTATGTGTCACAGTGGGCAGGGCTTGGGGCGATACTATTGCGCGCATTTTTTTTTTAAATGGGGCTATAAAAAGGAACGGGGGAATTGAATATTTTAAATTAAAAGAAATTACTATATTTGCAGTTTTTGTTTGCTTTTTTGTGCCTGTAAAACAAATTACCCTCAAACTTCCTTTGCAACATGACCCATAAACTAAATAATTAAAGTTAATTAGGGGAGCTTAGTTAACTAGCCAACTTACCATGGGCGATTACTCCTTCATCTAATGTCCGCCGAGCCTCATTAATACATGATGAACTCCCGCCCCATTTTTATGAAAAACATGCATCGCCGAAGTATAAATATTTTCTGTCGGACGACCAAACAACCATCCCTAGGGACCATTTAAATCGCTTCTTTGCAAGATGTACAACAAAGGTGAATATTATTAATGGTACTTTTAAGTTGTCTAAAACTTATTTTCAAAAAACAAAAAAAAAGTCAACTTTTTTCTTAAAGCACGCTAAAAATGCTTTTCTTTTTTTCTCTTAAAAATGGAACGTGACCAAACGCTATATATTTTAAAAACGCCTGAAATGTGAAACCGGCGATCTTATTTCTTTCGCGTTATTGATCTGTATAATATTCTTATAAACCGGAATGTGCACTCCAGGGTAGATGCTTCAAATCTTTTCTGTGCAGGTGACAGGTAGACTTTCCGTCAGACTGTGTGGGTTGCACATTTTAATACTGAAACCAAAATAGGGCTAGCGTTACAGCCCTTCCCAGTGTGAAAAGCTGCATCATTACGCAATTAAATTAACTCGGCGCGGTTTAGTTTTGTTCAACAGGGAACCTTGTGTAAATTGAAACGGAAAATGGTCGAGACGAAGAACATCATTGAGTGGAGAGTTTTCTTGAGACGATTTCTCATGTAGACATTTCTGTGTGACTAACGTCTCATCTATTAAGTCTTTTGCCCACGATCGCTCGAATATGCGCTCAACCGTAGACGTAATCATGCATAAATTGTTTCGCGACATTCTTGCAGGTATTGGAACCTTGTGGACAAGATTTCTGACGGATTGCGTTGAATTTTTGGTGTTTAGAACAAGAAAACCGATGGTAGAAAAGAGTTAATCTCATTTGTTGAGGGTTTATTCTATTTGTCCATACACGTATTTGGGATTTCTATAACTGCTTGTAGGCTAGATTCCTATCGCATCCGTTAATGGTCATCCAGCTTGTGATAGGTATTCAGTACTGAGGCGCTTTTTCCTGATTAGCAGTAGTATTAAGATTTGTTCGATCAGTTGGCTTGACAATGACGGGGGGATATAGTGCTGGTGGAGCGATAATCGTAGCTTCACTGGAAATAAAGACGTCGAGTTTGTTCTTCGTTAATTTAATGATTCATCCTCTACCATCATCCGTATCATGCGTTGTTCATGCAGTATATAGGAGATTATGGTCACACCACACCGCTCCTGCTGTAGTATGATGCGTAATAACAACACTACTGGGCTCAATATGGAAAGCAGCCGGCAGAACAACTGTTCAGATTTGTTTGAGTGTTTTATCTAGTGGAAAATTGTCTTTATTGTACCGAAGAAGCATCCGAAAACAAAGCCTTCTCGCAGCCCGTGCGAATAACAGTCACTTACTATAATAAAAGAGCGCCCAAGAAAATGACTATAGGCGAAATGAATAGTACAAAGGACAAGCGCGGTCTGCTTCTCCTGTGTGCTATATTCACTAGATTCACCTATCCTCGCTTTTTGTGCGCGTTTTTTTTGTTTTTTTTTTGTTATCAATTTGTAGCGAACGAGCTTGCGACACCATCTACACCGTAGAGCAACGTGCACCAACGCGCGTACAGCGAACGTGGCAGGAGCCTCGCACCACGAGCGGCACATACGCGACACAGAGCTCCGATGGAATACGCCGGCTGGAACCCAGGCTCGTCTCATCCGACACATACATTATCTCGGACTGGCCCGTTTGTAAATATCTATCTGTAAATTATGTAAAGAACAATTGTGTCAGCAAAGATTGCCGCTCGGTATGTTCACCACAAATTTATGAATCAAGTTGCTTAAATCGTTACTTTAACATTCCAGCCTTGCCCGAAAGTGCCTCGAGTCTGGTACTCTATTCATACATAAACGTGAGGCTTGCTGATTTTACGTTGATGACAGTTATTACCTTCACAATTGGCCAGTTGACCCAAGTCTCATCTTGATAATAGATTTTGCGGTTCTTTAATTTTGGATTCGAGATCGGTCTTAGGTACCACCGTCTTTCGTCGAGAATGTCCTCCTAAGTTGTGGGTTCCGTTTAAATTTCTCGAAGCCCAGGTCTTTCGGTACACAACAAAAAGCAGACACATAGCACGCATCGTCTTCTCTGCGAAGTGGCGCACTCTTTCAGCGTTTGGGTTTTTACCTCGACGGAAAAACTTGTGCATGCAGGTTCTCAGAGCCACCAGCGCGAACAGATCGTAGTTAGTCATCCTCCTCCGCATACCACGACCCCCGTTCGGGCGCTTTTTCAATTACATTTGCATAGCTTCGTTGCCAGGCAAACAGAGCTACAACTAACGCCTGTCGCACTAGCAATACGATTGACAACTTAGTCTGTGTTGTTTTCTCGTTACTGCCTGCCTGTTGAGGAATAGTCGTTTAAAATGCATTGTCTCATCTGGGCATATCTGGCTTTACGGGGCAGTTCCTCTCACGTGATTCTGGAACTAGATCCGGGGAAATATTTTAACTTCAGGCGGGCGAAACCGACGCCATTGCTCAAGCAATTGAAGCTACCATTTTAGTAAGTTGGACTTCGGTGACTGGGGGCGGCTAAGAAGAACCAATCCTTGAATCTCGTGGTGAATTGAACTTGTATTGTTATGATTGGGACCATCTCTAATATATATTTAAAAAAAAATAATATGATTCAATGCAATAAAAAAAATAGTTACGTTTATGGCGGCAAAGTTTGAAAGGACTAATTTGCAGAGCGGATAAACCTGTAAGGCGGCGAATCACAATAAGAACGCAGCAGGCCGGACACACTCAAATATTTGTTGGGGTGACAGCGACTATAATATGTTCATTAACAAGCAAACTCCTGCAAGCGATAATTTGTTTCTTTATTCACAGTGTAGACATGAGGATGGCGATATTCAGCTGCAAGTACAAGAGGAGGTGAGTGCAGAAACTACTTTCAGGGGGATAAGATTACCGATTTATTTACACCTGTGCGCTCTTGCGCGCAGGCCGTGCGGGGAACAAACGAGTATACGTTTTCACAACCGCCTGTCTTGCATTTGCTTCTCACATTGACAATGAAGTAAATTGCCCTTCGTGCAAGCTGCTGAACGATCTTGTCTGTAGGTAAATTGGGTGTCGGTGTGCCTCAAAGTAAGTTTTGGAATTCGATAAAAAAAATCAAATCTTTCCGGAAAAATTAGAAACAAGAGGATGTTTGAAAGACAACTTTTGTCGGCAGATTGGTGCCACACGTATTTATGTTCGTTATCACGACCCATCGGTTGCGATCGTTTAACAGCTGGCATTTTTTCGTGCCATTCTTACATCATTCCAGGGTTGGTGTCGGGAAAACATGAGCTATTATAGGAACAACGGAAGCAATTCAAGAGGTGATTTTTCTACTACATTCGAAGTATCGTCCGGCCACGTCGTTTCCCTGGTTAAGTTTCAAAATAGCGCGGTGTCCACTATCTGCTGTGCAGATCATCCTAGCCCGCCATTGTTTGGGCAGGCACACAGAGCATGTATTGGAGAGGAGGGCGTCGTCAGTGTTCAGCGGGGACTCGGATCCCTTCACACACTTCGTGCCCAAGAAATGGCGGCCGCCAATTTTTCTCGATGGGGTTATTAAAAGAATCTATTGCGAAACGTCATCTCACTATAACTAGGGACAGGTCACGTGATAAATAGCGAGTGAACGAATGTATTATTAGCGCGGCTACTTATAAATGTTCCGCTCTCTTTCCACGGTAATCATACTGGCTGTTTATTTAAGTTAACCTCATTTGAACGGTAAATAGTTGTTTGCTTCATATGCACGACCGCGCGTGCTCCACACGGTTGTAAACATGTTTGATAACTTGAGAATATCGCGTAGGTCTTCCAATAGCAACATGAAACCCATAGATAAGTAATATTGTCTACCCACTCTGCCTGGCTCGCGATAAAAATGAGGTTCTTTTGCCAGCTGGTTTAAATTAAGCAGCCATTCCAGGTAGCACAGTTTTTTTTAGCTAAACTTCTTTTTGCGTCTCCAAAATTAAGACCCTGAAAGCCAGAAGAAACGAGTAGAAAGCAAACCTGATATTTTTGGCCAGAGTTTGGGAAGTCACCAAACAATTGCCAAACTTAGGCTTCAAGGTAAGAATATTCGGTTGTCACCGGGCATCTGTGACTCGTGTTTGGCAGTTAAAGGGACCATGAAATGATTTTAAAATCGAGTTTCATTCACCGCACGTCGTAAAAGGTGTGAAAAGAAACACAAAAACACAAAAATAGGGAGCCCCAAAAAATTATTTGCCATAGAACTTTTAAAAGAAAACTGGACTCTTTTGCGCCTTCCTTCCTTCGCCTGTTCACTACGATGCATCCGCGGAAATGGAGCACGTCAGCCAAATCCAGGTCGCCTATTGGGTAAGAGCCTACCTCACCAGCACCGCGATCGTAAACAATAAATAGCCGGCGAATGTTTCCTAAAAGTTTTGTTAAATAATATTCAGATCCACATTTTGTAGCATAATTAGAGATGTGTGGCGAAAATTGCCAAATTTGATAATGCTGAGAGCCAGGCGCCATCTATCGTGTGGTAAACGAAGCAACTACTGCGCGTGCGCAGTAGGGCAGGGCCGACAGTTACTTGGGTGGCGGTCAGCGACGAACGTTTATTTTCTTTGTTTTCCTTCCTCTCAAAACTCTGACTGACTGAACGTTTATTTTTCTACGTGTTCTTCCCGCGCGTGCCGACTTCAAGCAGCAAGAAAACAGTACTTAAAACAGACCACGACGAACAAGAACGCTGGATACACCGACTCCGACGAAGCGTATAGGCCTAGCAGGCATTCCGACTCGGCGCTGCGTTGCTTCGTCGCAAGACCGTCTGCCTACGATCGGCTGGCGTGCTAAATGGAATATGCCCGCGCGACCCTTGTGGACCCTTCCCGTATTATAGTTTGATCACTGACCTCAATTCTAGATTAAGAGGTGAGGCAGTGTTGACGAACACTCGTCGGAAAGGGACTCTCGTCGATTCTATCTTCTTGTTTTGTGTGATATAGAGCTGAAATAAACGCCGTATGGATTACCTTCGTAACAAGGTATGTACACTTTGTTATTGGTATGCCATTTTTATTCTGACAGACTGCACGTCACTGTCGAGCTATAACAGTTCGTGGGAGGTATACCTACAACCCCGGTCCAACCTTTCTTTGCCGAGTGTCGCGTCAGTATCGAGTTGCAATCGTAAAAGAACGGTCCCGAAGCGCTTACAAACAGCGCGAATACAAGACTTCCATCAAGCGCGCGCGTCCGCTCCGAGTGTAAACAGGTATTTACGTGGCTCTTGCTGACACTCGTAGTTCAAACGTATCTTTTTTAACGTCGGCTCGCTCCTGCATCTCCGAGGCCGCGAAAAACGCCATCTACGTCGCTTTGCAAACGACTGACACGGGCCGGCCCTTCTGCCAACAATGACGGGGTGGTTGACTTCTGGAGTCTTCACCGGAAGACTCGCTGCACTTCCCAACAGGCATACCGGCGTATGGGACTAGTCAAATGCTGTCGCTGTAGCGCAACATATCTTATTGAATTTCGCTCAGCTGCGATGCGGCGATGAGAGGCGCCGATTCAGGAAATACGTCGGTGACATCAGCGCAGTAAAACCTACCGGCGCACCCCAACTCGTTGCCGCTAACACTCCCATTCTCCTACTGCCGAGAGAACTTCCGGTTCCGGAAACGGCCTACGTCACGGCTTCTTTTGCGGTCGGTTGGAGAGAATGAAAAAGTCGATATTTCAATAATTTTTTGTGTAGAAGTTTATAAACCGAGACGAAAACGGATGCCTGTTCGGCATTCAGTCAACATTGACGGTTTAATGTAAAAGTTATCTGGAAAAAGTAAAAAGGTCATTTCATGGTCCCTTTAAGGATTCCTGTAACAAACCAGAAAAGAAGCCGTGTACAACTATCTGTAACGCCGATTTAGAGCGCAGCTCTTGAGGAGGATGAGGGAAGGGTACTGAGAGGAGGGTATGTCCCTCCTCCCTCCTCACCTCGTCATCCTGCCTGCTACTCCACCACGGGGGCCACGTGGCCTCAGGGGGGTCACGTGGCCACCGTGAGGTCACGGACCACCCCCTGAGGTCACGTGGCCTCAGCGGGTTTGTTCACGTGACCTCAGGAGAGCTCACGTGACCTCAAAAGGTGTCACGTGACCTCAGGGGGCGTCACGTGACGTCAGGGGGGTCACGTGACCTCAGGAGGGTCCCGTGACCTCACGGTTACGCCGACGCCACTCAAACCGTAACGGACGCCTAAGAGTGGCGCTCTAAAAAAAAAGAAGCTTTTTCCTCTGGCTAGTAAGGGCTAAGGCAAAGTACCTTACCCCAAACTAGCGCCTTGGAGCAAACCATTTTGGGCCCAGGTTCGGCTCCTTGGATTGCCAAACGTTTGTTCTATTTCTTGCACCCTTGTTAGTACAACACAGATATACAAAGCGTCTATGCGTTGCATGGATGTAGGAAACTTCTGGAGGCGACATGACGCCATCACAGGTGAATCCAGAGTTGTGGAGGGACATGCCCCCAACAATGACCAAACAAGCTGTGGTTTTGGTCATTGTTGGGAGCGTGTCCCTTCACACTTCCGGCCTCACCTCTGGTGGCGTCATGCTACCCCCAGAAGCTTCCTACCTCCACCGGTGCCTTTTCTATAAGCAAACAAACACCTAGGCAACAGAGAGGCTTAAAATGGGGGGTTCCTTTCCACGTAAAAGAAATGCCCAAACTAGCTATTTAATAAAAATAGACAAACAAATACAAAAAACAAAAAAAAAACGCTTCCATAAAATACGCATTATCATATATAGACGTTTATTGTTTGCTCTTGTGCTTAGCTTAGTGGCTTCGGTATAAGGTGTAGATGTAAAAAAAAATTATAAAAAACGAAAGCACGCAATGACACCCGCGTAGAAAGGTGTTCTTCAAGCACCCATTGTCATGTTAGTATTGAGCACTGGTATACCTACTGCTCGTGTGTTTGGTGTGCTTTTCATTTGCAGGCACCAGTATGACATTTCACAGGGACACTCGCTGCCCCCGATGAATCAAATCTCGGCAGGGCTGAATGACGACGCGGAGACCAGGTTTCTTGGCATGCGTTCCGCTAGACAATTCGTTCTCCTCCTTATGTATAGCCTTCTACCCTTCGCAATGGGAATCATCGTAGCGCGGTTCTATCTACTGCAGCACCGAGACCCCAGTAAGTTGTTTCTCAGTTTAACAGTTATACTCTTAAAAAAAAAAACGACGAAACATCAGGTAGTTTATTGTTATTTTTATTAGCACCTGTTTAGCGCACCGCGGCAATAGCGGTTTCCCAAAATCTTCTTTGGTAGGACAAACTGTGGAACGCTTCTAAGCACAGGTTATGCGGAGGTTTAGCTGATCCGTTTTGTTGTCACGATTTTGGTGCCGAATAGATTGCAGCGCCGCTTTGAAGCATGGCACGTACCCGTTTCCGGAACGCGGCACCACAACGCAGTGATATACCGTCCAAGGCTCTCAGGTTCCCATAACTGAAACAAACAGTCAACCTGTTCTAGATCCCGTTTCACCTTGAGACATCGTTACAGAATGTTTTTACAATAGGATGCCATAAACATGCCACCACTCTTTCTTACATGAGATGATAATATGGTGATAATCTTGCCCTGGAATCGAAGAAGCCTTTCTCGCTACTTCTTATTCAGTAAAATGACTGTTCGCAAGTATTTCCGAATATAATGGAGAGTATTAAAGGTTTTAGTCTTTCAGACCGTCAAATGTTTTACAGTTCTATGCCAGAGTATTATGTCTACACAGTCATTTTCGGCAAAATGTGAAGCAGTTCCACATTTAATTGTGCATATATGCTGCCGCTTTCCAGCGCGTTTTCCTTGGAATAGTTTTAAGTAAGCAAATGGAGAAAAAAAACGATACAAATTCATGCCACTTTATTTGTGCTTAACAATAGCGACTGAAATCGAGTGTTTTCTATCTGTGAATACATTTTTAGATGGCGATTTAATAAAAATATCTATAAAAATAAATCTCGAATTGTTAGGTATTCGGCAAGTTTGGAGATAAAAAATGACTTATTTGACTGGTTCTGAGAAAACAACAGAAATATGGCACATACTAATATTATATCCTCATCTGCAACTTTAAAAAGAGTAAATACAAAAATGTAAAAAAAACTAGCAAGTTTCTTTCTTTTTTAAGAAATTAATCTGAATAAATCTCAAAATGTTAATTTTTCAACACGTGTCTAGTAGTACATATATATTCTTTAATGTTGCCGAAACGAGCAATACACCATCAGACAGCTCACATTCATATCCACCGATGATTGTTTCGTGAAATTGAACTTAACGGTTCATTTTCTGCATCAATTTGAATATAAGGCAAAACTGGAATGGATAGCAATTTGCGATGTTCTAACAAAATACCCACAAAACCTAGCAGAGTTTTTTTTTTTTTTTTCTAAAAATAGTTTATAATATAAACCATTTTTACTGCATAAAACATAATATTAGCAGTTTGAGTAAAGTACATTTTGGAAATAGGGCCAAGTTGCGAAAAAATGAAAGAGTTTTTTGACGCATTTCGTGACGTGATCTTGAAATTTTTTTATACATTTCTATAAAACATTTAGGTTCTAACATATTTTTAATCGCCACCTCATTCAACCCAGGAGTTGAGTTATCGCATATATTTTTTCCGTACACATCTGAACTTCTCCTTGCACCCCCCGGACAAGTTTGATCTCATTCAGTTGAAACCACACCAGTAGGTTAATTTTTTAATCTTCGTCTCTGCTGTCCCATTTCAATCAAACTCGGGCGTTCATAGTCACGCGTCGAAATAGGTCACACGAGTTGTTAGATTTCAGAAAACTAGATTCTGCTTCGCGCTATTCAGCGCCGAATTCCAGCTGTCAAAAGGCCATCACACGAGAACGACGAATGATGATGAATGATGAATGTCCCCGAAGAGACGTCAGTGATCCCCGGCTGCGGGAACGGGTGAAGGGAGACCGGACTCTGTGGTGGGAACATGCTGCGAATCAGCGACAACTTTCGCCCGGCGACATTCGCTCTCTACCCTTATGCCTCGTTCACACTTGGGAACCGGCGGCCGGATCCGCGAGAATTCTGACGCCCGGCGATGAAAGGAGGCAGAATTTCCGGCGGGGAGCAAGATCGCTCAGGGGCCAATTTTGAATGCCGGAAAAAAGTTTTCTCTCGCCGCTAGCCAATCAGAACGCACGGGGGAGGTGGCGCTTGCTGCCGTCAGATTTCCGCTGACGAGCTGGCGACGATAACGAAGAGTTACCGACGAGACGCGCGCGGGCAAGGAGGAGGTCTCGAAGCTCTCGTCAGCTGTCGTCCGTTGGAAAAACTGCGAGACGCTTGCGCCGCGCACTCCGCAGGCGGCAACAAATCTGAACGGCCCGATCTTTTTTCGGCGTGCGAATCCAGTCGGCGGCGAGTGCGTATTTCCCAAATGTGAACGAGGCATTAACGTCCGAATGGTAGGCTGGACTCAACGTTACTAGAACACTCAGTTGGGAAACTCGCCGTCGAAACCTGGGCCGCTGGCGTCTACCGAGACCGAGCTAAATACGACAACAGCGCCACTCTTTATCATTTGTCTGTACTCTGGTCACCTTGAGCTTTCAGAAAGCATGTTTTTGCGTAAAAACAAGCGGAAAATACTCTTTTTGTATGAAATTTTTTGAAGTTTAGTAGAAAATTAAGGGCGCGTGATGCTTTTATAACCTTTAGTTTGCAAGGTTCTGCGGAACAATTAATATAGTTTTTACACAACCACGCCTTAGCGGTTCCTTCAGGTAGTGCGTCCCGACCTAGGTGCATTTTAACTTCGTTAGTAATTCGCGGCGCGTCCGCTGGGGAGACGGGGGTGGCACCCCTGTAACCTCTTCCCCTGTATCTGTTTCGGCGCCAAAATGGCCGATTAAAGCAAAATAGAAGTAACATACAGTTCCCGGAGTGGCCGCTGCGGGAGAAATGGCGGTGTTGCAATGTGTTCGCCATTAGCTCGGTTCTGGTGGACAGATTTGGGGCCACATTTTCAGAGCAGTCTCTATGGCAGTTTCCCAACTGAGTGGTTCTAGTAACGTTTGCTGCACTGCACGCAAAGTGAGCCTCCCGCCGGGCGAAGCAGATGTTTTTTTTTTTTTTTTTTTTTTTTTTTCACCGCATGCATTCGCTCCATTGCGTTTCCGTGAGCCGCTTTTATATGCTCATTTTCACTTTAAGTTGGACCGCAGCCGCCGCTGCGATCGCATGGAGCCAATCAAGGAGCGACAGAAGTGCTTCGTCATGGCGCTCATTTCTTTAGCGTTCGCTATCCCAAGCTTAACCACTCACGCAAAGAAAAAAAAAAAGCGCAGCATTGCGGCGCGTTTACTATGCGTGATTGCTTTCGTCGGTTGTAGCAAACGCACAAGTTCGACGATCGCCGTGATTAGCTCTATTCGATCGCCGGCTGCGGATCGCACTTCACGTGAAACGGAGTTATTGGCGACTCCAGTGACATCGACGACAGAAACCTGCGGCGACAGGTGCGCCTTCGCCAACCTTCTCGAGCGAATCGCATATTCACAGCGCCCGCCGGTCTTAAGACGAAGCCTCGAAAGTCGGTTCAAAGGACCGTGATGAAAATCGCCAATAGTAGCTTCGTGTCTCTGGGAATCACGTGTTCATAGCGAAAAACGCAACTAGAGACTAATTATAATGCAATTAAATGCAAAGGTGCAAGCGAGCTGGACAAGAATGACGGAAATAATCCCCGGAGAAGGGGAACAAGAGGGACGAAGCTGTGTTTGGAGCTTTGTGTTTGTCCTTTGTCCCTGTTATTCCCCTTCTCCGGGGATTATTTTCGTCATTAGAGACTAACATCCTTTCGAAAGTGGAGCATTCAACGTTTCTCTCTTTCTCTCTTTCTCTCTCTGTCTCCCGCTCTGTCTTCGTGAGTCTATTTGTTTCGAAATGGTGCGCTCTAGACTGTCCGAGGTAGATATTAGGTCTGTTCGATTCGCCTCAACTGGCTGATTCTAGATCAGAAGTGCTGGAACTGGCGTATTCCATTCAACCGGAAGTTGCACGGCCGCTACACTGGCGCTTTCGATTCATCCCAGTTCTAAACAAGTTTAAACCCACTTCATCAAAAAAAAAAAAAAACCTTGCACTGGCTTTGGAGTCAGTTCATCGTCCGTGCAGAAGCAGACGACGAGAGCAGACGACGAGAACAGACCACACGAGCAGACGACACTCCTCGTCCGCCTCAGCTCGCGGTGCCATTTCTCGAAGCTTTCACTGAAATGTATGCGATGTCTAAGAGCAACGCCGAGACGGAGGTCACATTTACTTTCATTGACTACAATAATGTACCCACTGTACCCGCGGTGGACGCTAAAGCCAGATTCTAACGGATTGTAGGAATTGGCTCGAATATGTTATTCTGAAAGCATCTTACGCACCTGCTCCCGCAGGTTTGGTTCTTTATGGAAAGTGTTGAAAGACAATCCGATGTAGATTGTTTCTCTTTAATACTATGTTGGTATTTACAGTGTTGGAATGCAAAACGCAAGTTCATCTGCTTCTTGCACAGGGGTTGCGAAGATGTCAGAGCAGAAGCTCTTACTGGCTCATTGAAAAAAAAAAAATAGTGGTACACCTCAAGGCATTTAGCATTGGGGTCTACCCACTATATTTTCAATGAAAACCAAGGAGAACTCGGCTTCATTCTTACGTCACCACAACCCTTGTGCAAGAAGCAGACCACTTGCTCTCCGAATCCTTCTTAAAACACGCAGGTAAAGTATTACACTATTGATAGCCCCCACCTTCAGTTGCTCTTGAATGCAGACTGTCAACTCTTATGCATTGAAGATTTAGTACATTGGCACTCGGATGCCCATGTAGCTGAGCACAGTACTACGTGCTTTGTCCACTGCTATCTGTGGCCCCCCGCTAACGAACATGGAAAAGAAAAAAGAAAATGAAAAACGCTGAGAATTGATATTGCATGGCATGGTATTCCACGTGGATCTCTCTTGGGTCTCAGAATAAACGCTTCAGCTTGACGTCAAACTGACCATCGATCAGTGTTTTGACCAAGGCGACGGACTCGTCAGGCCTTCGTTTTTCGAAGTCGCCACTACCGCGCGCTGCCGCCAGGAACTGCCGACGCGAAATCACACTGATGCCGCTAACCTATCGTCGAAATGCGATACTCGAAAGGCTTGGGAATAATAAACTATTTCCAAATTCCTGTAAACTCTATCTTAGCGTACGCGTACGCACTCGAAGGACACGAATGCCTATGAACAATAAAAAGCGGACGGTAACCGTTAAAAATTGAGAAAGAAAAGCATTTCCTGCTGAAAACGCTTTTAGTGCATTCGAATAAAGAATCGTTTACAGAAAAGATTTCGTTTATATACTACACAACTAAAAAAACGTGAATAATCACATCAACCCGAAAATAATTAAACGTGGCATACGACTTAGCCTGTGGAAACAAGAACCAACAGGTGCAGACGACCGGTGGCAATCACTTCGTGGAATGAGGATTCATGGACAAATCGTTTCGTCGACACTGGGATGTTTCATCAATAGATCGTTTCGGGGGGAAACGAGCACCCGCTCATTTCTTCGACAAACGTTGCGATGTTTCGTCGTCAGCTCGCTCTGCCAGCTCCGCCAGCTGCACGGCTGCACCTCCTCGCGGCCTCTGCACCTGCACGGCGCGCGGCCTTGTGTGGGATAGATGGATGAAATGATGAAAGATGGCCGACTGGGCCAAGTGTTGCGCACCACAGTGCGCAGCCATCTTGCCTCACCGACTTAAGCCATCTCACTTTTTTTTTTTTTCGGGGGGGGGGGGGGGGGGGAGGGAACTGATCGCACTGATGTTAGATTTACGATTTGTATGGTTTTGCTTGTGCCTTTGCCCGAACCTTTAGGGAAGCGTTGTCAAAAGCCAGAAGGCTTTGTTGTCGACAACTGTCCTTTCTCACATTAGATTCTTATAACATTAAACAATATGCACGGCTCTTGGGCTACGCTTTCGGCAGCATACGTGATCGAGGTACCTGACGTCATCGAATGCAACCCTTCGCGGGCTGGTTGCCGGCACTCCGACTGTTTTGACGAAGTGGCAGGCCGTTTCCAGAGCAAGTGTATCTTTCCGCGTGTCGCGTCTTTTGGTAGAACCCTCAAGAGCCATCTGAACATAGCATAGCTGGTCCACACGTCAAAACACCGAAGTTCTAAAAACAAATTTGAAATAAAAAAAACGAGGCCTGTTTTCGGTGCACACAGCCATTCTATCGTTGAAAATGACAAAATTTGTTTTTTAAGCTAATTGGCATCTGGTCTTAGCCGCTAGCAATAAACTTTGGGGGGGGGGGGGGGGGAACTGAGCATTCGGTTACGCGTAGTTTACTTTTACGGTGATAAAACACGGTTGTTTTTTCCTCCGAACACCGACTATTCAACGTACTCTACTTACCAGACCGCATAGGATTTTTAGACTTTAGCATATCTCTTGATATTAAATAACACAATAGTTGTGCACATGGTATGTCTGTACTGAAATTTTGCATGAACATAAACCAATGTTTGACCAAAGAACATTAGATTTGGAAGCCGCTCTTTTATGCAAAGAGCTGGGTCACAAACTTGCCCCTGGTATCTGTCTGCTGGAATCCATAAAAAACAATTGAACGTCACGTGTGGGGACCAGTCGGCTGCTGCTGACAGATCTCGTCTAGTGTTACTACTGCCTCCAATGCGTTGGATGTGGCGGCTGCTCAAGAGAAGTTATTTAATGCATTAAGTTGCGCATTTAATACCAACTATGGATTACTTTGTGCAATAAGACTAAACATGGGGTAACGTTTTATTCATCTATTACCAATTCTCGTGTCTTTTGTTGTTGTTTTTTGTTTTGCGTTACAATGTAGCGTTTTCTAGGTTTACTCGCGGGCACCGTGCTCGCGGGAGTTCGAGTGTCAATGTTTTCTGTGCTTGTGTTATTTATTTTTATTTGATTTTGTTTACAGCCCTCTTCTTATGCAATGTCCTCTTTACAGCGGAGCTGTTAAGGGTTAGGTTCCCAGGATCGTGTCCGGTACCAAAATCTTGTCGACAGAAACCTCCACAAACCTCTCAACAGCTACCGCCATCTATATCCGACGGCGGCAAGCACACAACCAGTCTGGTTGCCGCCGTCGCTCGTAGATGGCGTAAACCTTTTCAGCTATCATAAAAGAGTGGATAGTTGGCCGCGTTGGTAGGAATTCATCGTAGGAAACAGCGCGAAAAACAGACGAAAACAAAGAAGAAACACGTGACGAGCGCAGCGCTCGTCATGTCTGTTTCTTCTTCACTCTCGTCTGTTTTTCGCGCTGTTTCCTACGCTTTTATCAGTTTCGGTTTAGACTCAGGATGGGCCCTGCGCTTGCTCTTTTGGGGTAAGAAGACTGGATGCGGAAAGAGCCTCGATGTACGCAGCAGCGCCAATGAGTCCGCAACCGACGTGAAGCCGCTGTCGCGTCGACTTCCACTGCGTCCATCGCTCCAGACTCCTTTGCGAAGGAGGAGCACATCACTCCACTGGAAAGCCCCCGCCGAGAACAGAATCAGCGATGCAAACGGCGCCGGCGGGCCAACGCCATGGACAACGATCCTGCCACGGAGACCAAGCGCAAGCGCGATGCCTGGCGACGACAGCGCTCCACGCCGGCTGAACAGTTCCCGGGTGCGACGGCGAGGTTCTGGAGGGAGTTCGTGGAGAACCCGTTTGGCGTCACGTGCGCCGTGTGCGACTAACTCGGGTTTGCCGGAGATTTATCCACGATCGGCGGCGCGTCGGACGAGAAGAAACGGACGCGTGGGCGTTGCGGCAGTGTATCGAGTCGGCGGACGTCTACAAAGAGCCGGCGTGCCGAACGTGCCGAGATTCCCTGCTCAAAGGCGCGGTGCCCCGGTTCGCGACCGTGAATGGCTACAAATACCCACCCGTACCGGAGCACCTACCGTGGTTGAACCTGATGGAAGAACGACTAGTGGCGCCTCGACATGAGCCATGAGCCATGAGCCATGAGTTCATGAGCCTTTTGCGGTTGACGTGGTGTAACAAAGACAACCGGGGACAATACGGTTCTCACATAACCAATTATCCAATCACATCTTAATCGTTATATTTATAAATACTTGATTTCCACCATAGTACAGCTTCGCTGGTTTTCCTTCTTTACGAGACTGGAAAGGCTAAATTTTTTTTTTTTTATACCGCCCTTAAGGATAGATCTTTTCTGCTTACTCTTGCCCCCGACCGCCAAGTAGGCATATTCGGTGTGGGCAACGAAAAAAATAGTAAAACGTTTCAACCTGCAAATAGTAAAAAAAATACGGGGAAGACAAAACGAGAATGGGTGACGGTTAAGCTTATCTCCTAAATGCATTCTATTGGCATGGCGACGGCAAAACAAAGTATTCGCCCATACTGGAAGTGACGATATTTCAAGATGGTGGCGCCGTTGTGAAAAAGGTCTTAGATGCAGACCAAACGAGTGCGACTAAACAGCTTGTTCGCGTATAAGTCGCAGAAGCCAGTAAAACACTGCATCGCTTCTCCTTTTGAATAATTGAGGGTAAAGTACAAGTTTAATTTAAATTAAAATAAAAGGGCTGTAATGTAGCTATAAATGGCAGGAAGATGTATTTTTGTCTAAAAATAACCAATATGAAAAGAAAAAAAAATCAGTGTCCACACCCTTTTTCGCTATCCACCCTTGGATCGAAGCTTTGTTTTGCGCCTACGCATATTTTTCTCGAGCACTTTATTTCTTCCAGTAACTTTTGGTTCCATCAACGGGTATCCGAACTTGCCAATATCCGCAAAGGCCTCGCGCGAAGTCCTGTGCACTCTTGCTTATTCCATGTGACACGGATGAGAGCGAGAGGGTAGCGCAGTTGTTCTCCTAAACGGCTGTGCTCGTTGGAGATCAACTGCGCTAGGCATCGTCTTTGCCGTCTGTTACAACCACTATTACCTTGAGTTTTCAACATTCCTTTTGGAGCCGCGGAAAAAAAGAAAGAAAAAAAAACAAATTTGTCAACAAAACGTTTCAGGGTAATGCTGTCCGCGAAACGATTTTAGACGAAACGTCACAGTGTCGACAAAACGTGTGTCCATGATACGCATGTGCACGAAAAGTTGTGCACGAAACGAGTTTCGAAGAAATGATCGGGACCCGCAGACGTCACCCTGCGCTTTTACTTCGGGAGCCGATCCCATGGCTAGCCCTAGCGCGGTGGCTTCACTGGTTCTGCGCTGCCACTGCACGACTCCTAGATTCCACTGAACTCGGTTCAGAACTCTCTGGTCAAATCGAACAGACCTACTGAATAGCGCTGCGCATGGTTTATTCATCATGTATAACAACCGCTTGGATGCCTTCCAATGAAAGTCTAGAAATTTCTCTCATCAGAATGTGCAAGCTCAGGCGAATATATGTAAAGTGAATTATGGACGGTGATAGATTAAGAAGCCAGTGTAAGCTCTCCCTCCAGAACGCGCTCGTCGCATTCTGCCGTGCTTTGACTGCGCATGCGCTGAGCTCACGCTTGAGGGGAGCGTCTACTGAATTCTTAGCCTATCACTGACTATAGTTTATTTTATGTGATCATATTACGCCAGGCTTGTGCCCCAACATTCGCCGTAGTGGATAACGCTGCACTCTAAGAAATGCCTGCGCGTCTACGTACCCGCAAAACACTCAAGGAGACAATCCTTGTGAAGTCCGAAATCAGCTCAGCGAATGATGAGACGGAACATCCATCTAGAACATAAAAATTCTCTGCTCTGTGGCATTACGCAATGCAAAACGTCATACTTGCATTGTGTATTGCCACATCGCAGACTTAATTTTGAGGGCTAAAGGAATATTCCGCCTCACCATTCGCTGAGCTGATTTCGTAGATAGCAGAGATTAACTCTTCGAGTGTTTTGCGGGTAAGTAGACGCGCAGGCATTTCTTACAGTGTGTCCTAAGGGAATTGAATATTCATATGAATCGGCTTTTTTCAAAATTATTCGCATAAAACAAAAAGAAGAAAAATAAACATTGCGTTTTAGTTTGTGGTATGAAGGCATAAAACGCTCGTGTTTCATTGTTTATTACAGCCTTTCCAAACGACTGAAAATGAAATTGAAGAACGTTTTCCACGAGCACGGATGTCGCAAAATAAAATTGAACTGTTGGTCACAATGACTGGGTTAATTAAAACATTGTGTTGAATGGCTTACATTTATTTCGTATGGCTTACCTTCCCCGTGGCACCGTGAGGAGACTTAGATGCTTCTATGCGCTTCGCATTGAATGGTGCCATGGAAATCTTCGGAATCCTTGACTTCGGCACGCTACGGACAGCTCATGATAAGAGAAGGGGGTGAATTTTATGGAGAGGATTACTAAATTATAGGAAGTATTCATTGGCGGCCATAGCTGTGTGCGCGACTCCTGAGCGCGTGCTGATGGCGAGCTTCCACAGTTCTTTTGCAACGTGCATTCCGCACCACCAATATTGCCGGTCTTAGCAGCCTATTGATGTCAGCTCGTTCTGAGCATGCGCTCTAGATAGCACCCACAAATATGGCGCCCAGTGAATACTCCTTATAAACGCCTCGTACAGATTTGTGGTGCACAACATCGAAAGTGAACCAAATGGAGAAATAAATGTACCGCGAAGAGAACCGTAACGTTTGTCGTCTGCCGTTGACGAATAGGTACTAAATTTTAACCGCTGTTAGCATACAAAAATTTAGACTGGTATTTGAGCCACTCGATGACACTGAATTTGTGATAGTGTCAATAGGTCAATACGAAAGGCAATCAATCCATCACAGAGCCACGTTCAGTACGTACGTACATTTTAAAGGGTCATTTTTTGACAGTGGCAATTAAACTGACTCAATAAAATATAAAACACTGAATTGTAGTACAAACCGTCCGAAAAGAGATGTTCCACTTCTTCAGCTTTACCGAGCCAGGATTAAAAATGCGATATTTTTTGCTACGTTTATGCTTGTATCTTGCCATCAAATAGATTTTCGTCGCACACTTTTGATTTTCAGGAACCTTTTTACTTATGCGAACATTCGAGCTTTTTATTAATATTTTTTATTAATATTTGAATTTCTCAGCTTTTTGGTGGGGCGGCAGGGACGATATATGAATATAAATTTTTTGACGTATATGTCCAGTACCCAAACAGGTATTCAGCGAGACACAATTTTGTTTAAGGCGGCGGTCCCACGGCGGCCATCTTGAACAAGCCAGTAGTTCAACCACTAGATGGCGGCACTCATCCGTGTGGCCCAGGTGTGGCCTAGAGTTCCTGTATAGGCCCCCTACGCGAGCCAGAGTTGCGCGTCTGTTTTCCACGTGCCGCCGGGCCGCTATTCGCTGAGATTCGATCACGTGAGGAGCCGGATCAAGTGCCGTGCAGGAAAGTAGACGTTGCACCCGCCCCGGCGTGCGTTCCCCTGCTTTTGTCACGTGAAGAGCGGGATCAACATGCCGTGCAGGAAAGACGGCGCTACAGAGAAGAACGCGCAACTCTGGCTCCCGTAGGAAGTCTATAGGAGGTATTCACTGGACGCCATTATTGAGGGCGATTTTGAGAGCGCATGCTCAGAACGAGCTCACATTAAAAGCCTTCTAAGACCGGCAACCTTGATGGTGCGAAATGCTCTAGTGTGGCCAGAAAACTGCCTCGTGCCACTGATGTTCCTCCTCTGCTTTTAAATTCCTCCTTTCTGCTGCTCGCCCGTGCACTGAACGTGCACGGGCGAGAGCAGAAAGGAGCGAGAGCGAGAGCACGCGCTCAGCGCGTGCTCTCGCTGACACTTTTTCCAGCAAACGTGCCAGTGATGCTAACAGTGACCAGTTCGCCCAGAAGCGGAGCCCAGCTAGCTCACCGATACCCGAGCGAGTGTGGCAAGTTGGGCAATTTTTGTTATTTGATACCAGCTTTTTTCCGCGCTGCAGGGTTTCAAAGTGATTTCGGTAGAGGCTCACGAACCAGTAGCTATCGCTTTAACTATTCAAGAATTAAAAACATATTCAATCAATCAGTGGCGGACCAACTTATTTTTGAGTGTGTGGGGGGGGGGGGGGGGGCGCAATCCAGGGGGGGCTGGGGGGGGGGGGGGGCGGTGTCGTTGGTATCCCTAGGGCGCCGCCGGCCAGTGTTTGCCCTGCCCAATGGCGGGTGTTTTAGAGGGGGGGGGGGGGAACACATGCCTTGCACCCCCAAATCTGAGAACTAAAAGGCGGTTCAAACAGACTCGGAATACGGAACCCGGGAGCCGATACCCGTACTGACGTAATCACTTCCGGCTCCCGTTTACGGGCGCTGACGTCACGGTTTGGTTTGAACGGCGCACGACACGGGTCTCCGCATACGGTAGCTGACGTCACGGCGGCTCCCCAGGCAACCAATCAGCTGCGGTCGTCAAGCCGGGTCGTCGCCCGGGCAGCCCGGGTATGGTGCCTGTAGCCCGGGCGCGCGACGCGCTCCGTCTAGAGCGGCACCGCGGCACTCGCTTTGTTTCGTGATGTCGTCGTATCGGTAGGATCACGGCTACGAAGCTCGAATTGCCTGACTTATGAACCTTTGTGTAGTGAAATGCGTCACAAATGCAAGAACTATCAACTGGCGTCGGCTGACTACATTCGCGGCTGCGTGTGAGCAGTACCTGCGGAGCGTGAGGAAAAAGAAGACGCGAAAGGCCGTCCGCGAGCTCCTGAAGCGTCGAAAAATGCTCGACGAGTATGCCACCATCGTGAGACTACAGTCCTACAGTGTTGTGAGACAGATGTTCGAAGACCCCGACGGCCGGGAATTCTTTGAGTGCTTCCGAATGTCACGAGCAAGGTAGGGTGTGCTGCTTTTTATTTTGGATTATTTTCATGTTATATATCAAGTGGCGTTCCACATGAGCTCGAGCGTCGCTCGCAGGAATAGTCACCTGGAGCGTGCGCTCCCGCAGTGAAAGCACGTTTATATCATTTTTAACGCGGCAGGATCACGAGAGCAGCTTTCGTAACAGCCACATGCTTGTCGAATTTTACTGCGTCTGTGCTATAAAAAAATAGTAATGGCATGCACATGTGCAGCTCGTACGACACACTCTCTTGGTCCACAAAATCTGGTCACGGTGTTGTGCTCCTTTGAGTGTATGTATGAGGGAAGCCCGTTGTGCTTCCTTGTTCTTTGTGCTAGCTAGAATGTGTGCTTACAAGCTGCTTATGAGTGAATTCTGCACGAAAGCTCGCGCTGCAGAACCCAGGGATCTTGGGTTCCATCCCGACCCCTGCCCGTTTCCATCTGGATGAGCATCGTACCAGCAGACGTTCGTGTTTCACTACTACGTGACGGGTGTTAAAGACCCTAGATTAGCGGTCGTACAGTACTGCCTAAAAACTGGTCTACTGCGCGTACCAGTGTCGTTGACCTTTTTAAGTGTCGGATGTAGCTCGCACGCACAATGTTTGCAGCTAGGCACGTAGCCAGGATTTTGTTTCGGGGGGGGGGGAGGAGATTTCGACGGTCGCAGAGTGCCCGAGGCTGGTAAAACATTGTGTGTATATAAAAAAAGAAAATGAACAAATGAGTTGCTTCATTATAATTGTAGAGAACAAGCATGCCCTAAAAGCTGGAAGCTTAGCACATTTGCCTATTAACAACATCCCACTGCCTTTCCGGTCGCTTTGCAGCCAGCAAGCCAACCACTGCCTGCCTCTACGAACGGCCACTCATATTTGCATTGAAGATGCCGTTTCATCGGGTGGCAACCACCTCCCGTGTCTTCGAAACCGTGTCAATAAATTATTAAAAGCAGTATCGAGTTATTTCACTTGTCCCGGTCCTTGTGGTCGCTACGATACCTGTCGTAGATCCAGGGATACCGCTGAACTAGCTGAACTAATCTATAGGCTTTCTCGGGTACTTCAAACGCAGCGGCACTCTTCTTTGCAGCTTGAGCAAGCTGCTTTCCTCGCGTCGGAGACGGGCGGGAAGTTCATCGCCGGAACTTTCCTTGCAAGCAAGCACGGAGCGACTGAGGCATTCGCACGCGGAACCACGTGAACGCCGGTGGCAAGGAGGGCGGAGGAGGGAAGCGCGCCGCGCTGATTGGCCGCGGAGAAAATACGGAAACCTACGTTACGACCCGGGCAGGAGAAAGTTGAAAAAGTTCAACTCTTCAATCCGGGAGCCGGAAGCCGTAATTACGTCACCGCCCGTACGGAGGGAGCGCTGACGTCACTACGGGTTCCGGCGCCCGGGTTCGCAGTCCGGGTCTGTTTGAACCGGGCCTAAGGGGGAGGCGCCCCCCCCCCCCCCGCCCCCCCTTCCGCGGTCGGTACGCCCATGCAATCAATCAGCGAATAATGTTATCAAACGGTAGAGAACATATTAAGGCATGCCTTGCCAGCATTTCGTGAAAGAAACAGATTTTGAATTACGTAAGCATATGAATTCATGTTGTTTGTCGAAGCGCAGCCGACATAACAGGTCAATGAGACCAATCAGGCACAGCCCAAAAACACTACGTCAGAGACCTCGACGCCTTTTAGTGCGCTTGTTGTCACCGGTTAAATCAATCGAGCGCCAACCATGCACCGTGGCCGTGCGCTCTTTAGTATGCGCGTTTGTGCTTGTGTACCTTGTAGTCTTGGACTGCATTTAGGTTTATGATAAAGCAAACAATAGCATAATTTTTTTGGTCAAGTCGGGTGTTCAGAGAGGCTCTTATATAACTTATCAGTTTGATGATAGTTTAAACAAACTTTATTGCCAATTATCTGACTTTATAAATATCCACCCGAATATTGTTGAAATAATACGCCAAAGTGGAAGAATCCGCATATCCGAGAAAAAAGTAAACGCGTATCTTTAAGCCCCAGTAACCTAAGCTTAAAAATTGTTCCGCCAGTGGGTAGCAGATTTCAGAGTGTTTTTTATGGTGCTTTTGATATTTTTTTTATTAATAATTAAATCCATTCATAACTTGATGTTGAAAAAATATACCAATGTCTTTCGTGTATCTTTATATATAATTTCTGTATGAATGCAACAGAATCGGAGAATTTTACATCAACGCTGACATTGTATGTGAAGAAATGTGATCTCAATAATGTCAATGTCAAGGATTTCTATTCGAAACTTTTGATGACGTTTATATTATTGTGATTACGATGCTTAGCTAATGTAAATTTGAGTATTTATTGTATTATTGCTTTTTATGATCATGCTGGTCCTGCACACCGTTGCCTTCTGTAAAAAGGTGCTGATTCCCTCGTCACAAGACTTCTTAATGCGAAAAGATTCTTTGCCCCATTACGCCAAAGTCCGACGTCGTCGGCGGCGTTACCGAGCGATGGTGCCAAGAAGGGCCGCTTCTCGCCAAGATCGGTCACAAGCGGTACCATAGCAACGAGCCGAGCTGGCACCGTGCCCATAGCAACCGAGTGATTACTCGTCATGTGACCTCGCAAAAGCCGTGATGCCACCGGTAAGATGGCAGCGCCTAGAGCTGGTGGATCCGAGTTGGAGTTCGTTCGGTGCGCGGTAGTTGTAATGAGCCGCTGCTTGCCGACGACTCGGGACTTCTTTGTTCTCTCTGACGCAGGTATTACGTGAAGATCTGAAAGAATGAAACTTCATACCTTTTCTGTGCAAGATCGCTCTATTAGCACCTCTGCGACAGCATCAGTCATATCGCCGTAGCGGTGCTCGGATTCTGGGATGTGTTCGAGGATCGATAAGACTTTTAGCATGCAATTTTTGCATACTCTTGGCTTTGTTTCAAGGTTAGAGTATCTGAGAATCGATGCGAAATGCACGCGTTGCATGTTGGGCCTTGGGGAAGTTGGTTCAGCCCCAGGCAACCGCATAATCACAGGAACTTTTAGCGAGGAAGCTCCTGCGATATTTAGGTTTTGTACTAATCAACGATTTTACAATATAGCGTTTAGGATAAAATTTTCGCATTTTTCTAGTTTCCTTTGAAAGTTTAAATTTCTGAAAATCGAAACGAAAGCTGTCGCGTGTAGGACATAGGGGAAGTTGTTTCAGCCCTGGGTCACCGAATAATCACAGCAACTTTTAGCGTGGAAGCGCCTGCGATTGTTAACCTTTTGTACTAATGGACAATTTTTGCGAATTGGGAGTTCTGAAGATTTTGATGTAACGTGATTCCGTTGCAATAGCTTTCATTTGATCCCAGTATTTTTTGGCTTGTTTTTTCAAGTGACATTCTGATGTTTGCTCAAATGACGTATATGAAATGACCTGCTATATAAAAATGCATCAACACAAACTATAAAACTTAGATGCTCAGAGGTGTTTGTTTTCTTTGTAATTAACAAGTTACAGACAATTATTTTTCCGAGTGTAATATTTATTTTCTGTAGCCGGGCCCGTTTTTTGCTCATTAATGTCAGTGTGCCATGATGTTATCATCATGTGTGTATGGTTCTAAATATCCTCTTTGCAATTCCTAAAAAGGCCAAAATGACGTCAGCCGACTCCAGCTCACGCATTGGACACGAAAACTGCGTCACTCAGACTTATGCGCTCGTTAACAACAAAATCGTCGACGAATATTTGAATTCGCGTTCGTAACCAATGAGTTCACTGACGGAACCTATCATCACTTGCCAATGCCAAGTTCTATGGTGTGCATAAAAAGCACGATGGGAGCTTAGGGTCATCGCACCGGTGCCCTAGAATGTCACGACCGCGTGATTTCACAGTTCGCTTTTGAGTTGAGGATTACAGCTAAGGAAGAAGAAGTTAAAAAAAATTAATTTCATGGCCCCTTTAACACGGATATGTGTGCTACATCAGATAAAAATATTAACTTTTTGCATGCCGGTAAACTTCCGGACGACCACTTGCCCTGTCGGCAAAACACCTCATATCCGCCGTCCGTCTTTCTTGATATCGTTATCAATCCTCTGGAGACCACAATGCTGTCCTTCTTGTTTCAATGCCGTCGACTGTTCATCGCCCAAACGAGGGTGAGACCGTCGTCGACGCCGCTCCTCACCAGTAGGTGAGATAATCTCATCTTGAATCAATGATTGGGTCTTGAAGAAGTATGATGCTAAGCATACATTCGTTTACTATGGGGCAGTCGAGCAACGTTCATGTCCCGAGGCAATCGTCCTGTCGTGGCCGGCGTTTTCAGGTTTGGTTTCACAGGAGCGAAGTCCGAAACTACAAGGACGGTACCTACGTCCCACCAAGCGGCCGTCATCCCGGCGGCGCGGAAAACCACTAGTCTTGTCCGTACACCAACGATCACCTACGACATTTGGCAGCTCTCGTCGCCCGACCTGCAAATCGTCTCACTTCTCAGAAGAAACCGACACCGTTCCTCCAGAGGCCCATGCCGTACCGCCATGCGAAGCGTCTTTTACCACTTTTCAATGAACGAATGGAGCTACCAACTAGAAAAAAGTTACCACCCCATGTCGCTACCAGCGCGGTTGCCATGGCGACCTCCCAGGCCCAAAATGGAGATCACTATCGGCGCTTCTCCTGTCGTGCATCTTGATAATTTTGCGTCGTGTCGCTATTCTGGCAGCTACGCTGCCATATAGACTGGCTCTAGGGCGACCAGGTCACCCGAGGCAGCGCGGGCGCGCCGCATTTGCTTTTGCTAATTTAATACTTTCTCTAGTTCGCTGAACCGCCACCGCGTTTACTGGAGCCGTAGCTCACCACACTAGCCGACGCTTTCGCGTGTGTATCTATGTGCGTCCGCTCCCCGACCGGCGACGTTTTGACGATAATTGGCTGTATTTTAAGGACTTTTCTCGTCGCTATTGCAATTTTACGTTCGGTAAAGGCTACAAGCTGATCTAGATCGCATTCTTTTTTGGTCAAAAGATAACAAACTTCCCCTAAACTTAAACCAAATGCGGTATCATGCACATCACTGCCTCCGGCCAACATTCGACCCCTCCAACACCTTTCCTGAACCGAGTGGAGATCCCAAGAACAACGCTTATCCACCTCCTATGTGTCATCATTGACCAGCATTTCGATTTCCATCGCTACGTCCAAGACGTCGTGTCCGCAGAAGGGTGACTCCTTGGGTTCGTCATTCGGTGCACAAGAAGAGCCAGTCGCGATGTGCCCAGATTGCTGTGCACAGCGCTGTTGTTGTGCATCCTGGAGTTTTGCTGCTCGGAGTGGGATTCGACAACTAGACAACTTGTTGCCTCCCTCTACACAGTAAAAGTTTTTACACCTTCAAGGGTGTAAAAGGGGTGTTGTAACAGCTTACACCATTGGCTACACCCGTTTAACACCTCAAAATGTAGGAATACACCCTCATAGTTTTACTGAAAGAGGCAGGGTGTCGAACCGAAATTGTTTGTTCCGGTTTTTGTTCCGGTTCAGGGAAAACGGTTCAGCTCCGGTTCATCTCCGGAGTGAAAAAATAAAGGTTCAAACCGGTTTGAACCAGTTCGTACTCATATGCTACAAAACCAATTGATGACAGCAAAAGATAAACACTGCATATTTTATAAAAGTGTTACATATAAAAAGCAAACGTTCACATTACTGTGTGGAACTAACGAGCAAGTGCTGGGGCACTTCGGGACGTGGGTGAAAGCACAGTTCAATGTCAGTCAGCTTACCGAAGAAGCAGGACGTCGTCAAGCATATCCGAGGAAAGACGGCTCTGTTGAGACGATAAAATGAAGTTCAGTGCATAAAGGGCTCGCTCCACGCTCACCTGGGTTACAGTCACTCCCAGGACCGATTTGCGCCAATGCGTAGAGTTCTGGATGGCGTTCCCTTCTCTCCGGCCAAAACTGAAGTACGTTAGCGTCCCTTGAAAGCCGCGGCTCCTCGTTTAGCATTACCAGGAGGCATGTTATATCAAGTGTTCTACTGGTACATCGAACGTGCAGGCCAGCCTCAACCTCTATTTCCTTGAGGAGCGCTTCCAGGGTGTCTTCCGGATCATCTGGAGCCGCCGCAGTTTCATAAGAAAGGGTATATAGAATCTCGCTCGCATTGCAGAGCTGTGATTCGCGTCCAAGTCTTTGTCAAATGCAACGTGGCCCGGTACATTTGCTCAGGGATGAGAAGAAGGCGGTAGCGGGGATCCATGTACTATCGGAAAGAATATGAGCGTGAACGCGCCTCCGCGTGTCGCCGCTACCCGAGTCGCCGCCCTGCGGCGCCGTTTTGAAGTTTTGCGCATGCGTGTAAAAATCCTGTCGCTGTTCTCGCTTTGACTGTTAACCCCCCTTTTGTCGTCTGCTATGCGCGCTGGCGGCGGCTCGTGCGGTCGTCTGCTATGCGACTCCTGTGTGCGCTGGCGGCCGCTCGTGTTGTCGTCTGCCGCACAGCATTACCTGCTCCGGCGGACACTTGCGCTTCCTACGCGAATTGTGTTTGCCCTGGACAGCACTTTCATGCAGATCATGTGTTGATTTGCACTTTCGTACAAATCAACACCATTAAATGGTGTTGATTTGCACGAAAGTCTTCATTGAAACACAATGCTTTTATTCTGTGAACACGTGGCCCTAACACGTGAAAACATCTGTTAAGCCATCGGCCATGGGCTCGACAGGCTTATTAGTAGAGCTCATACTGTGTCCTTTCTAAACACAAGAAACTCGGAAACTGGAAACAGAAACGGAACGGAAACTCGGAAACACAAGGACAGCTCAACCCCGATGACCCGTTCGTCGTCAGGAGCTCTAGCCATTTTTCACTCAACTGAATCTTTTCCGGGTGGTGGTGGTAGTGGTACAACTTTATTTTTCAAAAGGTTAAAAGACCGACGAGTCCCGGTCGGTGCCCTTAGCTCCCCGTAGTTGAACGCTGAGCTTTGCAGATATTTTGTCTTGAATCTATTTGCATGTTATCGCTGTGTCTCGACCCAATGAAAGAAGCCAGCTACTTATCACGTATCAAATGCGTGTGAACGTGGAGGCGCGTTCACGCTCATATTGTTTCCGATAGTACACTGTTGCACAGAAGAGATCCGTGTCAAAAAATTGTCGCTCCCTTTTTTCATTGACCGGACCAAGCCCTTTTCTAGCGGCAAAGGCATCTTGGAAGTGTCCATGGAACATCTCAGCCATGCTCCGTAGAAATCTCGTATATTGAGTTGTTAATTCTGCAATATCGTCATCGCCATTTCTGACGGCGAAGCGATACAGCGAGCATTTCGACATCCGCCCATATGCCTTCATCCAACCTGGAGCTTTCTTATTTTTAGAGGAAACCTGTAGCGAAGCCTCTTAGTTCAGGTAGCCTGGTGAGCAAATGCTGCGTGGACATCCACCGCGTTGGACAATCAAGCACTGGTTTCTTCAACCCTAGCTTCAACCCGAACCAGCCGAACCGCCGAGCCGAGGGCCTCGCAGAAAAGCAAGTAAAAATGAAAGCCGTTTACAACTCCCTGTAACACCGAATTGGAGCGCAGCTCTTGAGGAGGAGGAGGGAAGGGTACTGAGGGCTACCTGTTCTCGGGGCGGGGGGGGGGGGGGGGGGGGGGTTGTCGCGTGGCATCGGGGGGGTGGGGGGTGGGGGGTTTTGTGACCTTGGGGGGTCACGTGACCCCTCAAAAAAATTTTTCTGCTAGGTTTAGCGGGGAAATTTTTCCGCTAGATTTAGCGGGGGAATATTTCCGCTAGATTTAGCGGGGAATTTCTCCCGCTAGATTTAGCGGAGAAATTTTTCCGCTAGATTTAGCGGGGAATTTTTCCCGCTAGATTTAACGGAGGAATTTTCCGCTAGATTTAGCGGGGAAATTTTTCCGCTAGATTTAGCGGGGAATTTTTCCCGCTAGGTTTAGCGGAGAAATTGTTCTGCTACATTTAGCGGTGATATGTTTCCGCTAGATTTAGCGGAGAAATTTTTCCGCCAGGTTTAGCGGAGAAATTTTTCCGCTAGATTTAGCGGGGAAGTTTTTCCGCTAATAGCGGGGAAATTTTTCCGCTAAATTTAGAGGGGAATTTTTTGCGCTAGATTTAGCGGGGAATTTTTTCCGCTAAATCTAGTGGGGAAAATTTTCCGCTAGATTTCGCGGGGAAATTTTTCTGCTAGATTTAGCGGGGAATATTTTCCGCTAGATTTAGCGGGGAAATTTTTCCGCTAGATTTAGCGGGAATTTTACCCATAATGCACCGCGCGGTTACGCCGACGGCGACGGCGACGGCGACGCCGACGCCGCTCAAGCCGGAAATGGGCTCCTAACGTCCTTTTTCGTCACAGCGTTCAGTCGACTATAATCACGTAGAACGGCAGGGTTCCGTCCTTCTTTACAAGGACAACTGGGGACGCCCGTGGACTTCTTGAGGGTTGCATAATGTCGTCGTCGAGCATCTCCTGGACTTGATCTTGAATCACTTTCCTTTCCTTTCAGGAGACTCGATACGGCGACTGGTGGACAGGGAGTGCGTCGTCGTCGGTAATAATGCAATGTTTCGCCATTGGTGTTTGGCGAACATTCGATGTCGTGGCAAAATAGTCACTGTATTTGGCGAGGAAATCAACCAGTTGCCGGTGCGTCGGAGCTAGGAGCTCTGGGTCGATGTCGAGCGGCGGCGGCGTCGTGCTCTTCTGATGTGGCGACCAGGTTTTCTCGGAGATTGCGGTGACCAAGGATGGCGCCTGAAGCTCATCGACGTAGCCCACGGTGGTACCCTTTGTTAGGTGCTGCGGCTCCTTTCGAAAGTTGGTCACAAGAACAGTTGTACGTCCTTCTTGGAGATCCGTTACGCCTCGTGCGACGCCAGTTCCTTTTTCCGAGAGCAGTTGGACGCTACCTTCCAGAAGAGCTTCACCGTGCATGGCTGCGTCGGTTGTAACGGTTACGAAAACTCTCGACCGCGGCGGTAGGTTCACATGGTCGGCGATAACTCGGATAGCGGTTGACGTCGTGTTGGTCTTCGCCGGTGGCAGGACAGGCTTTCGCAGCGTCAAATGGTTTGCCGCGAGGTCGATGAGGGCGCCATACTCGCAGAGAAAGTCCATTCCGGGGATAACGTTCCTCGAACAGTCTTGCAGAACGACGATTTTCACAGGGCACGTCTCACCGTGGATCTCGACGCGAGCAGTGCATCTCCCGACTGGTGTGATGAGGTGCCCTCCGGCGGTTAATATTTTAGGTCCATCCCACGGCGTCGCGACTTTTCGAAGGCGGCGGGAGAGTCTCCCACTCAAGACCGAGTAGTCTGCTCCGGTGTCCACGAGTGCTGATGCGTCGTGGCCGTCAATGACGACGTTTAGGTTGTTGGACACCGTTGCCGGAGCGTCTTTTCGCTCTTTGGTAGCGTTCGAGTGGGGGCCCTCCGTCGTTCGTGGAGGATCTTGGCGTCGGTCGTCTTCGGCAACTCCACCTCCAGGGGTTGCCGCGCCTAGTTTCCCCGGCGTGGAGCGAGGGGCGACAGGCTTTCACGTCGGGGTCGGTGCATCGGCGAAGCTGGACGTCGTGGCGAAGGTGATCGGAACTCTCGGCGGGACGCAGGCTCGGGGGACTGAGGTCGTCGCAGGTACTCGTCGATCTCTCGGGGGCGTTCACCATAACGGCGGCGCGGGTCGTTTGGGTGTAATCCGAACAGCCCGAGTCGTCAGTATGGGCATCGGCGGTACACATGGTCAGCTTCCCCGCAGTGTAACAGAGCGGGCGTCGGTCGGCCGTCCTCCAGACCAGAGTGTCGAACCGATATTTTTATCGGTTCGGTTCGGGTTCGGGTTCACGGCTTTTGGTTCAGTTCCGGTTCAGCTCCGGTGCGCAAAAAATAAGGGTTCAAACCGGTTCAAACCGGTTCGAACCGGTTCGAACCGGTTTGAACCGCTAAATTGAGAATATATTTTCCGCGTTGTTCTCTCAATAGGCACTATTTAGGCCGTGAAACTGACTGCTGTAAACGATCTGATTTTTGCGAGGACCTATTTTTGAGAATTTCGCGAATCGCCTACAATTCGCGAAAAATGGGTCACGCGAACAATTTCGGTAAAATGTAAACACATTGAAATTTATATTGAGATTCCACCGCGTCGAGAAAATTACAACCCGCGAATTATTCCAAAACTTCAGCTTTGACCTAAATCGCGAAATATTGAGCCCACGAAAAATAAGTCGTTTACAGTATATAGTTTTCTTCTTTTTTTTTTATCGTTTCTTCAATCCAGTTTTATTTTCAGGTAACAAAATTATAAAATTCTGTTATTTATTCTTACACAAGAAAGGAAAATCTACATTAACATACAAACGTCGTGTTTATACGACTCAACATCCATTCGTTTACCAGAGTCACATACATTGCACCTGAAAAGAAATGTTTTCGCGAAGTGAAGTAGGTTGCCTAAAATACCCGTGATTGGTACAACTTTGTATCGCAGTATTAGATGTTGAATCGTGCTTTCGACTTTGAACTAAGGAATTGATTACAGTGAATAAAATCATGAAATGGGCGCCTCGTCCCCATATATACCATAAAATGTGTTTTACGGAATACGTTTCACAAGATATCTATGATGACGAGACGACTGAGCTTAAGGCAATATAATTATCAAAATGTCACGAAAGTCACGGGACAAGTCCTTCCAGTCTATATTGCTCTCAGCACCATGATGCGGGCGACGAATCATGCGAAAAGGAGTGGCTGAAATTGTTCACTCTAACCTATGAAACACCTTCGTACTGAGATCGAATCTCACCTAAAACAGTGCTTACCCATGTGAACATTTTCTTATATTGAATAAACTGGCATAGCCTGGATGTTGAGGATTGCTCTTGACAAAATGCCGGTCAATTTAATTTTCAAATGAGCATCACCCTCGCTAATTGATGATTTTTGTTAAAAAGTACAAAGTGGTATTTCATGCTCTACTCAATTTGGAAGCTACTTAATTGGACACTTT
The DNA here is from genome assembly GCF_016920785.2 of Ixodes scapularis. NCBI lineage: Eukaryota > Metazoa > Arthropoda > Arachnida > Ixodida > Ixodidae > Ixodes > Ixodes scapularis. The sequence goes on from NW_024609837.1 coordinate 68,727,827, forward strand.
CTGAGAGTTTAAGTGTGCAATCGTCATAGTTCCACCATTTGTTCCAGTAAAAAAAGGCGATAATAAAAACCCATAAAAAACGCGATAATAAACTTCTATATATTTGAGAAGTTATATATGCGTGAGAAACACACATAGTTATTTAAATTAGCTTCAAAATAAATAAAAAACATTATTTAAAGCTTTTCCAAATCACCTATAACGTGTCTATAGAGGATAAAAGCGCCGAAAAAGATTTGCAGAACATCTTTCAGATAATTTAAAGGTGCATTTACTTATATATCTTTGAGGTGAGGATCTTCAATTTATGCTGCCAAATCTTCAGACAGGAATTAAGCATATTTTTATTATCATCGATAAATTGGACTTTATGAAGTTCACATAACCGCCTGAAACCGACACGGAAGGACGATACTCGAAAATACGCCAGCTGTTGAGTCTTCGGCAACGTGCTTTTGTTAGCTGTTTTGCAGAGTGAAATACTGGGTTGCAGGGTATGCCAAAAAACACTGTGGTCACATGATATATCGGAAGGCGAATACACGAAAGTGCAGAAATAAGGAGATGACGCGCAATTTTTTCTAAATAATCCCTTACACAACGCTTTACTGCAAAAACAAATGCATAGAAATGCAAAAAATTATATTCCTAATTAAACATAGATTCCGCGCAGGGCAAACGAAGATTTTTTGAATCCTAATATAAATCACTTTGGGGCACCAGCTTGCCTCAGCTCGAAACGTCGCGAGATACTACCTCGGGAGGCTAATGTTATCTTAGCTTTTACGTGCACTTGTTTTGGGACCTTACTTCACGACTCTGTTCTTTATCAGTCATGTGCTGCAACATTTCATTAGGCTGCCGTATATCATCGCGAGACTGCTATAAATACTACACAACTTTACACCTTGGATGTCTACGGCTAGTGTTGTGAACGTCGCATTTCACCAGAAAGCTGAAGTATTTAGCATGGATTGCACGTGACGTAATCGCACTAGATATTGGTTGTCATTGCGAGTTGTTTTTGCTGAGAAAATCAAATCCGGTGGGGCAAAATGCACGCTGCAAAAGTTTCGCGCTCAGTGCAAGCTATGTATTTGAGGGGAGGCATTCACTTGATCGAATGACGTTTGAGCGAACGCCCACGTTTCACCGAATGACACTTCAGCGAATAGCCGGTCACCGCGAAGCGGCGTTTTTGGGTGGGCCAAGTGGGTTGAAATTTTTGTAATGCGCCGCCGCAGACTGTCGCCGCGAAGCGGCGTAAAGCGCAGCGCGGCGGATGGGTTAACGCGCGCCCCCGTTATTCGCTAAAACGTCCATTCGCTCAAACGTCGCTGTTTGCTAAAACGTCATTCGCTCATGCGATATAGACCCGTATTTGAGAGGCGCACATTTTTCTTGTTGGTGCATCGTCGTTAGGCACGGCGCGAGTATCTGGCAAGACGAAAACGCGCTTTCTAGAAAGTGCGTTTTTACAAATAAAAGTTGTACCAACTACCCATCTGTCACTATCATTTCCAAACCACGCTTTCTAGTCCGCGCCGAAAATGCGGGGCAGAGGAATCTTTACGACACAGTATGCTTTAAAACTACACCCCCTCCCCACTCCCTTTATTTTTTTTTTGTTGCTCCTCAAGATAATTTTCATTCCTGAGGGATTCCCTGCTCCGTATTGAGTGGTGTTCACTCGACAATTATATTTGTGTCACTTGTTAACAGTAATTCTTCCTTGCTTTTACTTTGCACCAAACTGTGAAGGATAAACAAAATACAGGGCGGTCGAAACTTGGAGAACTTGAGAACGACACTCCTGTGAGACTTAGAGCGGCTGCCAACGTTTGGCTATCCCCGTGAGACCACTAGGATCTTTCTTTTCAGCTATCCCTCACGTACACACTAATAGTTCCATGTAACGTCGGACTAATACGTCACATTTAGACCCTTTAACACTTCTATTCTCGGTACAACTTTCTGAGGCAGTTCAGCAGTAACGAAAACATGTTTGGGAGCCTCAATAGTGTGCATACATGTAAAATGGGTCGTGCAGCATTTTTTTCTTACTTTAAGTTCAATAAATAGCGCTAAGAGGTAATCCCTGACGTTGATAACTTGCAAAAGCGTCCATTAGTTTGCCCCTCCGCGATATGGCAGACAGTTGAAAGAAAGAAATGAAACAGCTTTCCCCTCCTCAACTCGCAATTAGAACTATCAGCCACGTGATCTGATCCTAATATATACACAGTCAGTATTTATCATACTCATACGCAGGGTTGGCAAAGCAGAGAGCATGGGCTGATCTTCAGATATAGTTTGAGTTGGGCTATAATGCCCGAGCCCCACTAAAGCGACAAACAGAAACAAACGACAGCGGCTAGCCTTAAACCAGAGTATTTCGCGATTTGACAGGCTTTGAAGAATAAAGAAGGCTATGCTGAAACACGAGTATCATGCACACGATGGTACCATTTGCAGGCTTGTAAACGCTCGTGCTAACTTCGCGAGCACCGAACAACTCAAAGCCGTATAAAGGTACCATCGCGAACATGCTGCATGTGTGTGAGGGTTGTCACTGTCGTTTGTTTCTGTTTTTGGCTCTAGTGGGACTCGGGCCCATCATAATCTTTAAGTTGAACACGAGCCGTTACCCGAATGTTTGGCAATGCTGGTTGTCATGAACCAGAGGATTCAACTCGGGATCATGACAATCGGGTACATCACGGTGTCACGTGACTCTCAGTGCGAAGTTGTGATGTCATGTTACGTCACGGTATCAACGACTTTAATAGATCTAGCGACGTCCTCAATTTGAATCGACTTAACGCGGTGAGTCACGTGACGTCACGGGGTCACGTGATGTGACATTACTTGACAGCATGTCTTGACATCATGACGTCACGTGACGATGTGACACATGGCTAATCATAGTGCCGATAAGAAAGCGCCGCAAAAAAACTAGGATTTATTATACATTGCAATTCTGTATATTACGATTTGATCAATACGTAGAGGAATACACGTGCCAATTTTTTTATTTCCAAATAATAAATTTGTAGTACTAACAAAAAAAAATACCGTGAACCGTTTTGAACCGGTTACCGTTATATCTTTTTCCGGTTCAGTTCCGGTTCAGTTCCAAGATGGCGGCGAAAATTTCGGTTCGGTTCAGTTCCGGTTCGGCTAAAAATAACGGTTCTGTTCCGGTTTTTGGTTCGGTTCGGTTCCGGTTCGACACCCTGCTCCAGACGTCTGTTTTCATCGGCGCAGGTTGCTCTGAGTGAACGTGCGCCTCATCTTCCTGTCTTCGGGGGTACTGCGGCGTTGGGCGTCTCGTCGGGGTGGCGCCATGGTTTGGCGGGGAGCTTGCGGCGGTCGTCGGGGCATGTCGTCGGGGCATGGCGGCGTAGGTCAACGTCGGTTCCTCCGGTGCCACCGTGGTGACGGGAACTTCTGGTTGGAACGCCCGATGCACTTTTTCTCGGGCAGCCTCGGCGATGGAAAGGGTTGGCGGACGGCTGGTGGTTGGCAGCATCCTTCGCAGTTCCTCCCGTAAGACGTCCCGGATAATTTCGCGGATGTCCGTACCAGGAGCGTTTTCGCCGCTAAGCAGAGCGGTTGCAGTGACCAGAGACAAGCGGGTCAGATTACATCTCCTTCGGAGGCGGCACGCTCATACCTGGTTGAGACCGACCGCGGAGTTATAAGGCGAAATTGACTACACTTGGTTCCCGTACCAGCTCCCTAATGGGGCGAACTTGTGCCCAAAACAAACAAAACAAAACGGGAACAGAATAAAACAGCAGAGTGTCCCGGGCGACGATGTCGGTGAAACCGCAGGATCGAGCGCTGGGGCGAGACTGACTCAGCTCGCCTTGCGGAGTCCCTTATGGACACTCGTGGGTTTCTGGATCATTGGGCGTAGAACTTTCGGCGCGTAGAATATTCTGAACTAGATCAGACGACAATGTTCTCGAACTTACGAGAAGGCCAAATTGAAATAATAGCTAAAAGGTTAGTCCGTTGACTGGAATCGAACCTACACATACCGCGCGAAAGTCTAGCGCGGTAACCACTCGGCCACGCACGCGCTAGATCGCCGACGCGCGTGGCAATATAAAGGGTGCATCAAACAGTGATTCAGAAAATTCCGGGGAATTCGTTTTTCTATTTTTACTCGAGTTGATGCACTATTCCGCCATAAAATCTCGTGTTACAAATACTACAAAAACTGAACCTCACCAGATCTTGCGACCGTTCTAATAAAATATTGTATTAAAATATAATGAGATATTTTTATAGTAGCACCAGCAGAAATGAACTCTATAATTAATTCAGATTATGTAGCTTTATTTGGCTTGACAAACAGAACCTGTTTGATGATAATACGCAGAAGCTTCCATCACAACCTGAACTAACGCTTATCTGAGATTATTTTACTTTTTTTTTGTACTTCAGTTGAACTTTTCCTCTTTTTTTCTGTTGCTGTTTCCGGACCATTTTGAAGTGCACTTTAGGAAACGTAGAAAGTGCGGCATCTAGCGCGCTTTTAAATTTATCTTCTGTAATGAACTTCTGGAAGACCAGTTTGTATCTGGTCTTAATATCTATTGGAAAATTTTCAGTACTAGTATATCTTGACTCTTTGTGATCCTGTTCATCTTTGTTTAATTCATGTACTGGCATCGTAAAATTAACACTGGATAGGGTCATCAAGCATACTGTTGCATCTCTTTTATCTGGAAGAAAGACATCGGTTAGCGACACGTGCTCCAGTGTTTTGAACGGGTAAGAGCCGCTGATTTGCATTCCCCCAAAATAAAACATTGTTTTTAGGAAACTAATATGTATAACAAACAAATGTGATAAATAATCCGACTACTAATTTCGATTCATCCATTTAAAAAAAAAAAAAAAAAAACAGGATTCGGTTAAAAAATTAGGAAACAAACAATGTTGTTGTGAAGCCATCAGTCCACAATACCGAGTACGCTGAATGGTATAGAAGAAGGTCGGTGGGGCTCTGGTTACTTTATGTGCAAGGCACTAAAATGTAGAGATATGCTAGGTGGTACATTACTCTTCGAGCAATATGCGCCGTAAAACAGGGATATAAAATTTGGGCAGAGCACTAAGGGCTTCGTGTTTTGCACGGGGGACCGGCGGGAACTTACGCCGGGCTGGCGGCGGAGGCGACCTTGTGTACACGCTTGGAGTACTCACAAGCTTCACGCACCCATTCAAGTGAGATGAAATGTCCATATACATTTAATCTCAGACGCTGATAATTTAGCAATTTGTTAATAGCAGTCAACTTGCAATCTCCCTCGCTACTTTTGGTGTTGTGACTGATACCTAACGTTTAAGCTGTCTGCTAGCGGAATGCCGCCCTCCGATCTCAGGCTTCCAGGAGAATGGTCTAAAAATGCGAAAGCATTAGCTTGCAAATGGAGCGAGCCGACGTCATCAGCTTTGAAGCCGCGCCAGGCGGTACCTTAAATCCTTTCCTCAACTCCCAGCCATGAAACCACGCGAAAAGCCTAGCCAAACGGCACCTAGTTTCCCCGATTCCAAAAAAGCATAATAAAGCTGATAGATTTCGGCTTCGCTACCGTTGGCCGGCGCGCGTCGACAAGGCTCCCATTGGCCGCTGCGCGTCATTTTTAACGACTGTTACCCCACGGCGCTGCGTGTCCGCGTGGCACCGGCTTCACCGCTCTACGAGCAATGTCGGCGCGCATTGCTCGTAGAAGCCGCTCTTCCGCTCGCAGAAGGGAGCGGAAGAGTGGCGTGCATGCTTTCGCATTCACAACTCATAAGAAGTGCTTAGGTGTACCTTGAGCATTTTTTTTATTTACTGACTAAGTTGTGCGGTTCTGAGTTCTTTTAATTGCAGAAATTTACACGAAACTTAGCTAGTACTGCTCTTACACAGACAACATGAGTATGAACTCTGATGAGTACTATCCAAAGATTATATTTATCCGCCTTGGCAAACAGTTTCGTGCAAAAGAAAACGTTTAAAGTTTTTTTTTAAATATATTTTGGACTCCGTTCGGTGTCGCATTGAAGGTAAAGTGCTTAAGATAGTAGACCTTATGATACAATAAACCTCGCTGTGCTTTTCACGGCAACACATAATGTGATACAGACAGCTTTGCCAGCGATCACGAAGCTTAAAATTGCCACAATTAATGCTGCAGCGCTACCATTTCACACAGTCTCTAAATTAGAAATACTTCTTGGAATTAGGACTTTGTGAAATTTTGGTACACAAAAACTGAAAACAGTCAATGTGGAGGTGTCTAGTAATCAAAGGCGTGCAATGGATGAACAAAAATACTAAATTACGGTAATATTGGGGATATTTAGAATAAACAATATTCTTAAAATATAAAAACCAAAAACTACATCTGGAATGCAATTATTTGATGCGTTTTCAAGTGTCTATTTTACAGTTATTAATTTGAATGTACTTAATTTGTTTTCAATATTTACAATTAACTTCAAACAATTAGTTTGTAGTTGGAAGTGCTACTCCTTGACTTGAAAAGTGTTAAGTATATTCTCTGCAACCAAGGATAAATAAAACTCTGTTTTATGAAAAATAAATACAAATATATCTTCAGTGGGGTTGTTTCGACAGCCTAATGTGCACTAATGGTAAACACTTTCTTTTATGTTTTTTTCATTTTTCTTAATATGCTATATCAACCTCTAACAGATCGACCAATCGAATATGTTATATCAAGCTTTACAAAATTACAAATCGACCACTCGTGATTATCGAAGCAGTGCTGTGATTTCCCAAAAAATCTACCTAATCATTTGCAGGTACGCAGAATTTTTACGCGTTGTGCAGAGCGCGACAATGTTAGCGCGAACAAGCGATCGCCGTTTTATCAGTTTTTCCCTTTGAAACCAAAGGATGCCATCAACGTTTTTATTCCTACGGAAAGAGCTCATTTAGTTCTATAATGTAAGGGAAAAGACTTCGTGTTCGCTCATACTATTTAGAAGTAAAATGCGAAAATGCGCCAATGTTGTGTTTGCGCTAACAGTGTCGCGATGTGTACATGTATTCATAAATAGTTTATGAATGTTTTGCCTAAAAATGTATACTGCACACTTAGCACTCAGCGTATTGTTGCATAAATAAACATATGCTTGCGACTGCGAGTCTTTAGAATGCAGGATTAGAGTATGTAGTACACCTTGGCAATTACTTTTTTCCACAGGGTGTCCCACCAAAAAAAGTTACAGGGTGTCCCGCCAAAAATCTTGTATACCTTGTGATCTCGTCTATTTTTTATTTTATTGTTGGACCATGCCAAATTGCTATTTTTATATGTGCCGGAAATTTAGGAATGTATTATAGCTTCTTCACTTTTATGGTTTATACCGAAAGTGTCTTTCTTATTTTTATTTATTTATTTTTTGCTTGATGTCTTATATTACTTTTTAATCTTTGTTTTTATGAGAATGTTAAAGAACATCAAGGTGTGCTAGTATTGATTCTTTAGAATTTGATGTGTGCATTCATTTTCTCTTGAGTGTATGCTTGTGTGTATCCGTTATATCTTGTATTTTTTTCTCTTGTCGAAGTTTAACCTTTAATGTTCTTGCTGCTGGAATTTGCACCCCCCCCCCCCCCCCCCGCCCCCTCATTGGACCTCGGTGCCCAGTCAGGCGTCACGATCGCCTTTTGCGCCAAGGTACCATTTCGAGGAGTGTGTACGCCTTGAAAGATAAATAAACTGATTGATTGATTGGTCATTCTACTCCTAACAGCAGCGATCTGGAAGTCCGAACCAGATGCCAAAGTTTCAGCACAAGTTATCATCTTATTCAAAAGTTATAAGCGATTTTTTTTTACTTTTCAATAAAAAAATGGAGGCCGATGGACCTTTTATAATACGCGGAGCTCTATGGCGCGAGATATTAAAAACCGGCAAAAATAGGCCTTATTTTATCATTAAAAATTTCAGAAAAGTACTTATAACTCTTGAATGAGATAACAGTTAATGCTGAAGCGTTGGCATGTGGTTCGGACCTCCTGCACTATATTTGGGCAAAAGTTGGTGTCCTTCTTGCACAAGGGTTGCGATAATGTCAGAACGCCAAGCTTTTATTGGCTTATTAAGAAATAGTGGGTAGACCTCAAGGCATCCAGCATTGAGGTCTTCTCACTATCCTTCCAATCAAAGAATATCAGAGCTCCGCGTTGTATTGGCGTCACCGCAACCCCTACGCAAGAAACCGATGAATTGCCCTCCGCATATGAAAAGACTACAAATACATTGTCTATCTATATTCTTTTATATAGTTGCTCTTGACTCTTGCTATTTTCATGCTGAACTAGTCGCCGTCTTCAGAAAATCCCTTCACTGTACAGTATTATCTAAGAAAATCGCGATTGCATAGAGGCTTCATGGCGTTTGCTTACTTAAAAAAGTATATTTTCAAAATTTGTGAACAAAGATAGTAACGTAGAATAACATAACAATGAACGAATATGATAAGTTTGAAATATTAAACAATTTACATACCCTTTGGAACAGAGATGACTAGAAGACCCGATGTGTTTATTAGAAGCACATCTTTATTATTTGGAAGAGTAGTTTGCAAGTTTGTGAAACCAACCTAACACGTTACTCTAGATTCGCTGTCTTTCTCTCTGACAGAGCATCGTCCTTTACGATTAAAGCTAGTTCCAAGATTAGAGAACCTTCCAAGAGAAAATGTAGGAATGGTCGTTGGAATCGCAGATTTGTTTAAAAATATTTCAACGTTGTTCATCATTACGGGTTTATCATCTAAGTTCATGTTGTGAACTTTATCGTACAGATCTCCAATTATCTTGTCAACATATTGTTCAACAGTTTTATTTCTGGTTCCACCGTCTGGAAATGAATATTTCTTGTCGTGCTTTAATGTGCAACAGGCCCTAGTATTAAAAAAACAGAGATGCCACAGAGCAAATGGAAGGTATGTGAAGACTCAAAAGAATGAATAGTTGGGCGAGTTGGTGAGAATTCATCGTAGGAAACAGCACAAAAACGAGCAAGGACGTAGAAGAAACACACAGGACGATGGCTCACAATCAATTTAAATAATTTATTAGAAAAAATATACGTAAACGACCATTCATCTTTGGTAGTACGACTATCCGCCTGTGAATCAAGGGAGAATTAATAACAGCGTGACGGGACGTGATAAACGCGATGAAAAGCAATATGAAGCTAGCTCAAATCCCAAAGCTCCACCCCACTTTCTATCAGTGCCGAAGACGGTTGGCTTTGACACTGCTAGACACCGCGTGAGAAAGATGCCTTTTCATGCGGGCGGGTATATATCGGTCAAACGGGTCACTGTTTGAACATCTGTTTAAAATAACACCAGACTTCATTGAAGGGGTGTGCACACTCTCATGTTGAGGTGCGTTGCCGCGACTGTAAGTGTGAGCCAAGATATAGTGACACCGAAGTTTTGTTCAAGCACAGGGACCAAGTGTCTAGAGAGATAGTAGAGGCAAACCAAATAAAAAGAGGGAAGACTCGTGTGTCAGCCAACCGTCAATGGCACTGCTAGATAGTGAGTTGGCGTTTTTGTATTTGGGTTAGCTCCATATCGCTTTCAATCGCGTTTATCACGCGCCATCGCACTTTTATGAATTGTCCCGTGATACGCAGGCGGTGGGTCGTATACTACCAAAGATGAATGGTCGTTTTCGTATATTTTTTATTAAAAATATTTCAGCTGATATTCAGCGCTCGTCCCCTGTATTTCTTCTACGTCCTGATCTGTTTTTGCGCCGTTACCTACGATAGCCATTCAGCTTGAACTCTTCAGTTAAACATGTTCAGAATTATGATGCAGTGCATGTCATACATGCTTACCCTGTACCAGGTGCTTCAGTGAAGAGTTAAAAAAAAATCCGTTGACCAAGGTTGATTTAAAAAAAAAGGAAATTCTTTTAAGAAACGAATCGTCAGCCATGGCGGATGTCAGGGATGTAAAAAAACAAACAAACATAAGCAATAAAATTCATAAGCGTAGTTTAAAGATACTTAGCAGAAAGTAGTCGGGATCTTGCATAAGTCAAATGATCATCTTGAGGGCTCGAACTGATCGGGTGAAATGCATAAAAAGACTCTATTGTGAGTAAATATGACCTACTTACACACACCGCCGGTCAGGACAAAAACTTGAAAAGCAATCCACAGACTTATAGTGGCATCCATATGATTTAGGGTTGCTGCTATCAGAAAAGAAACAATAGAATGAAAATACAACATTATATAGCGAAGCACCACTTAATATCTAGAAATATATAGCTTATAACTTAAAACATCCATTGCTTTCTTCTCAGACGAAGTAACCCAGAAATCCCTCTTACCTCAAATAATCTGAATAGCCCTTAGTCAGTGAGATAAATATTACGGTTGAGGAGAGAAATATCCAATTAAACTGTATCCTAAATTTGTGCGCACAGAACTATACATTGCTATCATCTCTAGCTTAATATTTAAACTCTAATTCCTCTCAAGTTTGCTTAAAAGACATTTGCTGTAAATTCACAGCCATGACGTCACGATGTGGGTTCAATACACTCGGAAAAAAAATTAATAAACGGACAAACGGTAAACCAAAACGACTAAAAATGTTTTTGTTTTTTTTTACTTCGGATAGTGCATTTACACATGCGGTAATAAACCAGGAAGAAGGAAGCATAATATATAGCCAGAAACAACCTGTTACAGAAGAAAATGTTGAAAGTTTGGTACAACTTTGTTCGTACGCTGGAAAATCGATATTTAGCTGAAAAACACATCTTCATTGAGTCAAGTAATATGCTATAAAATTTTCTTATTTTTTATTTTCTATGTTACCATATTTGTTCGCCTAACCTGCGCTCTCAAAGCCCTCTTTAAGGCTTCGAGAGCACAGGTATTAATATCATGTTAACAATTCTTATTATCTCTATCCATATACACAAATAGTCTGGTTGTGGCATTAAATAAACCTGACAAAAGTTTGCTGGGATACCAGTAATGCGAAAGGCCGTGATGAACGTCGTCCGTTGCGAACGTAGCGGTTTACACCGGGCAAAAAAAGAACACCACGCGCAGTCATAATGCCTGACGCTGACAAGTCAGTCCTTTCTGTAAACCGAAGAAATCATAAAAGTTTCAGTGAGGAAGGTTGGAATCAAACCACACAGCTGAAGAAGGGTGATTTCAGATAAGATCGAACAGGGGGTGGCTGGTCGACCTTTTTAATTTGCTTCATAATATTATAACTTATTTCCCGATGTCCAAAATAAACAAAATCAGAATTATTTTCACCAAGAAAAAAAATTGTCGGACGCAAAAAATCGTACATCACGAAGAGATGGAAAGTCTCATTTGCTTGCACAGCCGGAGGGGAAACTTTGGTGATTAATAACTAAATTTATACGTCTTAGGTGAGTTTGATAATGTTTTAGTACAATCTATATGTACTTATAAATACGAAAAAAGATATTGTTATTTTTAGTATGTTTTAAAAAATAAATAAAAAACATAAATTTCGGCTCCTTTACCCTTTTTCCCCCAAGTTCGCAGGCTTGTATCTTAAAAAATAATTTAGTCAAAACCGTCATATTTTAAGTAAATACACTGCTTGTAAATGTAAGTACATTCACTAAAATTGAAATTTATTTAAGCGCGGGTTGGGGAGATTTTGGCAAGCAAACACGAGACAAGCACTAAAATAAAAATATTTTAAGGGCGATTTAAAAAAAAAATCTCGTTCTCGATTTTTTTCAAACTCTGACCGGTCATTCTATTCTATTTGGGGGTTACTATAGAATAAAAACATGTTGCATTATATTGATGGTGTAATAGATACAGCACCTCTACTGAGCCCCTCCTGCGAAGCTCGGCACGGTGTGCGCCCCCGTGGTGCGACGCATGCAGTTATTGCGACTTCTTAATTTGAGAGAAAAGTTTTTTTTTTTGTTATTCGAGTATAGCAAGTAATATTTTTTTACATCTTTTGCACGTTATAATAAATTTCGCATTATATAGAATAAATTACACAACAGATACATGGTGATTGCAGATACGATCAAAAAGAGGGTGGCTGGTCGACCTTTTTAATTGGCTTCATAAGTGCATGTTATTTACCGATGTCCGAAATAAAAAAAAAAAAATAAAGATTATTTTCACCCAGAAAAAAAAATCGCCGGACGCAAAATGTCGCACATTACGTAGAAGTGGAAAGTCGCATTTGCTTGCGTAGCCAAAGGGATAGAATTTGGTGAATAATAACGGGAATTATACTTCTTAGCTGAGTTTCACAATTTTTAGGCACAATCTATGTGTACATATCACTACAAAAGAAATATTGTTATTGTTTATTATGTTTAAAAAAAATTATAAAAAAAAAACATCCATTTGGGCTGCTTGACTGTTTTCCCCTAACTTTGTCGGCCTGCATCTTAGAATATACTTTAGTCAGAAGAGTAGTAAATTAACTGAAGTTCAAATCAGCATATGCGTGGGTTGGGGAGATTTTGGCAAGCAAACACGAGACAAGCACCAAAATAAAAATATTTTAAGTGCGACATAACAAAAAAAAACTTTTTTTTATTTTTTTTTAACTCTACCCAGTCATTCAACTCTATCTAGCGGTTAATATCCATTAAAAGCAAGTTGCATCATACTGATGGTGCAATGGATATAGCTCCTCTACCAAGCCCCTTATCCGAGGCTCGGCACGGGGTGTCCCTGTGTTGCGACGCAATGATTGCAACTTGTTATTATGCGAAAAGAGAGAAAAAAAAAATATATATATATATGTGTGTGTGTGTGTGTGTGTGTGTGTGTGTGTGTGTGTGTGTGTGTGTATGAAAACGTGACATCGGGGTCGTCGGAGCAAAAGTGCTCCACATGTACCGAGTGGGCGGACACAACATTCGCCGCGCCTTTGCGACCACAGCCTCTCCCCGGGAACGCTGTCAGTTGCTGACCCTCCTGCCATCAACATTGACAAGAAATGAAGTCCAGAAAATCATCCCAGAGGCATCGATCTACACCATTAATAGGTCCCGGAAGCTGAGGGAGGACCACAGCGTGTGGTATGTGCTCGATCCCTATACAAGGTGTAAGGTGAGCCCTGAAAAAATATTGGCAGCGGTTGAGTACTACATGAAAGACGAATTTGAGTGTTCTAGGCAGAGTCCCAATCAGAAGGACGTCACTTCCGTTGTGCTCGATGGCCAGAAAACGCTCAAGCCGAAACGTTTGATGACACGGTCATTCAGAGAAGCGTTTCGTGTATATAGAAGTGACCACCCCGACTCCGGCATCGGATTGACGAAGTTTTACTCCCTGCGACCCCGATGGGTTAAATACAATCCCCAGCAAGCAGCGTGCGCTTGTGTGTACTGCGCAAACTATAACCTCTGTGTCGCCTCTCTACAAAACGCTGCTGGCTCGCAACTTGACGCCGCCGAATTGAACTCGGCATTCATTTGCAACCCGCCATCGCGCCAGTGCCTTTTAGGCGAATGTGAGGCCAGTCACTTGCACTCGAAAAACTCATCATTTCCGAGGATGAAGAGATATAGTTTTGGCAGCATGGGAGTCAGGCGAGCTCGTCAAAAAGACTTTAGATCCGGTCACTTTTCTGGAAGAGCTTCGTGTGTCGGTCTCCAGGTGGATCATTCACAACCATATCAGACAGACGCAAGGCAAAGTCATCTATGAAGAAAAGCAGTGCGTGCAGCGTGGTAGCATTGTCTTCCACTTCGACTTTGCTGCAAACTGGACTGTTATCCTTCCTGACGAGATTCAAGCGTACCACTGGGAAACAAAACAGGTCTCAATATTTACGTGTGTGGTGACGACTAGAAAGTCAACATACACTTTTGCCGTCATCAATGACGACTTGCATCATGACTCCGCTCATGCCTGTCTGGCTGTGCAAAACGTGAGAGAGTGGGTCGATGACAACCTTGCTGTGTACTCTCATTTGACTTATGTAAGTGACGGTGCCGCCAGTCACTTCAAGAATCGCTTCCAACTTCATGAATTAAAAAAAAAAATCTTTTTCCCAAGGCCCATAGGCCATGGGCACGGAAAAAACGCGTGTGACGGAGTTGGAGGACTCGCCAAACACCAAGCAACACTTCACAACTTGAGACAGCTCCCAGGAAAGGCCATACAGGCTGCGAAATGCATAGTGAACAGTCTTTCTCAAAAACTAAAAGGAGTGAATTTCACAATTTTGGACGAAGAGGAGGTTGTTAAATTCCGTGAACACAAAAATGAAGGGTGGGTGGGAGTGCGCGCCTTTCCTGGTATTGAGTCGTGGCATGTGTGGCTATGCAAAACATCAGAAGCTTCGACCTGTGACTGGGAAGTGGCACGGACTGTCGAGTTCCCTTGGAAGAAACTCTAAGTGCACACCGTCAGAAAATGTTTGCGTCAAAAACTGTCAATTTTGAAACCTATGAAGGCAGAACTGTGTTGTATATGATCTGTAATTTATTATATTTATTGCTCAATTTATTATAACTTGCCAAAGATGTGACAAACTATTACTTGCTATACTGGAATGAATAAAAAAAATACTTTTCTCTCAAAGTAAGAAGTCGCAATAACTGCGTCGCACCACAAGGGGTACACCGTGCCGAGCTTCGCGGAAGGGGCTCGGTAGAGGTGCTGTATCTATTACACCATCAATATAATGCAACATGTTTTTAATTGATATTAACCCCCAAATAAAGTAGAATGACTGGTCAGAATTTAAAAAAGATCGAGAACGGGACTTTTTTTTTAATCGCCCTTAAAATATTTTTATTTTCGGTGCTTGTCTCGTGTTTGCTTGCCAAATTCTCCCTAACCCGCGCTAAAATAAAGTTGAATTTTAGTGAATCTACTTACATTTATATGTAGTGTATTTACTTAAAATATGACGTTTCTGACTAAATTATTTCCTAAGATACAGGCCTGCAAATTTGGGGGAAAAATGGTCAATGAGCCAAAATCGAAGTTTTTTATTTATTTTTTAAAACAAACTAAACAATACAAATATTTTTTTTGTATTGATAAGTACATATAGATTGTGCTAAAATATTATGACACTCACCTAAAAATCATAACTTTAGTTATTAATCACCAAATTTGCCCCCTCCGGCTATGCAAGCAAATGCGACATTCCACCTCTACGTGATGTAGGATATTTTGCGTTTGACAATTTTTTTTCTTCGTGAAAATAATTCTAATTTTGTTTATTTTGGACATCGGGAAATAACATATAAAATTATGAAGCAAATTAGAAAGGTCTACCAGCCACCCCCTGTTCGATCTTATCTGAAATCACCCTGAAGCCTCTGGACGACTTGAGTTCTCGTCCCGCACTGTCTTGAAAGGTTAGATTTAGTCCATCCTCTGGGCCTAGATATTTTCATTTGTAACATGTATTTTTGCGATAGAATATCTGGTACTTGACGGTGACAGCGCAGGGAAAACCGATCTCACACCAGACACTCAGGGAGACAAGCACACGCGCTGAACTTACAACTTACTGCGTCGAGCACATATATATGTGGCTCTAACGGGCGTGAACACATCGGAGTAGGTCATGCACCCTCGTCCCCAGGCTCACTTCCAGGCGGCGCAAACTCTACCGCGAGCCTCGCGCTCCTCTGTTCGCATTTCGTTTTCTCCCGATAGTACTCCGACAACTGCTATAACTCGCGTATGCTTGCCGCAGTATCTTTTAAATAAATAAAAATAAAGGACGTTAAATTAGTCTCCCCTACGGCAACTGCGCTCTTTGCACGCCAGCGGCATCCGTCGCCTTCCTTTATTTTGTGTGTGTGTCTTATAAGATATTGAGCAAACGGTACAACGAATACCACTATACTCTACTGCAGGTAGCGCCGCCTTTCGTTGCACGTCATAGCTAACTCACGACGCTTTATCCAAGAAGGTGTTGGTTCTTTTACTGGACGTCGGCAGTGCGGCGCAACCCGTTTCGTAAAGCTTTAGTACTGAAGCTACACTAACCAGGTGATGTGATTGCTCAACCCCCAAAAAAAATATGTATGGACACTTCAAGGACGTTCTATAGAGCAGCGTCGATAGGCAGAACAAAAGGCGTCTATAGGCAGACCACGACCTCTGTTGCCTCCGTGAAGTCGTCCTATGGCTGCCCTATAGAATATTGGCCAACGGACGTTCTATGGACGTCCTATTCTATGGACGATGTGTGGTCATCCTATACCCTCTCTATGGTAAGACGCCATATAGAGTTTATAGGAACTCTATAGGGAGTCTACACAAGGTCTTTACGGTGTCTATAGGGTGCCTGGAGAATACTTATACGAACTCTACAATAAGTCCCTAGGGAGTCCACAGGGAAGCCATAAAAGGTCTACGCAGGGTCCTCATGGGGTCTGCAGAGAAGCCACACAAGGTCTACAGGGAGTCCCTACAGGGTCCGCAGAGAAGCCACTCAGTCTGCATGGGGTCTGCTACGGGGTCCGCACCGACCAACGTTTCTAGAGCAAGTCAGTTGGGAAACGCTAAAGAGCTTGCCCTGAAAAAGCGGCACCGATCTGTACTCGAAAACCGAACCAATTGCGATCGCAACGCCACCATTCCACCCGCAGCGGCCACTCGGATAACTGCACGACCGCGTGTGCTGGTTTGGGACTATCGATATTCGACAACATGTGTCTGTTCTGCTTTATCTTTAATCGGCCACTTTGGCGC
The DNA here is from genome assembly GCF_016920785.2 of Ixodes scapularis. Classification (NCBI taxonomy): domain Eukaryota; kingdom Metazoa; phylum Arthropoda; class Arachnida; order Ixodida; family Ixodidae; genus Ixodes; species Ixodes scapularis. Next base: position 68,744,593 of record NW_024609837.1, read on the forward strand.
CGAAACATATACGGTAAAAGAGGGGTTTCAGGGATGCCAACCCGGTCTCCCAGGCGGGCGCGCCGCGAATTGCAACCGAAGTTAGGACGCACCCAAGTCGGGAAGCGCTATCTGAAGTTGCCGGTGAGGCATGGCTGTAAAAAAAATATTAATTGTGCCACAAAACCCTGTAAGCTAAAAGTGTATGCAAACATCACGCCCTTGTCATTTTGTACTGATCTCCAATAAAGGTTTCTACAAAAATAGCTTTTTCCCATTTGTTTTTTACGCAAAAACGTGCTCTGTTAAAGTCATTTTAAAGAGTGTAGGGTCCTTAGGGGTCTGCAAAGAAGCCATACAAGGTCTATAGGGAGTAGGTACGGGGTCCACAGGGAATCCATACAGGGTCTACACGGGCTCCTTATTGAGTCCGCAGAGAAGCCATACAGGGTTTCCACGGAGTCCCTATGGGGTTTATAGAGAAGCCACTTTAAGCGATGGTGGTACTGCGGTGTGAGAATCGCACTCCCTAGCTCCTGGATGATTGGCCTTATAATAAAAAGGCTTGCCTACACTTTCCGGACGTGAAAAGAAAAAAAAAACATAAAGTAAGGTTTTGATACTGCGCGTATACAGCATAACTAGAATTACTTACGCGTCGCACGCAGACCCAGCTTAGTATACCGCTGTTTTACGACGATCATCCAGATGACCGCAATTTTGATAGGCACCAGTGCGCCCCCTATGGGTTGTGAAAGTTGCGAATATCTACGGGGCCGCAGCGACCCACATATATCTACCTCCCATTGAGAAAGTAAAAGCATTATTCCGGCACATACTAAACACTTCCATCTCCACAAGGAATATACCCTGAGGTTGAATATGCCTCCAGACATCAATGTAACATATTGATACCTGGAACTTAATTAACAACTCTTTAACTCGAACACCTCGCTACACCTAAAGAAAACGTCTACCCGGCATCACTTTAATAATGTACCAATATATGGCTCACACCTTAGAGAGGCCATAGGATGTCCATAGACTCACCAGGACCATAGAACAGAAATAGGAAGGAATGAACAACTTTTTCTTTCGCGAAGATCTCTATAGCGTTGTTGTGTCCATTCTGTGGCAAAAAAAGTGGTACATAGACGGTCTAAGAACTGTCTACAGGAATCCATAGGATAGACAAAGGGGTAATAGAACGGCAAAAGTATGGACATGGGACCTCTATACATATTTTTGTAGGGGAATGTTTGGTTCAAAGATGTTCTCCACAGCTGGCCTCACGTCGGGCAGCAGTTTTGGAGAATTAGGAAAACGACCGCCGACTGTGACGGTGCTCCCGCTCGAACTGTCTCCATGCGCCCGGTCTTCACGCGCTTCCAAGCCATCTTTTTGCTTCTCTTCTAAACTCCTGAAACTCTAATCAACCACATTTGGTTTAATATTAAAATATTCAGATGTCACTACGTGTCGTAAAAATAAATGCACAAGACATAGTCGCACTGAAACTGAAGCGGACCTGGGAAGAGATAAGTTATTCACAAAATCAGAATCGAAATTATGCAATTTCAGATGCAAATACAGTGAATCTGATTTTCGCAAGCTGTCGACGGTGTTTCCGCTACTCAGATCCCACAGCGCCTTGGTTTAAATCCACGCAACATTCAGGCCGGGCTTTGTTCTGGACTCTCTCTGTTTCAAAGGATTGCAATTAATTTCGCTTTTGCATGCACCAAGAGCCACATCCACACTCCTTTAATTTCCCCCGAGGTACCGCCGGAACCCGAGCTCTTTAATTATCCTTAATTCGCTGATCGAGCAGCAGTAACGTTGAGACTAGATACCCTTCTAATTAAACACAAGCCGAAATGCCTCCGATGTTACCGAACATCGGAGTACTCCGATGTTCGGTAACGTAGTGCGTTCGCAATTACGTTAAAAAAACATGTCAACGATTGCCGTTAATAAATTTTAGAGAATAGGCACGTACAAAGCCTCTACATTTTATAATATCTGAAGTCAAAAAGACGAAGCGACGAGGTGAGGAGGGGGAGAGAAAAACGCCAAAAAATAAAAAAGCGCGCGCGCGCGTGGTAAAATTGTTTTTTGCGTCGTGGTATTTCTTTTTTTCGTGTCTATGACAACAACTTGAATCGTTTTAGACAACAAAAATAAATACGACCTTTGGGGTGTCAGTGACCCGTTAAGGGGGGAATGCAATTTTTTTTCAGACTGATGTAATGTAGAACTTGTTCACGCAGCATAATGGCAGGAAGTGTAAGCTAACAAAAAAAGAGAAATGAAGCGGGAAACCACCCTCAGTTGCGGAGACTAGCAAAATGCGACATCCCAGCATCCGGAAAGCCTTCAAGAAGTTCAGCCCGGCTAGTGAATGGCGTCCAACTTCCCCTCGTACTTGCTATAAATCCACGCTAGCCCTTAAGCTGTTCTTTTGCCTACTTTCTGACTGTGATCATGATCTGTTCACGCCTAAGTGGACAGCGCGGTGTGGAGCTACGCTATCCCAGGACAATTTAAGCACCTCCTTTTTATTACTTGAGCCCGGTCACAGCGCGTGGGTCTGAGCAAGACCGTGATCACGCGGAGGTTAGCAGACATCTGATCGGCCCAACAAAGGTGTAGCTTCCGCCGCAGTGTCAACTTGAGTGAACTGAGCACAGTTCGGCCACTCTCTAGGCTGCTAGCTACGAAGCCAGGAAGGGCGGTATATGAACAAATGACAATATGGTATAAAAGAGGTGGGACCGTGTTGAACTTCTGTCGAAAAGACGTCCTCACTCCCCCAAGCTCTCGTCCGTGAACTCTCGACGTCAGTGGCAGTCTGTCATGTCATGGCACTTGCCTGCTAAGGCGGGGCCGGTCGCTGCGTGCTCGAATAAAGAAATTATTTTTGCCTGTCGCCCACAATACGTTAGAAGTATTCAGCGAGAGCAGGAGGTAAGGGCTTACAAAGAAAGCCACTTGACGAAAGAAACTCAATAAAATCAGTTAACAGACCTCGAAAGATAAAAGCAATCCCGAGGTGGTGTGAGGGTGAACTATGAAAACAACTGGTCCGGAAGCATCGTTTAATAAAGGGAGTAAAACAAACCAAACAATAAACGTTCTTCAATATACTGCTCTGCACGTCCAAGCGTCCGCAGTCAAGGGAGTAGGAGTTAGGGCGAAAAATATTTGACGTGCCTATACCCCTCTTTAATGTCCCCTATCAGCAACCCGAGGAACAACGTAATAGCTCAACACGTAACTGTTCGTTGCTTTGGGAAGCAAATATACAACTCGCTATAACAGATTAGTTAGAACACTATTTATTTAAATCCGATAGCATTTAAAAAATATTGCGGTGGCTTAGCTCGGCTATGCCAGGATATACGTAGCGTGAGCTTATGCGCACAAAATGAGAGGCGCTATCAAGCAGCTCCGGTGCAGCGTCAGACTTGGCTACTGCGCAACGGAGGCACGCAGCTGGGCACGCGGCAAAGCCAGTGCGTCTGCCGCGGCTATGATGTCACTCCTCTGGATTGCGAAGACCGACGAGGCGCGCGCGGTGGCGGCGGCGGCTCCGGCACGCCAGCTGAGCGCCGTGTGACGTCACTCCTTCTCGCGCTTCCGCAGACCAGAGCCGTGTATTGGGAGAGTTTGGCCAATAGGCGGAGCAAGGGCCGCCGCCAGCGCCGAATATTCCCCCCGTGCTTAGAGCCTAAACTAAATTTGTGACATAGCATCGACCAATCAGGAGACCGCGACGTCACAATATTGCAAACGGCATTCAAAGCGTGAAATAGAGGCGTTCAATATCGGCCTTTCTGCTCCATCTCACAAATGTCGGCAGTGAAGACAAAGGTACAGGCGCGTGAACCTAGCTCAGCAAAACGCTTTTGTTTGTACGAGAACTCGTGCAAGGGAGCCACTTTCACAAAGCCACGCGCTCGTGCTCATACCTTTCTCTGTACTGCTGATGTTGGTTTGTTATAACAGCGTCCTGTGACTGGCGGACAGAAAACAGTGCAAAGGGTGGGGCGCGCGAGCGTCTGGAGACGCGGAGTCCGGCTCGGCTCGTGCGCTGGCTTTGGCAGTGCTTTCTTTCACCGTCTCAGCTGAGACCAATTGTCATAGAGATCAGTGGCTGAGACGGCTGAGACGCTGTTTCTAGCAAGTTGGCCCTGGTTTGGAGCGCACGTTCGTTTATTCTACACTTGAATATTGGCGTGACGAAAACCTCGCACGCACAAAGTTTTCAGTCACTGAGAGTTACTCCTTTTAACTCTAGCGACGCTAAAACGGCTTGAATTAGTCGTGTCACAAATTTAGAGTTCACGACCACCGCTAGGGGCTGTTTCGCGGCCTGTGGTTGGCCCCGAGATGCTCGCCTATTCAAACCAATGTATGGCCAAACTCTCTCGATAAACGGCTCTGCCGCAGACCGGCGAGGCGCGCGCGGTGCGGCGGAGCCCGCGGCGACGGCGGCTCCGCCCCGCCAGCTGTGCGCCCTGCGACGTCCCTGCTCCTCGCGCTTGCGCAGCACGGAGCACGGCTTATTATGCGAGCCACGCGAAACTGCTCAACCTCGGCCAGTGTAGCTCACGCTACAAAAGGGCTTCGCACTAATGCGTTATTGGAATAATGAGTCTGGCAGGTTATCACCACGAGGGTGACACTGGCATTCGTCTGCCGCTTTTCGGCGTACTCCCGTCTACCTTCGGCTTGTCTGCCGGTAGATGCGCGGGGGGTCCGCCCACCGTGACGTCATGCACAGGCGTTCTTTTTTAGGTGGTATTGCCTATGCAAGAACGCAAGCCGGGCTTCGGGACGCCGCCATGTTCATTCGCGTGTAGACAAGGACGTGCAAATAGCTGGCCTGCCAAAGCTACGTTAGCGCGGTTACTACATGTGCTTTCATTCACGAAAGGAACGACAGTTAGGGCACCACGCTTAAAATTTCTTATACAACGTAAGCATATTAGACGCGCCTTGGGTCAGACAACTTTCCGCTGTCTAAACTTAAGTGTCTACAATAAATTTTCCCAAAGCTGCTTAAAGCGCACAAGTTAGAGCTTCGAAACATTGCCTTTCGTGATTACAAACACTGCGCCCGTAGCTTCATTTTTTTTTTTTTGTTCCTGGCTCCTGATATTGTGAAGTCGCATTTCGTAAGGCCGTGACCTATGACGTCACATGACGTCATAGTTTTCCCGATAAATTTAGCGAAAAAAAAAATACTTTACTTGACCTCAACACCCGTTTAGTTTCCCCGCAAAATGTAGTGGAAAATATGACGCCACATAGCTTTGAGTCACATGACATATAGACAAATTCATTTTCCCCGCTAAATTTAGCGAAAACATTGATATCACAAGACCTCATCTCCAATTCAGCTTCCCCGCTGAATTTAGTGGGAAAAATGACGTCGCATAACTTTGTGTCGCGTGACCTATGTACAGATTCAGTTTCCACGCTAAATTTAGCGGAGAAGTTAAATCGATGGTGAGGTTATGTGGCGCTAAACGTTTGTGACGCAAGAACGTTTCGTGCACCCAACACAATTTCCTAGCAATTTGTCAAACACTTGTTTTCAACTGGGAAACCTAGCAAATCGTTACGCATTCTCTCTACAGTGCAAGTTACGGTTTAATTTTACAGTCTAAATAAGGCCCCGTTCTACCTGGGCAGTGACCAAACAATCACGAAACATGTCCAATCAAGATGGACACTACGTGTACTAATCAGACAACGATTCAGAAGCTTTCGTTGTATGCTCCGCGTGAAAGACTTGGCGAACGCCATGTGTTCCTCCTCTCTGTCCTCATTTGTACGTTTACATCTTTATCTGCGCCAGGGTGCTTCGAGGTCGCGGGCCATCCCTACAATTATCAGAATGACTTCGAACGCTCCAGTAGTCGTCAGTGTTAGGTGCATCCGGGAGCTCGTGCGCTTAATGACATACGATACGGGTTGAACATCTTCGTTGGGGCACTCTAAACAATTAAGGCCATCCTTCCTACGCCATTGTTTGGGTGGGTACCGTAGATGATGGGCTAGTTGTGCGACGGTAACATGCGGACACTATGGAACTTGGGTACGGTGGATTACACCGTGATATCCATCAAAATCCTCTTGTCATTTTTCCCCATTGTTCTATTGGTGGGCGGTGTTTTCCCGGAGGATCATAGATGCTTTCAGGTGCACCTAACACAATTATCTTTTTGGCTTTGAGGTTCCAATTAGAGGCCTCTTTCACAAAAATAATAATAATAATAATAAACTGTAAAAAGATGAAGAAAAGAAAAAGGCACAACTATACGAATAAAAAAAATCTAGAACTTCGGTATTTGGTACCGACGCCGGAACCGTCTGTATCTTTCCTTTAACAGAGTTTTTTTTTTTTTTTTAGCGATACCGTTTTTGAGTTTGGCAAAGAAAGTTTGACATTAATTTTCTGGTCTGATATTTAAAAAAAACATTAAAATAAAGAAGCCCAGAAAATAAGCCTCGGACATATCAATTATCATAAAAATCTATCTAGCGTGCTGACCAAACATGGAAGCTTTAATCTGGTGCTCGAGTACAGCACAAAAATTATTTACTCAAGAAGTCGCGTATGTAAAAAATGCAGAAAACAACGTATGTATAAAATCAAACACCCACCACGCAAACTTCGACAAGATGGATAACCAGTTGTTTATAAAAACCCTATAATGGAGTCTATCTCGCTTCACAAAACGTTTACTCAGGGCGCTTTCTTCCTGTAATGGGTAAGAGGAGCAAGTAGTGTTGTCCTTGATTCGCAGCAGCAACTCTCGGAGAAAAAAGTTGGCTGTTCGCTTCGCTTTATTGACTCAACGACCCCCTTCAGTCCGTATTACATAAGGTGCGGGGTAAAAGAGCAATTGAACATGAATGTTACGAGACTTCAGGGCCAACGATGAATGGCTACAGCTTTTTACCCAGCTACATGCTCAGGCATCTACATTTATAGACTAAGACCTAGCAAACTAAAATAACTTCAATATTGTCACGGGTGGTGACCAAAAGAACAATAACTAAACAGGAAGGAAAAAACGTTTAATGTGGTGAACTTGTGCCAAAACTAAAAAGGTACAAAGATAATAACAGATCGTCGCGGGCGTCGAAGTCGGCGTAGCAGCACAGTCGAACGCTGGGGCGAAAACTGACTCCTGCTTGCCAGGCGGAGCCGCTTTTGTACACGCGTTGGCTTCTGGAGCGTTCGATGTAGAAGGTTCGACGCGGAGAACATTCTCACCTCGAATCAGCTAGACGGTTCTCGAATTCACTAGAACATCACATTACAGTGTAAACGAAAATGCGTAGCCGCGGCCAGGAATCGAACCCTGGCCCTTCGCGTGGGAGGTAAGCGCGATAACCGTTGTGCTACGGCCGCCGTGCCTACTTGGCGCGCGGCAATATAAAGGGGGTGGGACCCTTACTTGTGAAGGCCAGCCGAGCTGTGCGGTCAGCTTCTTGTATTATACTGCACACCAACTCGTGTTTTGGAGCTAATAGAGCTAATCATATGCGCACTAATAAATGTCGAAGCTTTTTGACAGTTTCTTTGTTGATGAAAGGGCCCAGAAATAAGGCGCACTTCCCTAGAAACGAACAAATGCATGTTTTTAACACTAATTTTTGGTAAAGAGGAATACTCGTTATCAATCAATCGGGGAAAGATCTGCGGTCATCACCAGGATAGCGCTTCCGTGATATACGCACCGTTCGGGTGTATTGGGTAAGTTAGCTTAGCACTGTACACCACTTGCTGAAGTGTTCGGAATTCTTATTCTCCAAACGACATGCGCAGCGTGACGTATGTGAAGCAATATAGAAGATAAGCATTTGTGCCATTATTGGCATCTGTCCTTATATGATGACCACGCACCGCGAGAGAGTCTCAGAATGTACAGATACTCGGTATATAAAGAAACCGCACTATCCAAGTTACGATAATAATATTCGTATGAACACAATCATCGCGGTAACAAAAAAGAAAAACAAAAATATCCGTACAACGTATACGGAGGAGACGAGATAAAACAATATATATATATCATAGAGTTATTTTGTTTATTTTTATATATCCTTCTGTTGGGAATTCGTGGGTGTATGGCGCAGCGGCAACATGGGCCAAATGCGCCAACCTTTTGTTGGGACGCGTGCAATTGCCGTAGTACTTTCTTCAATGCGAAGAAGAACAAATTTGGTCACCTTTAAGCAGACATGTACAAATTACTCAAAAAAGGTAGATAAGTTAAGTTACTGAGTATGGATGCAAAAGTGATTGGAATAGGGTAGAAATTACGCATTTGAAATAGTAATTGAGTAAAATACTAACTACTGCAAAAAAGTAGCGAGTTACTTTGAAGTTACTTTCGAAGTTACTTTTTTATATTTTTGTGTTAGCGAAATGAACATCAATTTTGATCCGTGAAAAACCCAGCGAGCCTAAAATAAGTGCAGTCATTTAATTGCTTGCGTTTTCACCAAAATAGATTATTCGCCCGCAGAAGCAAATGACTTTCAAAGTTCTTGATACGGGAGTTTTCCCGTTTTCCTCCTAAAGACGTCCCCAGCCAAGCTAAAATGCGTTCCATCGACGCGCTGGATGGAACGGCAGCGTTGAACTTCAGAAAGACGCTGTGCAGGGTCGGGTAAGCGAGTGTCGATCTTAGGTGTCCGGGACGAAACATGTGAGGTTTGCCTAGGCTAGAGGGTCTTTTATAAGAAAATCTCGTGCCTTTTCTTTTTTCTTCGGCAAGTTGAGATTGTTATGAATGGCCCTTCTTTATCCCACGACGTTCAGAGAGTACGCTGAGCGAGTGCATCTGACCGTCAAGGGTTTAAGTCTCGCGCCACGACGATGAGATCATTCGAACGACTGTGCAGTGCTACGCTACTGAAAAAAAATTGCTTTGGTTTAACAGAAGATGAAACGAAGTATATTACGACGCTGATGCCGGGTCCAACGAAAGGATCTGCCAAGGGTGACTCGCAATCCTCGCCGGCGACTACGGTATCTTGACGCGCCTGACACGCCTGACAAGTAGATCGTTTTCAACAAAGAGGAGGTCTCCTTAGCGTGGAAAGTCGGAAGGACGCGTAGTCGAACTACGTGAACAAGTAGGGAGCCTTCATGTGCGCTTTGCTAGGGTGATGCCACCCTTTGTAATACCACTCGCCGACAAACCAGCAGCTATTTTGGTTCCGGGCGATAATCCGCGGGGCTTATAACCCTCCCGGAAACAAGCACCTTATCTCACAAGTTCGGAGCAGCGTTGTGGAACCCACGGACGAAGCATTAGCATTTCCCCCCTTGGATGGGAGGACCGATGGGCACAAAGGCCACTTTCCGGCGCACGGGGAAATAATGAGAGGAACAAAATGGCGGTGGAAGAGGGTGTGGGAAAGGGAAACAGGCTGTTGGCATCACTCTATGCGAAGCGCACATGAAAGCACCCTATGAACAAGCATCGTCGCTCGTATAGTTGCAGCTGGAAGCGGGAACGTGCTCCCATGAACGGATTATCCGTGTCTGCGTTTGTGCGCGGGGAAGTCGGGCTTCGGCAAGGGAGCACGCGCTGACGACAAGGCGACCATGGGAACAGGCGCCCAGCTGCGAGGTCATTCCAGTTGCGCTCTCCGTGGAACCATAGAGTTATTATAATGTACGCTAAAGGTTCAAGTGGCGCTAGTGTGCTGACGCAAATTGAAGCAGACAGCAACCAGTCCAAAACTGACTTCCGGTAATGCATTCCTATGCGAAAAAGTGAGTGCATTTTCTCCCTGCGCTCGATCATAAGAGCAAATATCCCAATTAATTCGTACGTACTAGGTAGCTTAGAACATTTCTCAGTCAGGCCGACGAAAAAATTGGTCAGTTACGGCGTTTTTCTTTCAAATTCATCGCATTAAAAACGGTGCTAAAACGGCTTCGTACATGTATTTATGTGCACTCTCGGACACTGTTAGCGCGAACATGACGTCGGCGCTTTTGAGCATAAGGGATACTCGTGCCAAACGAACGAAGAACATCTGGAAAGTAAGGGAGACGGCAAGAACTACGCAGTAACACTGGATCAGTAACTACTTGTGCATGTACGATCAAAATAAATTGAACGCCACGTAACCTATTCCGATTTTAAGTACCCTTTATTCTTTCTGCTCTGAGCGAAGATGTTTGTTCTACGTTCAAAATATCACCCGCACGCTCGAAATCTTTAAGCCCAAGTGCCCGATAAAAGCTGCCCGGCAGAGAAAACAATACGAAAAGACACCTTTTATAGCCCACGGACTTTGTTCTCTACGGTTTGAATGTTTTTATCCGCTCATGCACGACCGGGCCATTCCGATATAGTGACAGATCCGGAACATTATCAATATATAAGCGTCACCGGAATGCTGGTGAACCTTGAACACACTCTATATTCCATTCGATTGCAATTTTGCTTTGAATCGTCGCTTGTTTTTACACACCTGCTGCGGAACACACGTTTTGGACTGAAATGTAGCGAAGTTAAGCATCTTTCACTGATGAAGAAAAATGCGCTAACTAAAGCAATTACGCTTTTACAGTGTTAATTAAGGTGTATACTATTCGGTACGACCCAAATAACCAAAGTGTTCCGTGTTATTTTTCGCCGAAGAGGCAAAATGCACGCGCGTTATCCCATACGAATACACAGGAGCACCGCAAAAGTAAACCGGTGGCTGTCTGCTTGAATTTGCGTCACGGAAGTCGCATAGACACTAGCGCCAGTTGAACCTCTAGCGTACATTATAATAACTCTATGCGTGGAACCCCCAAAGTGCTTGAGGCAGAACTCACTAAAGGCAGACAACATGAAACAACAACAACCCTTGAAGTGTCCCCGTCTTTCACGATTGCAGCTGGAGGCGGGCGCCTGCGTGCATTACCGGATTAGGTCAATACCCGACCAAGGCTTGTTAAGCATCTTTGCCTGCGTTAGTGCGCGCCGGTGTTATGTTTTGGCTGCTCGTCACCACCTTGGCCCAAGGACGCCTTTGATGCAGTTTCTGGAATGGGAGGGGGCCCCTTGTTCCGGAATGCTACTTCATCTGCTGGCGTCTTATTTATTTCTGCGCTCAAACTTTTGTGATGAGCAAAATTAGCGGTAGATTTTGGAAGTAGTTAGTAGTTTTAGTAGAAGTTACCTGAAAAATTTAGTTAAATTAAACTACTAATTACCCAAATAAAGTCGTAATTGAAAGTTACCAAGTTACTCGGAAAAGTAGTTAAACTACTGTAGTTTGAGTAGAGTAGTTGAACTATGTTCAAGTCTGCCTTTAAGCACCTTTAGCGTTCTGCAAAGCGTGCTTCGCTGCATAAAGCGTAGTTGGGAGGTGAAGCATCTCTAAAAATGCAGGCTGAAAGGCAACATTCCGTTCACCGCAACAAAACCACGGCAGCCTTTTAAGCATATGACCATCTGGGACACTAAAATATTGTACAATAGATATGACAAAAAATAAAGCAAATAAAGAGAACATGAGAGTACGAGCGGGCATCAATTTATGTATTTCTCAACTCACCTGTAGAACAATATTTGACGACTTCCGGTTTTCTGTCATCCGGGAACCTCGTTGGCAAAACGCTTTCCGGTTTCAGAAGGAAGGTTTGTCAAATCGGTCTTGGCGTTTCTGTGCAAAGGTAAATTTAGCCGAAATGCCCGATATTTTGGTTACTGATGCACTACGGAATTGCGAGAAGCTGCGAACCAACTCTCAGGAGCGATTTTTTTTTTGTTTGTTTTTTTGCTTTCCGCGTTATAAGCATCGCAGCGTCTCCGTCGCATATGGAGGGCGGTGCGGTCATGTCTTGCTGGCGAAACAGCCATGTGTATGAAACGCCTGTGTCGATGAGTTTCTCATCCACAAAATGGGGCGCCGAGTCTGCCAGGCAAAAATGTTTCTATTATCATATAATTTTATAAAATTAAATTTAGGATATCAACAAGAAGCAGCCTCGTAGTCTTTCTATATCTATTGGGTTTATTAAGGCGGAAATGTGTGCACTTTATAACAACAGTCAATTCAAAATTTTATGAATGAAATTACCTGCTTGAAAATGACACTTTCTGTAACCCATAGTGCCCAAATAGCCAGATTTTCCGGCAAGAATTGATACACCGCACGATTGGTTTGCCCTGGATGGATCGCCGTGCCGCCATGCTTCGTACGAAGAACGGTTAAAGGTTTATCCACCTATTAGTAGCGTCCGACAATGTTGTGAAAATTTCCCTTGAGTTACGACCACCGGCCAGCGGGACGTTCTTGCTTCGCGTGAAGCGTGGTATCCTTGCACTGGAAATACGGAACACAAATGTCCCGGCAATTGGCGGTTGTAAATCACCGTACCGAAGTCAAGCACAAAAGGGTAGGCCAACATCGAGTTTTACTCCAGGTCGTACCTCGACGTAAAACTGTAGAACTCCGCGTAATGCAGTAAGCTACGCCGTTTTGGGTCACGTCAATAACGGGCAGCGACGCCGCTCTTCGTGAATATTTTTGCATTTGTTGGGTCAAGCGTGTTTATATGTTTGCGGACTCAAATATCAGCAGATTTGGGCCATAAATAATCTTGATCATTCAAAGATAGTTTTCTATAATACGGGCTCTTAATCACGCGAGCCAAACAAAAAAAAAAAAAAGAACACGCAGAACACCCATCAACCAGAAACGAATACGCAACCGTAAGCCTCCAACTTTAAGGTAAACGTCCGGCAGCCCTCTCTAATAGGGACTCTAACCAAAAATTTAATAAACATTTACCCGACGTTTCGGGACCAGTTCGATCCCTTCTTCACGGGCGAGTGACAAAAAGAAAAGAACACGTGTCGCCTAACTGCACATACGGATGTAGGGGGCTCTGCTCACGTCACGCAGTCCCGAGGCGTAGCTGCTGGGCAGGGAGCCCAAAGAACGATTCACTTTACCTTTCGGGCTCCCTGCCCAGCAGCTACGTCTTGGGACTGCGTGACGTGAGCAATGCCACCTACGTCCGTATGTGCACTTAGACGACACGTGTTCTTTTCTTTTCGTCACTCGCCCGTGAACAAGGGACCGAACTGGTCCCAAAACGTCGGGTAAATGTTTATTAAAATTTTTGGTTAGTGTCTTTATTTTTCGCTTCAAGCCTCCAACATGTTTGTTGTTGTTTACAGTGCAAATATATCTATCTAACGAATCTTTCACTCCCTCAGATAAGGGCTAAAATGGTCATGACGATTCAGACATTCAACCGCTAATGTTAAAGCCCAAACTCTATGTTGCAAAGACCAGACGGAAATGATATTTTTGTAAACCGTGTAAACATCAATTATCAAGCTCAGAAACAGTGTTTCATGCAATAGTGTATCCTTTTTTATTCGAGATCCGACCAACTCCCGCGGGCCACTATGCAGAGAGTGGGACAGAAATACCCCTGAGGACAGTGTCTTGTTTCATTATTTGCCAATATTGAAACAAAAACACATGTGTACGATATTTGACAAAAGAGAGGAAAAATAGCTGCCTAACCACTCACCCGACAGTCGCCCAAAAGACACCCGGAAACACTATAATTAGAACACAGTCAACAGGCAAGAAAGACGCCAAGTACAACAGATGGAGAGAACTAAAAGAAGCAGGCACCTATGTGGGGACGAAAAAAACCCGATTCTGGATATCTGAAACGAACAAAGAAAAACGTTTTTAAACATTCCTTAACATTTCGAAGTGTAAATAATAAAACAAAAAAAAAAACTGTAGGTTCCTTTAATATCTAACAAACAAAGAAAGCCTTTTCAGATCTGCCCTCAAAAATCTTTTAATACAAAAATACTAAAGAAAAAATACTACACAAGCAGCCAATCCAAAACATCCCAGAGTATACGCCTCGCAAGTGGGCTCATTTTCGTCTTCTGCGCATAAGAAAGGAAGTAGCGGTGACGTCAGAACGCCGAACTCTGATTGGCTGACAGCGACCCCCTATTGAGCGTCGTCTGCTCCTTTGCAACGTCGTCTGCTCGCAACGTCGTCTGCGTCTGTCTTACCTTTCCTGCGACTTTCGGAGCGAACTCGACCTCGCCTTTAAGAGAGGGCAGACGAAATAACTCGAGCGGCACGTTGTTTTTGTCTAACAACTAGCAGACGCGCATCAAGGAGGGAAGTCAAAGGACTCCCTGGCGAGGTGTCCCGGGGCGCCGAGGTTTTTTTGCTTAGAACCGAGGCAAGTTCCCTTCCCAATACTTTTTTCCTCCATTCGTGTGCGGCGAGACCCCTCACTCTTTAACGGCGTCGGCGGGTTGGCGCAGTTAACGTCGTCTGCTTTACGTCTGCTAGTCAAAGCGGTCAAAGCGATGGCTGCTTTACCTTTGCTGCGTCTGTCGGAGATTCACCGCTTTTTCATCGGCGAGAGTCACCGTTGCCTCGGCAAACAAGGAGATAACAAGAGGAAGAAATTGACATTTTAATCTAAAACTGAGGTCAGCAATCAAAATAATATACGGGAAGGGTTCACAAGGGTCGCGCGGGCATATTCCACTCAGCACGCCAGCCGGTCGTGGGCAGACGGTCGCCGAGTCGCGGAGAGCCTGCTAAGCCTAACTGCCCAGCTCGTTTGGTCGCGTTCGGTGGGATCGTGGCCGTGGGAGCTTTTCCCGGGTGTTTGTGGATCCAGCGTTTTTGTTCGTCGTGGTCTGTTTCAAGTACTTTTTACCTTTTTCTTGCTGCTTGAAGTCGGGACGCGTCAGAACCGCACGTAAAAAGATAAACGTCCGTGGGTCGTCGCGACCGTGACGTTGTCGGCCATGCTGATTTGATCGTAAGAAGTGCGTAAGACAGCTTCGGAGCTGTCGTAGGATTTTGTCGTAACCTGCGCAAAACTTACGAAAATTTCGTTTCGTGAATACGAATTTGTTCTTAAGCTTTGTCTTACGCACATTTTTGGCGTAAGATCGTTTCGTGAATCTGGCCTCTGCCCTTCCGAAAGTCGCAGGAAAGGTAAGACGGACGCAGACGACGTTGCGAGCAGACGACGTTGCAAAGGAGCAGACGACGCCCAGATAGGGGGGCGCGATCAGCCAATCAGGGCTCGGCGTTCTGACGTCACCGCTACCCCTTGCGCAAGAAGCAGACGAACTTGCCCTCCGCATAAAGTAACATAAAAGACATCTCTCAAAGCAAAAGAAGAGTCGAGAGAGAAGCAGAAATTCAGTGGAAATAGAAAACAAATGCCGCGCTTCAATTGGTGGTCCGGACCTCCTCAAACTTCCTTTTTGGTCTATCGATGCTACTTTAATCTCCGAACAGAGGCTCTTTTCTCGAACAGACGGCACCTGCCTCTCCTCTTTTGCAGTCAATGTCTTATTTTTGAAGCACGCTCTACTTCAATTCCTTTGTCTTTCATGCCGCAGTTCAAGCCAGGGCATTTCAAAACGAGGAGAAAAGTTTCTAGGATTGAGAATAAATGTGGAGAATTGACACATCGCTCACAAGTCCACCGCATTGGTGCGAGTGAGACGCCATGGTATTTAGACGCTAAACTGAGTTCACAAAATTATTAATATTTTTTAGGGTTGTCAAGAAAGCAGACGACAGACGTTGCATGCGGAGAAAACGCTGGTACTATATAAAACTCAAACCATACGACAAACCAGACTATCTTCGAAATGACTGACAAAGCAGGAAACGAACACAACGGAACGCTCTTACCAGAAAAAGGGATGGTTGTCTTCTTTTTACGTGTTTTTTTTTTTTTCGAAAATATTCTCATAATGTAAAAAGTGATCGTTCAAAAGCAAACTTAGGCGAAAAGTTTAAAGTCTTCATCAATATGCCTTTTGAACAAAACGCATACAGGCACGGGGCGTTGTGCTCGCATTAACAGTGTCGCAGACGAAAAAAAGCTCAGACAATGAAGTGATCGAGGTTCGAAGTAAATAACCTATGTACGCCACAAAGCGGGCTACGTTCAGAGAAGAGAGCGAATCAGGGATCGAACGAAGCAGAGGACGCAAAAGTCAAAAGACATGTAAAATGTCTAAATGAAACAGGCAGAACACGAAGACGTCAACATGCAAACCAGGCTTCTCTGAGGTATAAAACAAAGCATATAGTGTACAATCCAGACGGCGCAGGAAGTAGACAGTGAAGTGGATGACGGGCCAAGCAAGCGACGTAGCAAGTGGGCTATACATACAAGCAAATTTATCCACATAGTAGAAAGCGTGCGTGCCCGAATCTGGTCTAGTACTCGACAGAAAGATCGTCAAACCACCACAGCGCCACTTGCTGCGGGAAGAACGGAAGGACCATGAGGTTCTTTAGGCAACTCTAGTGGCCCTGCCTCATCTCTACTGCGATTCACCTTCGGTCTGACTGTAAACGACGTTATGATTCGTTGGAGAAAAATGGAGCAACAAAAAAGTACATCGTCAAGGCATTCTTCTTCGAGGGTTCGCTAGTACCGGCTAAACAAATAGCCCTCCTCCCCACCAAAAAAAGAAAATAATAATAAAAAAATGCAGGGCCACGACCTATTTGCTCTTGTGAATGAATGCGACCATATCACACCGAATCGAGATATGGCGAATTTGTTTTAGCAGAAGAGAAAGAAGCAGACAGATTGGTTCCCTCTCGTGTGATTGGTTCTCTCTCGATTTCATGCATTAGTGTCGCGTTCAAGTAAACGCATCCTAGGATGCTATGTCAGACGACATACTAAATCGACCCAGATGGTATAAACACACTGTTTTTCATACTCTGTTGACCACTGAGCTGAGAAAGGAGTGGAAGACGCGCTCATTTGACCGTTCAGCCGTCTTTCCCACATCGCGTGATCAAGCTCGCTGCGCATAATTCCGCACAGACGGCGGCGAGAGACGATTCAAGGCGGATGACGGAGTGACCCGGTATATATGGGGGTTCCACCCAACCGTAAGCTAAGCGGTGAGCCTAGTGTAGTCCTTTCTTTGTTAATTTAAAACCGCTCATTATGTCAGACCTCGCCGTGCTCGGAATAGCTTGAACGTTTGATATATAAAATATGTTCCCTCTACTACTATTGCTCATTAAAGAAGAAAAAAAGGCACAAAAAATTAATAAGTAGAAGGACTCAATACGCCAATAAAAGCAATTCATACAAAATGCCGTCAGCTGGCAGTAAGAGGCAACACCCACCAAACGAAACGGCAGAAGACTAAAACAAAAACAAAGCGAAAGCCTCGTCCGGGCATATACACGACCCCGGATCGCTCGCAGCCATCGCGAAGTGGGACACAAGAGGCCCTCCAGAAGCAAGAAAAAAGACGGCACCTCCACCGAGCGTGACATGGGACCAGAATCATCGGAATGAGGACTCAACCAAGCGTGTCCGACCAGCGGCTTCCCCAGTTTCGCCGGGCCAAGAGTCAGGAGGCCGTCCTTATGCTCACCGACACGTCAGCGGCCAAAATAAAAAAAAAAAAATAAAAAAAAAGAACCTTGCCACTTTTCTTTAATGTGATGCATTTTTAGGAAACATTTCGACAACTTACACTCTTGCAGGAAGACTTTATCAAACCCCTACCACGTCTATCGATTTCCTCTTCTTTCCTCGTTAGGGATGCTCTTTCTTAAACATTTCTTCTTTAAAGCTCTTCGAAGCACCACTCACCAACTTTGTGCTTTAGGAAAGACTTCTCCCTCGGCGTTCCCTTTCAAGCTGCGTTCGTGGAGCGCACTTCCAAAAAAGTTACTCCATTGAGGGAATGAATTTTCACTCTAGGGAAGACCTATGTATTTCTTGACTTTCCCTCTCCAGTAGCGTCCCTGTAACACTCTTCTTTAACCTTTCCTCCATTCAGGGAATAACTTCACACTTTAGGGAAAACCTATCTCTTTCTTGGCTTTACGTCTCCAGTGTGGTGCGTAGAGCACCCGTCCTTAAAATTCACTGTATTCAGGAAATAACTTCTCACTCTAGGGAAGACCTAGCTCTTTCTTGATTTTCCGTCTTCAGTAGCGCTCGTGGAACGCTACTTTAAACCTTACTCAATTTGAGGAAATGGAGTTTGTAGAGTCACTCTTACCGCTCATTCACACTGGAAGCGGATCCGCGTTCGAAAAGCGGTTGCGAACGCGGTTGCATAAAAATCGAGTACAATTGCACGGGCACTCGATGACATCGAGTGCGCATGCAATTGCACTGGATCTTTATACAACCGCGTTCGCAACCGCTTTGGGAAGGCAGATCCGCTTTCAGTGTGAAGGAGCGGTTAGAGATATTTCAATGAAAACCCTTCCCTAAACTTTTACACCTAACACTGATTTTTTTTTTCTTTCTCAATGGAAAAACATTGAGTGGCTCAGTAGAACTACTTCGCTTTCGCTTTAGCGTATTCTTCAAAAGCGTGTTTGTTAACACCTTTCTCTAAAAAAATATTTTACAGTGGCAGTTGTTAGTGGCGTGAGCGTAAACGACGTTAGAGTACGCGAAACATTTTCAGCGCTTAATTTGGCGGGAAAATGATTGTCATGCGACCCGACGTCGCGGGACTTTCAGTGAAATTCAGGTTCCCCGCTAAATATAGCGGAAATATTTACGTCACGTGCCCTCTGCACCCATCCAGCTTCCTCGCTAAATTTAGCTTACAAATTTACTTCACGTTACCTATGCACCAATTCAGTGTCCTTGCTAATATTTTCGGGAAAATTGATGTCACATGACCTGATGTCACAGGCGCTACGAAAAAATTCAGTTTCCCGCTAAATTGAGCAGAAAAATTGACGTCACATTACTTATGTACCAATTCAGTTTTCCCGCCATATTTGGCGGGGAGGTTGATGTCACGCGACCCGACGTCATGGGACCTACGAACAAGTTCAAGTTCCCCGCTCAATTTAGGGGAAAAATTGATGCCACGTGGCCCTGCACAAATTCAGTTTCCCCCCTCTGAATTTCGCGGGAAAACACATCACGGCCTTAAAATTATTTATTCGTCAACAACGTATCGACGCTAAATCAACGCAACGCCATTTCCATATCATATCACCGTATGACGCGGGATTGGCGCAATGTCACTCGATCGTCATCGTCATATTGTAGAATAAGCAGCAAAGCTGCCGCTTTGTAAACGCACCGCGTTGTTTGATCGTTGCGCAATTTTTTCTCGAAACTCTTTCCCTGAAGCCCATTTCCTTAGCGGCCTCATTTGAAAGAAAATGTTTCCGCGACTCTTTCTCGTTCACTAATGCAGCCGCAGTCGCAGAGCTTCGATCTGCTTCGCGCTCGGTTGCTCCCGATTAAGGGAAGAAGGACTGGGAAAAGAAGGGACAACGAAAACGGCGCAGGAGGAATCCTAATACGCCGCCTTATTGTGCAACCGACTGAATAGAGAACTTAGTCCCTTTCACCGCTCTTTTTTCGTCTAGTTTTGTTTACTAGGATATTTTTTTTTCTACGTGCAACTCGACAACTACAGTAATCAGTGAAACCAGCACGACCATTTCATAGGTAATGCGACCTTCTATAAAACCTTGCTTGGCTGCGCAACTGCCACTATTAGCGAAATTAGGCTCTCGAGTTCATTAGGTATAAAAAGAGCTGAACTTTGTTTCAAAAACATTTGACCTTTGGCTTAAAGAAACGCGCGTTGTGCGCAAAACATAGACGACCTTGCAAGCTGTATATGTCCAAGCGCGAATAATCCCTCCCACGTGGCTTTCTTTTTCGAGCTCGTCAATTCCATCTCCATACCGTTCCCACCCCTCGCCTCCTTTTACGACGCACACCGATCCGAATCACCCGAATCATAAATCGCCTGTGTCACGGGCGAACAACGCTGCCAGGGCCTATCCCGAGAATGTGTTGGCTCGGAGACACATTATTTTTTTTTTTTGTTTTTTGTTTGTTGGCAACTTGCTGAGAGGGAACGAAAACAGCGGTTGTAGAGAAGGTTCGCGGTTCGTCCGGGTGTGGTGCCTGGAACGCGTGTCCGACTAGCGTGTTTACCGCGTCAAAAAGGTGGTCCCTCGAATTCCGCCTGATGACGTCATCGAAGTGTCATGCTCTCGCCGGTCGCGTCCCTGGTGGTGTCTCAGCAGCTGTGGTGGATGTGGCAGACGCCTGTTCTGCTGCAGGTTGCTCTTCACTTGGACAGTCCACGGAAGCTACTGCAGCAGCAAGCTGGGACGCCTGGGACGCCGTGACGGCAGCGACACTCGTGTTCGCTCGTGCTTTTCGCCAGCATTTCTGCGACCAGCCGCCAGGATTGCGACAGGCTAGAGCATGGCACTCCGGTTTCTGTGACGTCATTTGTTGCCACTTGGGGACCACTTTTGGTGTATGGGCGGGATAGGACGCTAAACACACCAGTCGGAAACGCGCTCCAGGCACTATAGTCCGGGTAATTATGTTTCAAAGAACTAATGACGCTTCTCAAAAAAAACATTTACCGAATGACCCACTGGCCTTGACGTGTTTCGTGAGTTTGAGCTTGATATTCTGGTTTCGTACTGCAGCTTCTACCTCTGTCTTTTTCTCTTTCTCTCTAAATCTTTGCGACTAGTACAATATACGTTTTAATGCGAAATCATTAACTATCTATGCAGTGGAGCCGGCAGCGTCTGTAAACGCGAAAAGACGCGAAAGAAAAGCCCTTTTTCCCATTGGCTGAGCGAAACGGCTCCTAGATAGCCATTCGCGGCCGCTTCACGAGAGCGTGCGCTCGGCCGCCACTCTCGTGGCCGGCGTTGCCGGAGGGAGGGGGGGGGGGGGGGCTGCGGCCGCTTTTGCTTTTTTCGGCACCGAGAAACATGGCGGCGTCCAAGGCATCTCTATAGTCGGCGGCCGCAACCTCGGCAGTAGCGAAACTTGGCCGTCCATGCCAGTACACTGCAGCAAACTAAGGGAGCGGAAGAAAGAAGTAGGTGTCTTCGCATTCACAACTGATAAGAACTGCTTAGGTGTCTTCGGAATTGTTTTTTAAAGCGCACCTCTTAGGCGCCCGTTTCCGGCTTGAGCGGCGTCGCCGTCGCCGTCGCCGTTGCCATCGGCGTTGCCGTCGGCGTCGGCGTAACCGCAAGGTGCATTATGGAAAATGTCAAATAATGCACCGCGCGGGACCCTCGTGACGTCACTCGTAACGTCACTTGTAACGTCACGTGTGACGTCACGAGGGTTCAACGCGGTGCATTATGGGACATTTCCATGATGCACCGCGCGGGGAGAAGGAGAAGGGGGAGGAGGATGAGGGGAAGCGGAGGGGGAGGAGGAGGACGAGGAGGGAAAAGGAAGGGGAGCAGAGGAGGGGGGAGAGGATGAGAGGGGAAAAGTTTGAAGAGGGCAGGAGGAGGTGAAGGAGGAGGAGGACGACGAGGAGGAGGACGAGGAGGCAGGAGGGGAAAAGGAGTAGCAGGAAGGATTAGAAGGTGAGAAGTAGGGAGCAGGGGTATACCCTCCCCTCAGTACCCTTGCCTGCTCCTCCTCAAGAGCCGCGCTCTAATTCGGCGTTACAGGGTGTTGTAAACGTCTTTCATTTTTTTTCGATACACTCGCTTTCACGTTTTTATTTTATGGCAGGTGATTTTAAGACGAAGGCAATTCATACGATGAAAGTAGAACATGATGACAATACAAGAACACTGCTCCTTGATGAACGGACAATGGGCTGTCTTCGATCGTTCGTGTTTTCTCCTAATTCTTCATGAGAGGGTGACGTCTCGCTTGAAAAATATTATAAGTACGCACTATTCGCTTGGTAAACAAAAAGGTTCTGAAAGCAAACTGAGCTTATTTTGTGACAGATGCGGTAAATAGTTTTAATTACAAGCTGTCCAAGAAAACGTTTCCGTGGACATTTTGTAAAACCCCAGCTACGGAAAAAAACTAATAAAAAAAGACAAACACCAGAGATAAACACTATCTATTATAGACTTTATACTTTTCAGGAATACAAATAACGCTTCGAATGTAAGCAGTATATTGGAAATTTATGCTCAAGCCAAATGTTAGATTTTTTTTGTATGTTCTGGAGTTTATGTAGTTTACAATAACACGAATATCTCATTTCTGAAAATAGTATGCACTTCTGCGTGCTTATTTAGGACGACCAAACGGCAAAGTGTTTGCGTAATGCATCTGCGAATACTCTTTTAAATCACGGTGAATGGAAATGTTAATTTTTTAAGATGTAGTGAAAATTCGATTTGAAGAACGTAAAAAGGAAAGAAATGTGCGAACACCTATAGTAACGTTTCAGATAACGACCGATAATTTTAACTGAAATAAAAAGCCGGTACTTTTTTTTAAATCACTACATACTTTGTTTTCATGCATTATTTTAACCCACGCCAGACTTGTTATGTTTCTTGTAGCATAACCACTGTCCATGTTGGTTAATACTGCCGTCAACTGAAAGACCCTCGAGAATTTAACGAGCAAGCCTGTAATTTACCCATACTCAAACAATCGAGTCGCAATCGACTCTTTTTCAAAATCCCGTCAAGCAACATTGGCAGTCGTTATTTCTTGGGCATGAGGCGCGTGTGATTAGATCCGAGTACACGCCGAACACGACGCAGCACTGGTGTCCAATACATGATCAGGATGTGTGACCAACTAATGGCTGGCACGGATAATCGTGAGGCAGCCCCCAGATGGTGCGCACATTTGAAGAGGGACTATTAAAATTCCCTGACCATACAGAAATCATAAAAATGAATGACCAGAAGCATAAATCTGTCTCATCCTCGTAAGCTTTTCGAAGGAGAACCTCTAGTAAGGCACAACGATGAAAAAAGTAGAACAATAATTGCTGTCTAGAGGTAATCGAAACAGCTTTGACGGCGTCGTGAAGAACAACACGAAGAATTTAGTAGGCGTCCTGCAAGGACGAGCACTGTAAAATGATCTGTCTTACTGGCTGCCGCTCTGCTGCAGTTGATGAATTCTGGAAAAATCGATGAGCTAACTTTGTACTAACTTATATGCAACCGTTGCCGCGGTGAAGCGGGAATGGACGCCGCGAACCCTACACGTGCCTCCGTTGCGACTTAAAGGACACATGCAAAGGAAAAAACAAATTTTTTTTTCAGACAGCTTAGATGGAAAAAGGATGTCATAACATGATTTTACAGCGAGAAAAAAAATTTTAGAGCTATATTTACGGGGCTATCCGAATTTGTAGTTGGCGCTCGCGGGAGCCGCCGCTGGTCACGTGGTAGGCCCGCGCGCCGCCGCGCTGCGTCGCCGCCGCACGCTGAGCGTTGTGCGAAGGTCGCTTCAACGCGTTTCTCCACGCCGCCGTCGCCGCCGCCGCACAAGTTCGTCTGCTTCGGGGCGCCGCCGCCGTCATCTGACCGGCGCACAGGTCTATCACGTCTGCTTGCGTTTTTTCAGGAGTTTCCTTTGGGCTCTAAAAGTTACTTATTCATCTTAGTTTTTTGTTATACTTCAAACAAAGGTGAATAAGTTACTTTTAGAGGTCATATGAAGCTTCCGAAAGAGCGCAAGCACCACGTGACGAACATGGGCCCGTCACGTGATAAGCAAGGGCCACTTTTCCGCGGCTCCCGCCGGCACCAACTACAAATTGGTAAAGCGCCGTAAATATAGCTCTACAAATTTTTTTTCTTGGTTGTAAAATTGTTTTATGATATCCTTTTTTCATCTAAGCTGTTTTAAAAAAAAAAATTTTTTTTCCTTTGCATGCGTCCTTTAACGTAAGCGGATACAACCAACTCTGAAGGCCCTCCGCCTCCATTCCGGTCTCTCATTGTATTGTATATTATTGATAGACTGCTTTCGCAGGGACCCTGATATGTGGAGTGAAGAAAAAAGAGCAGGAGTATGTATACTTAATAAAAAGGGATAGGTAAAAATTAGGGCTGGGCAATTGATCGATTAACCTTCCGATTAATCGATTAATGCTTTAATCGCGATCAATTCTTTTAACCAGTTAATCGGTTAAAATGAGGCGAACAAAAGTAAATAAATATACGTTTTTTTTCCTTTCTTTTGGTGCCGTTCCCTCTAAAACGAACATACGAACTTGCTCCTTGTTCACCTCGTAGGTAACACCCAACAAACAAATCATTCGTCGTGAGTCACGCGGGATTGGAAGAAAAAAGCGAAAACAGAAGCAGAATGAAAGCAGGCTTTACGGAATTCCGGTGACCTCGGTCATGAATTTGGACGTTATAGCTACGCGCTCTTTTTGAGCACACGCAGCAGCTTTTTTTTTTTTTGAAGGCACGCAAGCATGTTGGCTTACGGGTTTGCAGCGACAAAGCTAGAGCTCTTCCGAAGGCTGCCTTGATCCCCATTGTGGGTTATGCTCCGTCCTTGCGGTCGCTACAACGTGACCTCGCTCGTCTCTCCGCTCGTTCAGCGTGGTGCAAAGCCGGCCGTGGTCGTGGCTTGCTTCAGTATTCGACCCTGTGTTTTATTTGTGTGGTTGGAATTTCTCTCTCGGCGTCGCTTTTGCCTCTTGACGCAACGACCTTGGCGGACCTGCCTGCCCGTGGCAAAGTGCTTCCAGATGTTCCCCCGTTCTCTCGTCGTCTTTGACGAGTTGGCGCCGCGCGCAGCCGGATGGGCTCGTTTCCCTTTTCCCCGTAAAAAGGGGCCTTTCCTTCGCCGGGGATTTTCTGTTTGTTGAAAGCTTCAAGGACGTCGTGGAATTAGAGCGTGCGGGTAAAGGCCCGTTCACACTCTTGCGACCTCTTAAACCTAGGTTCCTTACAACTTCTTAAACCAGAAAACACACTGGTGCCATCTATTGGGAAGCAGTGTAAACTCGGCGGTCCGGCATATTTTTTTTTATTTCTCGCGCATTATCCTTTCTTTTTTGGCTCGAAACACTTTTGTCAATGTTATAAACGAGCCTTTCTATGGGTATTACGCACATTTGACCTCGGAAATCCCGCAAAACCTTCGCTCTTGTGAAATGCAGTTCCAGGGTCACCGCATAGATGGCGCCACAATGCCAGTTTGTTCCCTCATTTTAAAAACATTTAACAAGTTTTAAGAGAACTCGTCTCGTGCTCGGTCGCACTCGGTCGCAAGAGTGTGAACGGGCCTTAAAGTTACATGAACGACGAAGATGTTTCATCCTGTTTTTGTCCTTCATGTACTACTCCTATAACACCTTCAGGGACGTCCTCGACGGATCGACGCTCCCCAATTATCCCCGTCTCCCTTGCCCCCGTCTTTCCTCTTCCCTTCATGTCGCGCCGCAGTCACTTGTTTGAGAAGTATCTCATCACAACACCCTGCGCAGGCATGGACGAATACAGGAGTTTGAAGGGCAACCTTTCAGGGAATTTCGGGTTTAAAGTAAACTCCGCGGGCGAAGTTTTTGGCTTAAAGAAAGTTCACTGCCTCATCTGCAAAAAAGCTTTCGCATATAGCGGAAGTGTAAGCTCGCTTCAATACCATCTCAGAGCTAAGCACCCAAGCATCTCGCTGCAACAAGAATCATCTGCAAAAAAGCAGACGACTATCGACGTTTTCTCTTCGAGGCCGGTTTCTCTGAAGAAAGAAGAAACTATTGCACAAGCTCTTACATCTTGGCTTGTTTCTTCTAGCCGGCCTCTCAACATTGTGGAAGATCACGGACTAGCGAAAGTTCTTCAGATAGCCTTGGATTCTCCGTCTTACCAGCCGCCGTCCCGTCGTGCAGTGAGTGCCAAGGTGGATGCCCTGTATACCTCGAGACGGGAGCGTCTTCAAGCAGAACTCTCGGCAGCCAGCTTCATCAGCTTAACAGCGGACTTCTGGACCTCCATCGGCAATGACGCTTACCTCGGGATAACGGCGCATTGGATCGACGACGACTGGATGCTTCGATCGGCAACATTGCAGGTGAGAAACGTACCTGAGCGCCATACAGCGGAACAATGTGCCAGTGAGGTATTGTAGACAGCTACAGATTGGGGAATCGTTGAAAAGGTAAAAGCTGTCTGTACCGATAACGCCCGCAACATCTGTCTTGGGGTGGAGAGAGCAAACTTTCAGAGTCTGAAGTGCGCAGCTCACACGCTTCAGCTGTACGTCCACAAGGCGCTCAGCGTGACGGGTATGGAGCGACTGCTAGCCGCCTGTCGTCGTACTGTGGGTCACTTTAAGCACAGTTCGAACAACCAGGCCGTCCTTTCAAAACATGCCGCTGAACTCGGAGCACCTAAGAAGAAGCTTCAGCAGGACATCGCAACACGGTGGAACAGCACGTACATAATGATAACCAGCCTGCTTGAACTGAAGGAGCCTTTGCGCCGCTCCATGGAGGACAGCAGTACCATTAAATCGTCGATTCCCCACCTCACAGACGTCGATTGGGACATGTTGGAGCAGCTTCGGGAAGTTTTGAAGCCCCTGCTCGACTTTACTGAGCTCCTTGGAGGGGACAAGTACGTTACTCGGTCTGTACTTATTCCAGCCTTAAAACTGCTGAAGAATAAAATGAAGACGAATGACTGTGACCCTGCCTTCAACTGCCGCTTCAAGGCCATGCAGGTGGACTCTATCGATGAGAGGCTTCGCGCGTGGCCGCAATACAATGACTATGAACTGGCAACGTGTCTCGATCCTCGTTTCAAGAGCCTCGCATGCATCGAAAAAGATCGCCGCGAACTTGTGTGGGAAAGGCTTTCCCAGCTAACACATGCGTCTTCGGACGATTCTACTGATCTAACGCCCAAGAAAAAAAGAAAATACGTTTTCTCGGAGGAAACTGAAGAACCCACCCTCTCCTGCCAAGTGTCGCTTTATCGATCGATGGCCGAGGTGACGGACGATGAACTGGACCCACTACAGTGGTGGCGAGCTCGGGGCTCCCTGTTTCCTCAAATTGTGCCAATTGTGAAGAGTGTGATGTGTGTCCCAGTCACCTCAACGCCCAGCGAGCGTCTGTTCAGTGCAGCAGGGATGATCGTCAACAAAGAAACTTGCTCCTGCCGGAAAATGTCAACAAACTTCTTTGCCTCCGCAGCTGGGGTTGTGATCTGTGAGTGCGTTACATCAACGTTTATTCTCAATTAAGTTTGTATATATCCGCCGTTTATCATACAATAAAACAAATTGTAAGGACAAAATGTCTACTTTTGCTTTTTACTAAAGTCAACCGATTATTCGATTAATTAATCGATTAAAGGGTAGCGATTAATCGGGTTAAAATTTTTAATCGACGCCCAGCCCTAGTAAAAATGGTTCGGAAAAAGGTAGGGTGACAGGGTATGGAAGCAATTAATGGCGAGCCTTGCTGCTAATAGATATTTAACTCTTGATTTAGATTGGGTTTTGCTTTGAAGAATAATTTATGTTCGGAATGAATATTTCTGCCGCCGAGCAACCGGGGCAAACTCAACGAAGAGGACTTTGTTTTTCTAACGGTCGATCTTTCAAGAGGTTGTGCTTAAGTTAGTCGCTCCTAGACTGCACGGGCGACCAAAATAAAGCTGATCTAAACAATCACCTTCAACTATTTGCGCTCCCATTTTTTTTATTATTTGACAAATAAATGATTTTATCGGAATATACTCCGTTTCTTTGTTCCCTATTCAGATACACACATAGAAAAACAACATTGAGTTGGACAGACCAGAAGGCGTGTTATTCATATGTTTTGTATATTTTGTTACATTGCATTCGGAAACCGATTTAGTTTTCATATTATTAGGGGACTCCCTTTGGATTGTTTGCAGTCTTCCTCCGCTATGGTTGCCATCGATTCATGCCATGGTTACAATGTTCCAGAAACCAAAAACATGCCACAGTTACTAAAGCGCGAAATCCCTTTTTTTTTTGTTATGTTTTTTCTGCTTTAACTTTAAGATAACTGTTAAGCTTTTGAACAATAGTAACAAAAGGGCTACTGCGTTTGATATTTCCGTTCATTACGATGTGGCAGCGAATTTCGTTTGAGAAATCCTGAAAACTTGTCTTCTATACTCGTTTTCATTTTAAGAACCGAAGTAAAACAAGTCCGGCTGCTGGCGGAGTGTTCTGGGTTTCCACCAATGAAATGCCGCGATATCGCGTAGACTTAACCACTCTCCGTCGGGAGGTGGTGGGATCCACAATTAGAGACCGAAACCAAAACAAATTTAGCACTGCAGACTCCTCTAGTGGCAAAAAGCTAGAACATACCTCGTTAAATAGCGTTTGTTTCTGATAAACATGATTATGCTCTGCACAATTTTGCATCGCTTCTTTAAACTGTCTTCAATAAACATATCTTTGTATATCTAACATTGTTTATACCGTCGGCTTTCTAAAAACACTATGAGAAAAAAAAATCAGTACGGGCCAGTTTTAGCGCATTTACAGTTTTTAACGGCAACCATGGAGCGCTAAAGCAAAAAGATCAGCGGAAATCATCGACATCGCCGCAAACCTGATGAACTGGGATTGATCAGACCTGCTACCAGCCACGAACCTATGTTTGCATAGTTTATTCTGTCATAATATACCTTTGTTTACGTTATTGCGTTGACGTTCATATGTATGTATTGAGTGGGCAATCGGTTTCCTTGTGTGTCGCGGTGAATTTCAATTTTTATTCTTTAATTCCGTTTTCCTAAGTTCCGTGGTGTGGGGAAGGTGGTACAAATCCTGATTATAAGCAAAAACAGCATGGTTTATGTGAGATACGTTCTTCCAGAATCCCATCAAAGCTTCTCCTTGTTGCCAAGTGGCCCTGTGTAAGGATGGCGATAAGAATCCCGATTATAATCTGAAACAGCATGGTGGATGAGATATACGTTTATTGCCGGAGCGACCCCAAGGCATGTGGATGGCATTTTGTGAGTTTACTTTCCCACAAACCGCCTGGGGACCTGATCACTGCAATAAAGGAGATATCTCAATGAAATACTGGGCTGAACATGATGTTCAGACCCCAAAATGAGGTGTAAGCGACACTGAATATCCATGAGGTGGGCAAGTGAAATGTTAAGCTCAGGGTCACATTTCAGAACAATGGTCAACTTTCAGCATGCCGCCAACACTACGTCTTCTTTCTTGAATGAAAACGACCCTTAAAGTGTAATTGAATGTGTATATGTTTAGAATGCAAAAGGACAAAAGGGCGCCTGACACCTTTGTGTAATGGGCAAATTAGCGAGTGCAGTACAACTGTAACTTTTTTTTTTTTTGTAGTGTGAATCTTTGTACACAGTGGGATACATACAGCTGATTTCAAAGACCTCGAGAAGCCATGAACAAGGCTATTACGTAATGAAAGGTAGAATCACGACAACAACATGACACTGGAGGTTAGGCGTGTATGAAGTCGGGATTCCGATTTTGCAGTATGTGAATGGTCCTTAAAAGGGCCGCTCTGTGTTTTGAGGTATGACAGAGTCCAAAGTTCTAGCCACTTTCAGAAGAGAACATGTCCTAGAGGGACATTAGTTCACGGTCAATTCCATTCTAAAGGCTGAACACCGGAGATCTCTTCACCCTCATCCTCGTCGTCAGTTTCGTCGTCGTATCCACTCTCCTCCTCCGTGTCGCTTGCATCGAGGGGTATGATGACTGGCTCGAGGTTCGACTCTGGGACATCACATTCTCGAAACTTCGCCTCCATTTTTTTCACATGCTCTACACAGTCATGCCAATGGACAGCTGTTACGTTGTCCACTGCTTCCCTCAAGAGCCGCTCGGCGTCATTGGGCTTGAGTGTGATGTTCTTAGAGGCGACCTCCTGCTTGACCCGTGCCCATATCAACTCTATGGGATTTAGTTTGCAATGGTACGGTGGGAGCCTCGACACTGTGTGTCCGGCGTCCGTAGCCATGACGTCAACTTTGTACTTTGTGTAGCGATCCTTCACCGTTGCCACGATGCTCAGAAGGTCTTTTTTCTTCATTGTGGCAGTCCAGTCTAGGTTCTTGGAAGAGAGCCACTGCTGGATCTCGCCCTTCTTTGTTGCAGTTGTGGGAACAGCTTCAGCCTTTCTGCTGTGGTATGGGGCGTTGTCTATAACAATTACGCTGTTAGGCTCGATGTGGTCCAGCAGATGAAGAAACCACGATTTGAACCTGTTCGAGTCAATTTCATCGTAGTAGTCCCCCTTCTTCTTCCCACGCAACAGGTCCAAGCAGCCGGACACGAAGCCAGTGTCACTACCTGCGTGGGAGACAATCACTCTTTCACCTTTTCCAGAAGGAACCTTTAGCCCGGTCGTCAATCCAGACATGAAGGCTTGCCTTGCTGACTTGATGGTGCTGTCAGTCTACACCTTGTCAAGTGTGAGGCCGGCGTTCACCCAAGTCTCGTCCTTGAAGTAGACCTTGCGGTTCTGGGCTCTGTGCTTTCTTATTGCCCTCAAATACCGCCGCCTCCGCTCGACGATGTCCTCTCTCTCAATCAGGAAGGAGTTGCGATTCCGTTTCTGTTTCTCGAAACCCATGTCCTTCAGCAGGCGACACAGGGTAGACCCGGAACAGGACGGCAGCATGTCGTCTTCTTGGAGACGAGCGGCGATTTTCTTCAACGTTGGGATCTCCCCCCGACGGAAGAAATTGTGCAGGCAGCTTCTCACGGCCGTCAAAGTGCACGCGTCGAGATTTGAAATCCTCTTCCTTTTCTCGGCGAATTTCGGGCGATTCTTTGAAGGAGATTTTACAGCTCCGTTGGCACGTTTGAAGCCACGCTTGATCTTGTAGACCGAACTAACACTGATCCCCGTTGCGGCGGCAGTGAGGTTGATGACTTCCACAACATTTTTTTCTTGGTACTGGCGCCGCATCCAAGAATAAACGTTCAAAACACACTGCCTTGTCTGGCTCGACAGGACATTTCCACTTGCGTGACGTTTGTAGTACACCCGAGGGGAAACGTCTTCAGGAAGAAGTGCTGACATCACAGACCGATCAGCCAGAGCTGTTGGAGTCGCCATTTTGGAAGGCGAGCAACAGCGGCTGGCCGGCTGGCTACGAACATCGATCCTCAGATCTTGTGAGGCGTTGAATTACGTGAATACAAGCGTATACTAAGGAGGTGTATTGTTTATCCTACTGAGAATAAGAAATTTATTTAAACTTTTATAACGCTAGCATCCCAGAGAGCAAACTTTTATCGGAACTACTTCGCAGAACGGAATAATATGTGCGACGGCATGCGACCAATAAGCATGCGACGAGAGGGACACACCCACCTTTTCTTAAGGTGAAAACGGGTATAGTTCTACCGGACGAACATTGATCGAACACGTTTTGCAGACGTGTGAAGAATACCGTGTTGGAAACCTGATAAGTAAAGCTTTGCTGCCAGCGTTAGAGTGGACGGTGCTTCCATCGCGGTACTCGGTACAGGAACAAGTGCCCGAGCTCTCGCTGGCACGCGATTGTCACGAAGATCGCGGCATCGGCTGCTTAGTCCACTTGCCGGTGGCGCCGGTACATAACATCTCTTCCCCCTCAGATGTAGCTCCCATAGCGTTCTGGAGGGGGCGTGTTTCTTGGAGGTTGCTCCCTTCTTCCGCTTCGGGCGTCTGTCGTATGTTTCGGTGTCGTCTAGGAATTATTTTGCAATGACGATCTCTCGGCAGGTTGATCGCGTTGGGAGTCCGAAACAGCAGCAGCAACAGACCACTCAGCCGATGGAGTCGATATCGTAAATCGATGCCTGATTTGATTCACGTGGCGGCGGGTTGATCTACAGGGTGTCACAAAAAAAAACTTACACGGTCTTCTTCACCGCAAAAATGAACTAGGCGTTGCCGAACGCTCATTATCCGCCCAAAGGTAGAGCTAGAGGTCACTACTAGATGCCAAAGTTTTGGCCCGATTCGATAACTTAATCAAAAGTTATAAGTAATTTTCTGAGAATATTAATGGGAAAATGAAGCCCATTTTTGCCCGTTTTCGGTTTCTGCTGCCATAGAGCCCCATGCGTTTGAAAACTCCGTCGACCGCCATTTTCCCACTGAAAATTTCAGAAAATCAGTTATTAATTTTGACTAAGCTATCGGATCGGGCTGAAACTTTGGCATCTGGTTGTTACCTCTAGCACTACCTTTGGGCGGAGAATGACCGTTCGGCTTTGCCTAGTTCATTTTTGCGGCAAAAAAGACCGTGTATATTTTCTTTTGTGACACCCTGTAGTTGCTGTCTCCACCAGCCAGGAGCGACTTCCAGGTATTTTGGTCAACTTTCCTTAGATCCATTTGAGGGTTCCTTTGAAGTTTAGGACATAGACTGCCTGTCCCTCTTGGAACACCCTGGACGGCGGTGTTTTTTCCGTAGCTCGTTCCTTGTGACTACTTTCTGGATGAGGAGGAAGTCTACTGATGTTGGTAGTAAGCTCCCCGTTGAACATCAACGAGTGCTGGTGTTTTTTCTGTCGAGCTGCAAACTGAGATGTGTTGTTTGTACAGGAATCTAGCAATTCTCAGCGACACCGATCCTGTTTTCTTTCTTGTCAAACTTTGCTTAAGTTCGTAAAATATGCGCTTGGCTTGGCCATTTGCCACTGGATGATACGGAGCACTGGTAATAAACTTCACGCCATTCTTGGCATGAAAGTCCGTCATCTGCTTGGATAAGAAGACGCTTTCTTTGTCGGAAACAGTTGCGAGGCAGTCTAAAGGTTGCAAACATTCCTCGGAGTACTTTGATGACCGCTGCAGATCCGGCATTAGTCATGCTTCGCACTTCTGGGCACTTCGTGTGGGCATCTACAACAACAAGCAACATGTTTCCTTGCAGAGGGCCTGCAAAGTCCAAATGTAGAGTGTCTCAAGGAAGTGATGCGCTATCCCACATAGGAAGCGGTGCCTTGGTTTGTATCTTCTTGGACTCTTGGCAGATGGGGCAGCTGCCAACTGCTTCCTCTACATCGCGATCGATGCCAAGTCACCACACATAGCTGCGTGCAGATGACTTCATGGCCACAATTCCCTTGTGTTCGGCATGCACCATGTTAATAGATACAGGACGTGCCAAGGCTAGTATGAGCACCCGGGATCCCCATATGACACATCCTCTTTGAGTGGACATCTTTGTGCCTTTTTTTTCAGTACGCGGTAAAGTCCTTTTCTGTGAGCTCATAAAGTTTGCCTTGCTGCACAGCCTCGTAGACGTGGAACAGAATCGGATCCGCGCATGTCATGGCTACTATCTTCTCTGCTGTATGCGGAAAACTTTGTCAAGGTTTCAATCATCAGAACGTCTCCTGGTGAGCAAGGCTCATCGTCACTGTTAGGTAGGGGCAGACGGCTTGGAACGTCAGCGTTCTGGTGTCGTTTTGCAGGTCTGTATTCGAGCTTGTAATCGTACGCCGATAGTTTGACGCACCGTCGCCGAATTCGGGGTGACAAAACTTGTGGTACCGACTTCTGCGGGCCCAATATGCCGAGCGGTGTTGGTGATCGGTGATAATAATGACACTTCGTACGGCGATGTATTGATGATAGTGCATCGCCCCAAACACTACAGCTAATCCTTCTCGATCAAGTTGTGAGTAATTTTTCTCGGCATCGCCTAGAGTTCTTTACACGAATGCGACTGGATCGTCCCTGCCCTCGTGGTCGACCTGCGCAAGAAATGCGCCGACGCCATATGGTGACCAATCACAGGACAGAGGCAGTGGTTTTGACTCATCGTAGTGAGCCAACGTTGTTTTGCGAAGTACCAACCCTTTCAACTTCCGGAAAGCGAGGGCATGGCGCTCTTCCCAGTGCCAGGGGACGCTTTTGGCTAGTAGTCTGTACAGATCGCAGGCTACAGTTGCTCGGTTTTCTATGAACCTGTCGTAGAATGTCATCATTCCGAGGAACGACTGCAGCGTGGCTTTTGACGTTGGTACTGGCAACTCTCTGGACGCCTTGATCATGTCGTTGGTAGGAAGCACACCAACCGCATCGATCGTGTGGCCCAGCACTCTTTAAAAAAGTGTTCTGTAGTACCCTCCTTAAGGAAATAAGCGAGTTGCACACAGGGCAACCCCTTTTGGAGGTAACGTTACCCCCTGCAACGAGGGTGTAAACTTAACCCCTGGGTTAGGGTGCAACATTGCTGATTCTTGGAGGAAACCATAATTCTTTGTGAGGTTAAAAGTGCATCCTTTCAAAGTCAGCTTTTACCTCCTTTAAGGGGAAACTACAACCCCCTTGAGAGGTAAGACGACATATTTGAGGGGGCTGCTTTTACCTCCTTTTGGAGGCAACATCACCTGCTTTGGGGGGGCTGGGTTTCGCTCCATATAGAAGGAACAGTTGCCCCATTTACGGGGCAATAGTACACGCCCCTAGTTTCGACTTTTTACCCTTATGGAGGAAACCATGATGCACATTGGGGTTAAAAGTA
The DNA here is from genome assembly GCF_016920785.2 of Ixodes scapularis. Taxonomy (NCBI): domain Eukaryota; kingdom Metazoa; phylum Arthropoda; class Arachnida; order Ixodida; family Ixodidae; genus Ixodes; species Ixodes scapularis. The sequence goes on from NW_024609837.1 coordinate 68,778,904, forward strand.
CCCGATAAGAAAAACAGCTCAGAAAACGTGTACTACGAAGAACAAACACGACAGGACAGTGCTCTCCTGTCGTGCTTGTTCTTCGTAGTTCGCGCATTCTGAGCTGTTTTCCCCATCATGTATAACATCAACCAACTGGCCCAGTTTACCACCTTATTACAGGTTAAGTGTACACTTGATGGAATCACTTTTCCCCTGAAAGGAAGGTACTATGACCCTTTGTGGGTGTGATAGTACATGCTCCAGGGTGGGTCTTATAATAGGTGAAAACGGCACTAGTTCTGAAAGTCAATGACGATGTTTTATTGTGGCTCCCTACCGAAAAATCCGGTATAACTTTTCACTATCCGGATTATGGAACCGGAAATTTGTTTCTGGAAACCCGAAATCCAGATTGCAGACAAAGGAATAATTTATGAAAACCTAAAATCCAGTTAGAGTCCAGATAGAATCCCGATAAATTTCCGGTTCCATAATCTGGATAACGAAAAGTTATACCGGATTTTTTGGTAGGGCTGTCACAAACAAAATGGCATAAAAATCAATGGCATGACTACACAACTTATAAAAGCTCTAAGCGCAATAAAGTCATATGGGACAATACTTTCGGGACTGTAGTTCGCGACAGTCAATGAAATGATCACAAAAAAGTGCACAAACAATCAGTGTCTACCCGGCAAATAATGTCCAGTGAATGCTTGGAACATCGCTTATAATAGCGAAGCTTCATTACAGTGAACTCAAATGATGGAGTCTTGTACAAACCACAATCAAAATGAACGCACTGTGACATAACATACATTCAGTATCACGCATATCGCAAAAAGCAATACAAACCAAAACATGACTAGTAATGACTAGTGCGTTGCAACTCAAGGACAGCAGTACACTGGGCCCGTTCCATCCACAGTAGTGGAATGAATTCTGGAGTAGAGGAAAGCAAACTGTGATTTTTTCTCAAATGAGGAAAGAAGAAAGGGCTCCTATCTCTTGCTGCTAATGAGATACAACTCAATTAATTTCAAATGAATCGAAAAAAAAAATAGTTTTAACTATCTTGTATTTAAACCCTGCATGCCATCACAAACCATCGTGTATTTAAACCTTGCAAGCACAAATCTTTGTGAACATAAAACCACAACACTCAAATGTTTTCAGTCATTGAGTAGGAAGGAGGCTGAAATAAATTAAGTATGCCAATGGCTGCACAAAGCAAAAAACAGTGATTTTGGAAATTACAAAAAGGTGACCATAAAGCAATATCATCGCCCTTCTGTACCTCTCAGAATCAACCATCCTCCCTTATGTCAGACAAAAAATAAATAAACAGAGGACATAAAAAAACTGCTAAAAGTGCATGAAAAAGCATTGATAAAGAAGATACTTTTTGGCATTTCTTTTAGGTTGGAAAGCAATGTGCTGCACGTGATTTCACCTTTGAGTGTCTCAGAGCAATTAAGTACTCCAATGCAATGAATCTGCATCTGAACTGGTGATGGTACTCAAAGTTAAAGAAGAAGTAGAGACAGAAAAAATCTTAGGGGCGCAGGCGAGCTGCTGAATATTAACCATATTGAATTAGCCTGAGACTGGGGTAGAGACGAAACATCAAAACGTAGAAGGGACAGAAAATAGACAAGACGACGTCTCAAACTCAGCTCTGAGCTTTGAGACTTCGTCCTGTTTATTTTCTCTCCCTTCTACGTTTTGATGTTTCTTCTCTGCCCCAGTCTCAGGTTAATTCAACATGGTTAAGCAGAGGCAGAATGCAGCCAGGACTGCCTCAGCAGACGACACGGCTTCGAGGTCTCAGGAATTATTAGGCTTGAGCTGACAGCCACCGCGTAGATTGCACTGCCTGCCTGGAACCAAAAATATGTATAAATCACGTGATATGAAACCGAAACTTATCATCCCCAATTTAAAGAAACTGAGGAAAAATATTCAACAAATATTCTAAGACGCATTTGGAGCTTTTGAAGGGCCACTGATTCCGGCATTGCAAAAGCATCAACCATACATACGAGACCTGACCAGTTTAAATGTTGAGTAACCACCATTGAATAAAATTATCACATGGCGGGTGGTAATCATAGATTAGTAAGCGCTTTGTATTCACCGGTCATGTTTAATTTTGTCCCCCGGATTTACTTCGGTGACTAACAAATCTTAGTCATAGGGGTACAACTACTGTAGCTGGTTAGTATTGACAAGTGCTGGATGTTGAACGAGGTAGTATTGTACGTGAAAAAAAAATCATGATTGCGCTTTAAGACAAGAACAAAGAGAGAACATACACCACAGAAAGCTACACCACATTAGCTACTCAGCACCAGAGCCGACTCCCATGAACGCCAACCCTAACTGCCGAACTTCGGCAAATATGCAATTATTTTTCCCGAAGTGCTTTACCAGATTAAAATTGAATGAATGTTTTATTTAGACACGAGAAGAACAGCACACAAGGACGAAAACGCAAAAAAGAACACACCCAGAAACACACTCAAGCGCCTTATGTGTCTTACTCTAATTTATTTACTCGAAGTATACCCACAATGTTCTCTGGAAAATGAACGAACGCGACATACACAAAGAAAATAAAAAAATAAAGAGCCTCATTTCAAGCGCCCAAATGCAAACAAGAACAAAACAAAATATCTGACTACGCTTACCTGCAGCAAACAGTGTTAAGAACTGTCTCGAGATGCGTCCAAGGTAGCAGGCATCCAGTACCCTTGACGAAATCAGCCTACAACGTTGACGCAGGACGAAAGAAATATATTCAATCAACTCCAAATAATGCAAAATTGAGCCATATCTAACTTGCCTACTGAATGATCAGACTTTTAGAAATACCTGATCACACGCAAAGAAAATGCCAAGACAACAATATAACTGTTAGTCTCTCTGCCGGCAAAACATAATGACCTTATTCCATAATATACTACTATTAATGCTTGCAAACCGCACGAATACATTTAGCTGCCGAATGTGAAACTTCGGCAAATATGTAAATAATTTTGCCGAAGTGCTTCGCCAGATAAAAATTGATGGTATGTTTTATTTAAACATGAGAAGAACAGCACACAAGGACGAAAGCACAAAAATAACACACCGAAAAAGACACACTCAAGCGCCTTGTGTGTCTTACTCTAATTTATTTACTCAAAGTATACCTTCAATTTTCCCTCAGAAATGAACGAACAGCACACACACATAAAGTAAACATAAAAATCGAGAACCACATTTACAGTGCACAAATGGGAACAAGAAAATAAAAATAAAATATCGAACTACGCTTACCTGCAATAAACAATGTTAAGAACTGTCATGAGATGGGTTCAAGGTGCCAGGCATCCAGCACCCTCGACGAATCACCCTACAACTTTGCCGCAGGACTAAAGAAATATATTCAATCAACTTCAAATAATCCAAACTTGATTCATATCTAACACGCCTACTGAATGATCAGACTTGTAGAAATGCCTGATCACACGCAAAGAAAGTGCCAAGACAGCTATATAATTGCTAGTATCGCTGCCGGTAAAAACGTAATGACCTTGTTCTGTAATATACAACTATCAATACTTATGAAGCGCACGAAGAATTAGCTCGGACATTTATATTCGGTATTTCAAGGCAATCTGACGTTTTTCAAAAATGATTATTAAACCTCGTTAAATAAAAAAAAATCATTGGTATAAAAAATTAGTGCTTAACACTGACATTTACAAATATCGACGCAATCGAGAATTAATCTCGCCGGTCGGCCGCTGCCGCAATGAAGGCCTGATCGACTCCTGCTCTGCGAAAAAAAAAACAACTTCGACTGGTGGCAGCTGATAAAACCCGTTTTCTCTACTGACGTCTAACCCCTGGTTAGCTCAGTTGGTAGAGCGCTCCACTTGTAATGGAGAGGTCCCGGGTTCGATACCCGGACCAGGCGGATTTTTTCGGTCGCTCACCAGTCACCTAGCTGTGTTTGGAGATTTGTGTTTGTCCTTTGTCCCTCTTGTTCCCCCTCTCCAGGGATTACTTTCGTCATTCTTGTCCAGCTCGCTTGCACCTTTGCATTTATTTGCATTATAATAACAACAATCTTATCAGAGTTTTATTTATTTTATCATATCCTCAATTTAACGTCAGACGCGACGCACCAAAGGCGCAAAAAGAAAAAGAAAACCTCCTACCCCTCCCGCTTTAAAAGCGCATTCACACAGGCGATGTAAGCAGTCGCGCGATGCGACTAGATCGCATCGTAAAAGAATTAGATGGTCACACTCGCCTGCGCGATGAGCGAGTCCAACAACTTCGTTGGCGAGCCTTTTCTTGAAAACTCTCACTCCGAACGCCGTTGATTGGCTCAGCCGCTCCGCGACTCAATCGCATCGCAAAAAGTCGGGTCAGCAAGCGACTGCTCAAATGACGTCGCTTTTTGCCCGCGATGGTCGCTTTCGCGATGAAAGTGATCGCGCGACTAGATCGCAACGCCGGTGTGAACGTACCTTAAACGTAGGCGACCCCCGATTCACAAAGCGTCTTGTCGCCTGGCCGCGCGGCTCCAGGCTCGCCGGGCCGCCGCTCTCCCCTTTCCTCCACCCGCACACATATTGACCGGGAAAAGCTCCTGGCTGCGCCACTGGTTAGTGTATGTCAATCTTCTAAATATGCGCTAGTGCAAGTGACAGTGATTCTAGTTCTTGCTTTTTATGAACTTCGATGGTCTAACCCGTGTCTGCATTCGCGCCACACAATAAAATCATAGAAGGCTCGACGCCTACAAACGTGAAAACATGTCCGCCACCCCTTTGTCCAGGGAAGGCGGGGGTCGCCTTCCCGGTGCCCTCATAACCGAAGCCAAGTGTCGCTCAGGCAGAACATTTCCCTACCTGCATACCGTGCACACGACTTGAACCTTCGATTGAAGTCAATGCATCGCTCTCGGTGTCTTCGTAAGAAGAGACTGAGCCGAACAGAACAATAAACAACGTTCCTACGCTGGGACGGTTACGTCGAACTTTCGAGAAAATAGACCATTATGACTGGAGGGGAGCGTCGGGGGGAACGCGCTCGGCACCGGGCAGGCGCTCGCCCACGCATGCGGAAAGAATGACGTGTCATACAAGGAGACCAATTAGCGAACTCGTTTGCGCCTTTCCATAGCCAATCGCGGCGCCCAAATGGGGGTGCACCGTCTGGTAGGTAATATTTACCTCGTTGATGCTCCCTCGTGGCGAACTTCACCTTGTAGCAACGCATTCCTAATAGAGGGCGCTAGTGTCTGCTGCACCTGAGGAAGTAACAAGCGGAGCGCTTCCCCCCTCCCCCCGCCAGAAAGAGGGTGGTAAAGGCGACCTGTTACCTCCTTTTGGTGCCCTTTTTTCTAAGAGTGGGGTATGTCACCCCATGCACGCCAAATATGCACTTCTTCCGGTTTGCTCGCAGGCCATCTTCTTGAAGTCTTGACAGGACAAGGTTCAGACGCTGGGCGTATTCCGCGGTTGTGGCACCGCTGACAATGATGTCGTCCAGATACACGCTGACACCGGGTATCCCTGCAAGTGTGTTCTCCATGTATTTCTGGAAAATGGCTAGTGCTTCCGAGACGCCGAAAAGAAGTCGCTTGACACAATAAAGACCCTTTATCGCGTTGATTGTAAGAACTTCAGCTGTCTTCTCGGTGACTCGTTACTGCTGGTATGCTTGAGCCAGTTCGATGGTGGAGAATATTCTCCCTCCCCGCAGCTTTGCGAGCACCTCTGTCACTGTCGGCAGTGGATATGACGCCTTGAGCGGCACAGCGTTGACGGTGCTGCGGTAGTCACCGTAAAGTCTGATGCTGCCGTTTGTCTTCCTCAGTACTCAACAGGTGTTGCCCAATTCGAGTGCTTAGTCTGTTCAAGGCTACCTTGTTCAGCGAGACGTTGCAGCTCAGCTTCCCCCGCTGATTTGAGCGCGAATGGCACAGTGCGAGCTTGTAGGAACTTGAGTGACGCGTTGCAAACCAATTCCGCCCAAGAAGATTTCATCCAGGTCGCTTCATTAAAGGAAGAGACAAGCTCACTTTCAGTTTCTTGAACTGGACCATGACGTGAATTGTTCCCAGAGATTCGACGCCTTCGCCAGACCAGGTACGCAGAGCGATGTTATCGTCTGTAAATTCCGGTGGGTTCCTTGGCCACCGGAATTTGATCAGCTAACGTTTGTTCGCTGATCAAAGAAAACGCCCACTCCCGAGTCCACCTCATATCTGAGAGGAACACCCTGAAGTTCCAGGCTTATCATAACCTTCTCTGACGGCTCCTGCTGCGGTAATACGGCGTACAGGTCATCCAGCGTGCCTGACGGTTCCGTAAAGGGGCCATGATTCCTCTGTGGTTCGAGTGCCTGTACGGAGTTTTGAGCGTTTTTTTTTTTCTCTTGAAGAAAGCTTTCGCGATGTGTCCCGTCTTTTTGCAGTACCGACACTGTGATGTCCGGAACTTGCAAGAATTAAGACTGCGGAGTTATTCGCAGCGATAGTAGGGCGTGGACAATGGCGTCGTCTTCTCCTGGCGACGATGTGCCGGACGCGTTTTTTCCGCTTTCTTTATTTCTTGAAAATCTCCTTTTATTTACCGCTGGTAGTTCTTCGCTCTGTCGGCTCGTACAGCAATGTCGAACACCTTGAGAAACGTAAGATCCCGCTCCGCAAATAGCCGCTGTGGAGATTTTTATTTGGAAGACCGCAAACAAAACGATCGCGCAACATTATGTCTAAAGGCTCTGTTATGCTCCGACGTAACCCGCGCAGGCGAACGCTGGCCGAAGTCGGCTACGTCACGTCAGTCACACCGCGCGCGTCAAAAATTAGTCCTCTTTATACTCCGGCGGCCCTGGCGGCTCCCGCGGCTTGCGTCGGTGGGTCGCCGGCGTGGCGCATGCGCAGAATCTGACTACGAGGGCACGTTTCCTGGGAGAGTGCGCCACTTCCGGTTCCTTTTTGTTTCAAATAGCAAACGAAAATTCTCGTGCTTCTTGAGCACCAAGTTCGAGCGATGGCGTGGACATACTTTGCACGACGAAAACTCGCGCTTGCACTGTTGGTGCACCGCCTGCGCCGCAAGCGTAGGCGGTCATTGTATACATACGGTGCATCTTTGACAAGCGCACGGTCTACGGTACTCAAGCTTCCTCGTGTCTTAGACACACGGGTGAGGACGAATTCCCTTGATCAGCTTCTCGACCGACCGAGTCTGATTCTTCAAACATGACGCCACACGGAGTGGTGCTCCTGTCGTCTGCTACTGCTCGCATTCGCCGCGCTTCCCGCGCAAGGGCGGCCGGGAGCCCGTGCGTGATGCATCCTGGTCCGGCGTCGCTGGCACGGCCGGCGCGGAACACGGCAGGCACCATTTTGGCGTCGAGGCGGTCAGGCTGCGTCGAACGCCGCTGGTCGCGTCGGTTACGCCACGACGCCGGAGTATAGAGCGTCGGGCTTTCGCCGACGTGACGTCGCTGTGACGCAATCGCACGCGCGCACGCGTTACGTCGGAGTATAACAGAGCCTTAAGGGTAACATCGCCGCGTTGCTGGGAACCGCTGCTGTGACCATGCTGGCCGTGCCGTCGGCTGCCCCAGGAGCTGTCGCTGAAACGGGAGGGCTAGCTGTGCTACTCGTCGGAGTCACTTGAACGTTCCAAAAATTTCGGTCTGCTGCAAGTTTCTTAAGAGCAGCGACGTAAGTGGTCACTGACTCTTCGGGCTGTTGATCTCGCCGTAGGAACTTGCAACGGCTGAACAGCTCTGCCGGCCGGGGATCAAAAGGTGAACATGATTGTAAACCTGAGACTAGGGCAGGAAGAGAACACAACAGAAGGTAGTAAAAGAGGAGGCAACGTCTCAACGTCTCTTGAGACGTTGCCTCCTCTTTTACTTCCTTCTGTTGTGTTCTCTTCCTGCCCCAGTCTCAGGTTTACAATCATGTTCAACTTACACCAGCTCGCCTGCACTCTGACTATTTTTTTTTATCAAAAGGTGCTTGGAGCAAATTTACGATCTCCTCGAAAGCCAACTCATTTGGAGATCTGGGAGCCACCAATGCCTTGACCGTTTCAAATGTGGAGGGACCACACAGAGTTAGCAGAACGGCCCGTTTCTTGGTGCTATCCCTGATGCCGTTGGCCTCGAAGTAGTAGATGAGCCGCTCCACCCAAGGTGGCCAGCCCTTTCCCGACAACGCTTTCATGGTGCCGCGAGTCGCCATCTTCTCAAAGCCGCAGGTTTCTTTCTGTCACTCGTCGCCAATTGATAAGTACAAGCATTACTGCCAGCTTTACAGTGTGGACGGCGCGTCCATCGTGGTTGTTGTTACAGGAACAAGTGCCCGAGCTCTCGCTGGCACGCGATTGTCATGAGGCTCGCGGCATCGCCTGCTTAGTCAACCTGCCGTTGGCGCCGGTACATAACACAACACTTCCTATGTTTGGGCTTCACCAACTTGGCTACGCAGCAAGATGTTTGTGTTTGTGATACGGGAATGCAGAAGATCTTTTGCGATAATGGTCAGAAGTGTGAGCTGCCAACTCACCTAATATGAACATACTTTGTGGCGAACGGCTACTAACGCGACAAAGACTATACTTTTAGGTAAATGGTCAGCTAGAACGAGAGGGACAAACACAGACAGAGAGAAACAGAGACATACACCGCTTACTATCAACTAAGACTTTATATTTCTTCTTCATCACTGTGACCCACAGATTCACACCTGAAGTAATGCCAATGAATGACCCTAATCCTTACAATACACTACTAAATCAAAATACTGATTAAATAATATTAAATTAAAATTGAAACTAATAAATTACATTAAATTATTAATTATTAATTTTGGTCCAACCCACAGACCACCGCCGAAACATATCCCTCCTAGTCCCTTTCACGGCGCCGTGCCACACTGCAAAAACTGCCTTTCTTTCTTGCTGACCGTGATGGAGGTCATGCTCACGCAGTTGTCACCGGTTTGCTCAATGGCCAGGGCTTCGAGGATCTCGCGCGCAAAAGCATTCCTGTGTCTGTTAATAATGGAGACGCTACTAAACCGTGGCCTGCACCCGCACGTGCGGCAATGGGCAGCAAGGTGCCCAGCCAATACCACCTAGAAGACAAGGCCTGTGCATGACGTTTCGTTAGTAGATCCCCGACCCGCCCCAAGCGGCAAACACCCCGAAGCTTGACGAGAGTAGGGGCCGCGTCGCAACTACGTCGCATTCACTTGCGGCCGCAGCTGTGTGCGTGACTGCTGAGCGAGAGCTGATAGCGAGCTTCCAGTGCATTTGCGACGTGCACGCGAACGCGCCCTCGGCCAGGAGCGCGAGCTAGCACGCGCTCCTGGCTTTGAAACGCGCATTTCTTGCGCGCGCGCTCGTTCTGCGGTAGAACGCTTCGAAGCAGCTACCCGAGGTATAAAGGGCGCCCTGGAAAATGGCGTCCAGTGTCAGCGTCCAGCGTCCAACGAAGGGCTTTTCAGCCCTTCGCGCAGCAGTAAGGAAATTTCGCTCATGCATTTGACGCTCCACGTGAACGTCTAACTTCATCGTATGCTATTTGCAAGAGACACTCGGCATGAGCATCTGTTTCATTATCTGTTACACAAACCGCCGAAGCAGGCGATGGAGCAGACGATGTAGCGGACGATGTTGCTCATCCGGGCCAGCTAGGCGGCGCTGAGGGGATCTACTAGTGATGACGTTTAGAGGAGGAAACGCGCAGGCCTTGTGTTCTAGGTGGTATTGGCCCAGCTCCCGTGCCTTGCACCGACGCCGCGTGCTCCCTGACCCTGTCGTTAACGCAGCGTCCCCTCTGCCCAATGTAGCAGCTCCCATATGACATAGGAATCTTGTATACCACACCGGTCTGGTACATGGTGTACTTATTCCTGTGTGCAGTATTGCAGGTTTGCTGGCGGTTCGTGGTCCGATTTACTTGGCGGCACATAGAGTTCCGTCTGTTCGGTGCCGAGCACACCACACTGACGTTTTGTCGTGCAGCGATCTTTTTGAGCCGGTGGGTGACACCGTAGATGTAGGGGACTACTGCGAAGTTCGCTCGTGAAGTCTGTCTTTCTCGCTCGGTACTGGGTGATCCTCTTGAAAATTTCCTGCAAATTGCCTCACATACGACTCCAAGGAGGACACCTGGGTACCCGGAGTCACGAAGCCGGGCCATCTGCCTCTGAAAGCTGGCACCAGCTTGATGTTTGCATGACTTGTGCAGCGCTGACACGAGTGCCGTGTTGGCAACACTACGTTTTACGGTTTTCGAATGGCAGGATGCAAACGGAAGAAAACCTTTACTGGAACGAGGTTCGTACCTCCAGCATACATGTCCATCCTTAAACTCAAGTGCGAGGTCCAGGAACTTAATAGACTTGCCCACGGGTAGTTCATGAGTGAAGAGCGGGTCGGGGCAACATTCGTGGAATGTTTTCATGATCGTGCACCTGCATCCGTTTTCTTCACTTTCGATGTCTGTGCTGCACATGATCAAGAAGTCGTCCACGTACCTGAAGATGGCTTTTACTCTAGCATCGTTCAGTGTGGATTGGATGTGCCTACCACACGCCGCCAAGAACAGATCGCATACATGTGGCGCCACTCTAGACCCAATGCATATCCCACTCCTTTGGACGTAGTCTAGACCTTCATACGAGATCACGGTCGCCGTTAAATATACCCCGAGCAGTTCCAAGAAGGCGTCTATGCTAGTCCCTGCTGCGGTTTGAAAAGGCGTTACGCCGTGTTCCTCGATGGTCTCTCGTAGAATTGGCATGAGGCTAGTGTGAGGAATAGAATAGTACATTTCATGGATGTCGATGGAAAATCCAGATACTACCTGGGATCCATGTACTTGAAGATAGGCAATAAGCTCTTCTGAGTTGGAAATTCTGTACGGGTCATCGCAATGCACCTGGGACAGGTGCTTTGCAAGATACGTTGACACATGAGCTTGCCAGGTTTTCCTCTCGGATACAATGGCACGAAACGGTACCCCCACCTTATGTGTTTTGGCCGAGAAGAAAACGTCAAGGTGACCGCCCTTCGTGGCCTTCACTTTGGTGCCCAGGCTGGGCGCCAAAGTGTTCAGTGTGGATTGGATGTGCCTACCACATCCAATCCACACTGAACGATGCTAGAGTAAAACCCAATCTTCAGGTACGTGGACGACTTCTTGATCCTGTGCAGCACAGACATGGAAAGTGAAGAAAACGGATGCAGGAGCACGATCATGAAAACATTCCACGAATATTGCCCCGACCTGCTCTTCACTCATGAACTACCCGTGGGCAAGTCTATTAAGTTCCTGGACCTCGCACTTGAGTTTAAGGATGGACATGTATGCTGGAGGTACGAACCTCGTTCCAGTAAAGGTTTTCTTCCGTTTGCATCCTGCCATTCAAAAACCGTAAAACGGGGTGTTGCCAACACGGCACTCGTGTCAACGCTGCAAAAGTGATGCAAACATCAAGCTGATGCCAGCTTTCAGAAGCAGATGGCCCGGCTTCGTGACTCCGGGTACCCAGGTGTCCTCCTTGGAGCCGTATGTGAGGCAATTTGCAGGAAAGTTTCAAGAGGATCACCCAGTACCGAGCGAGAAAGACAGACTTCACGAGCCAACTTCGCAGTAGTCCCCTACACCCACGGTGTCACCCAGCGGCTCAAAAAGATCGCTGCACGACAAAACGTCAGGGTGGTGTGCTCGGCACCGAACAGAGGGAACTCTATGTGCCGCCAAGTAAATCGGGCCACGAACCGCCAGCAAACCTGCAATACTGCACACAGGAATAAGTACACCATGTGCCAGACCGGTGTGGTATACAAGATTCCTATGTCATGTGGGAGCTGCTACATTGGGCAGACGGGACGCTGCGTTAACGACAGAGTCAGGGAGCACGCGGCGTCGGTGCAAGGCTCGGGAGCTGGGCACCTTGCTGCCCATTGCCGCACGTGCGGGTGCAGGCCACGGTTTAGTAGCGTCTCCATTATTAACAGACACAGGAATGCTTTTGCGCGCGAGATCCTCGAAGCCCCGGCCATTGAGCAAACCGGCGACGACTGCGTGAGCATGCCCTCCATCACGGTCAGCAAGAAAGAAAGGCAGTTTTTGCAGTGTGGCACGGCGCCGTGAAAGGGACTAGGAGGGATATGTTTCGGCGGTGGTCTGTGGGTTGAACCAAAATTAATAATTAATAATTTAATGTAATTAATTAGTTTCAATTTTAATTTAATATTATTTTATCAGTATTTTGATTTAGTAGTGTACTGTAAGAATTAGGGTCATTCATTGGCATTACTTTAGGTGTGAATCTGTGGGTCACAGTGATGAAGAAGAAATAAAAAGTCTTAGTTGATAGTAAGCGGTGTATGTCTCTGTTTCTCTCTGTCTGTGTTTGTCCCTCTCGTTCTAGCTGACCATTTACCTAAATTATGTACCAACTAGCTCAACTTCAGCCTGTTAAAGACTATACTATTTTTGCAAACGAATGACAATCATTCTTGTGAGAAGAAATTATTCGCAGTACTCAGCCCTCACAGACACTTCTTTTTTTACGGATAGCTGGTAACACTAGCTTTAAAAAAATATTGGTTAACTTTGCTTATTTGACGTGTCATCGGCCATTGTTCGTGCTTCTCGCTCGAACGGAATAAAGCTTTAAAGACATCGGTCCAGTATCAACATCATTTCAACAATACGATGTTCTGCAATCCTGGCGATGTTCAACAGTACCACGCTCGTCTACCAAAAATGTTCGAAGAAGTGACGTAAAAGTGTTTAAACCGTTGCGAAAAAAATTTAAAAGTTTTAAGATGTCTGAGAGCAATGCCCTTTGTAAGACATTTTGGTAGAAAAGTGGACGGATAGAATTAAAAACGGAGGTTTTCCTGGCCTAATTTGCTGAACTGGTTCATAGCGCATATAGGATAATTAAAAGGCTATAAAATGCAAAAGTAACTGGAAGGAAAAATATGGTATAGAGGAACATTAAAGCAAATAAAATGAACAAGTTTAGATTCAGGCCGCCAAAATAATCATTAAAGGTGGTCAGCAAGGTTGATCGCTACTATAACCTTTAGGAGAAGTTTGACAAAGCACCGGGCATCACAAGCTGTCAGTAAACTGAAACATTTCTGTTAATAAAAGGAGGGTGATAAGATTAGATACAAAGATAAAAGGCGTTAGAAGCTTTTTTTTCTTTTCGAACCGGTAGCGAAATTTTAAGTCGGCTGTATAAATCCGACATTGAAGTGACGTGGAAAATGATGTGAATAAAAAACAGCAACCACAAAACGCGAGCCACTCCAGTCATACTGGAGATTTGGTTTGTGTGGCAAACAAGCCGGATCGGGACGACGCGAAACTGGGATGGACGAGAAAAGACAGTTTGAAAATAAACAAGGAACGCAAAAAACAATTATGAACCAGGCGTTAGAAATCGATCAGGAACCAGTTTTTTTTTCTAGCTCCAACTAGCCTTAGGATTATTATCCAAAGTAGGCGTGTTGTGCGAAAGTGGAATCGATTTAACGAACTTGAAAGGCGTCTCTGGTAAAGCCTTGCCGATCTCAAGAGCAGCGATAACATAAACCATTTTTTTTATTTATTTTTTTTTAAGAATCGATCATGAAGGATGGAAATGCTTGGTCCAATTTATTGATTAAAAAAGTTTGCGTCTGCGTGCATGTGTGTGCTTGCGTGTATACCTGTCTGTGGATATGGGTGGTCGTATGTGTGTGTGTGTGTGGGTTTTGTTTTTCTGTGAGTATGCGTATGCCTATATGTGTGTGTGTTAGCCTGTGTATGTGTTCGTGTCTGTATGTGGGGGAGGAGGGACGTCTTAGTGCGCGCCAGTGCGTGTGAACGCTCTTAGTGTTCACTTTTTCTGTGGTTACCTTGTTCAAGGTAATAATACTTGTACGCGAGTAAAATTATCATCGAGCAACTCTTCAGACTGAAAGAAGAGACGAACGACTGCTTACCAACTTTAGGGGATTTACGAGAGAATGTGTGATTGCATATTGTTACGAAACTAATTTACAACAACCAGGAATTAAACACACACAAAAATGGCAAACTCAATGGAAAAAGAAAAGAAAACTCCGTCCACCCGAAATTTAAAATCTAATCATCGTCTTTCTTTGCTTCTCTATATTTCGTCCTAAATCCAGTTTTCAAGTTCACCCTCTCTGCTACCACAGACAAAGTAGCGCGGGTATTGCTACCTACATTTAAGATTTTTTTTAAGTTTTTCTTTTGAATTGAAGATATGGCGAATCATCTGGAGGATCGTACAATGACATTACTTACACGTTCTGTCGTAATATTTACTTGTGCCCAACTACACCGTCAAACGTAGAAAAAACTCCGGCAATGAAGAGTCATCCTGACAAAGCAAGAACAAAAGCGAACGTAGAAAGAAACAACATGTGTTAACAGCGCAAATATGAGAAGGAAGGATAAACGAGGGTAAAAGGATAGAGCGCTGACTAACAACTGGTGTTTAATAAAAAAGAGGAGGAGAGAATAGAACCTAAAAGTATTTTTAAAATATGCCTAATGAAAACCCGCAAAAACATATGCTCTAGCAAGGGTACTCCCATACGCTGCCTAAAAATGAATTGCTAGGGATTCTAAGTTTTAAGCTGCGCGCGCGAAAGATTTTTTTTAAAAAACGGTTACGTCTTGGGAAGACGTGTATTGAAACTCCGATAAAAAAAAGAAATAGGATGCTTACCACTAAACAACGTTACTAAAACACTCAGTTCGGAAACTCGCCGTCGAAACCCGGGCCGCTGGCGTCCACCGAGACCGAGCTAAATGCGACAACAGCGCCACTTTTATCGTTTGTCTGTACTGTGGTCACCTTGAGCTTTTTGAAAGCCTGTTTTTGCGTAAAAACAAGCGGAAAAGTCTTTTTTTGTGTGAAATTTATTGGAGTTTAGTGCAAAAAGAGGGGCGCGTTATGTTTTTAAAATCGTTAGTTTGCTGGGTTTTGCGGCACAATTTATATTGTTTTTATAGAACCATGCCTCAGCGGTCCTTTCAGGTAGCGCGTCCCGACCTAGGTGCATTTTAACTTCGGTAGGTCGACGCGGCGCGTTCGCTGGGGTGACGGGGGAGGCGCTCCCTGTAACCTCTTCCGCTGTATCTGTTCTTAAAGCCAAAATAGATGTCACGTGCAGTTCCTCGAGTGGCCGCTGCGAGAGAAATGGTGGCGTTGTGTTCGTCATTAGCTCGGTGCTCGGAGACAGATTGGGGCCACTTTTTCAAAGCTGTCTCTATGGGAGTTTCCCAACTGAGTGTTTTAGCAACGTTGCCACTAAACTATTCACGGCGGCTAAGGATCCTTATTGATCGCGACTTGAAAAATAAAGTTATTTTGGTGACAAGGCGACGGACGTTGAGCTTAAAGGGTCCATGAAACGATTTTTGGGTTGGGATAAATCATTTTCGATTGGGATTTTACTAATAGCACATCGTTCAGTGGGCCAAAAGAAAAAAAAGGTAGAAAGTCAGAAGCCTGATTTTCGGTGCGAAAATTTGAAAACACAGTGGACTATTTCGTACGTCCTCCCCTTCGTAAGCTCTCTGCCTTTTCCCTGTGATACATCCGCGGTCCCAAAAGCGCGTCATCGGGTCTAAACTGACGTCACACGAGACCGGACCTCACTTAATCCCTTCACCCCTAAGCTGACATTGTTGTGGAAGCTACGCAGTTGCCGGACCAATCAGCCGCCTCCCTTTCATCACCTGACCTGATTCTCTGCAGCCACATTTGCCACGCTCACGTGGCAAGTGTGGCTGGCTCAACGAGCACATAGCTTCCACAGCACTGTCAGCTTCGGGGTAAATGGGTTGGGAAAGCAACTTTTGTCTGAATTGAGAGCGACGGGCTAATCTTCTATGGGGACAATGGCACTGTCCGGGTACGCAATCTAGATTCCGAGCGAGAGGAGCCTCCCTTCTTTTCGCCTTCTTGAACGGTTTGGTGGAATGCGCGATTTATGAGTTGAGCAGGAAAGCTAAACAGGAAAAAGTTGGAAAAGCGTTTCATGAACCCTTTAAGTAGGCACCCCCACTGGACAGAATAACCTGCGCCTCGTAGAGCTCGCGAGTTCGTCGTAAGCCCGACGTCCGTGGCCTTGGCACCAAAGAAACTTTATTTTTTAAGTCGCGATCATTAAGCATCCTTAGCCGCTGTGAATATTTTAGTGTTAAACGTCCTCTTTCTTTTTTTCTATCGGAGTTTCAATGCACGTCTTCCCAGGACGTAATCGTTTTAAAAGCGCAGTTTAAAGCTTAGTATTCTTCGAAAGACATTTTTAGGCAGTGTGTGAGAGTTCCCTAGATATAGCCCATGTTTTACGGGTTCTCATTCTGCATCTCTTAAAAGTATTCTAAGGTTCTTTTTCTTTTTTCTCTTTTTCATTAAAGGCCAGTTGTTAGCGCTTTATCCCATAACCCTCGTCTATCCTTACTTCTCGTATTTGCGCTGTTAACAGACCCTTCCCGAAATTCAGTGACATTGGTGGCTATAATGGCAGTTTAACATTTGCCGTACTAATGGCGGTAATGAAAATGGAGTCAGCCGTATTTTATAGGGCACCGTCCCTTTGGCACGTCAACGGCAAACGACAGTGTGCGCTTCGCAGTACATTTCCTTCTCAATTACTTTCAGTGACGACAGAAACAAATCTGCAACCAGTCAGAACGAAGCGTCATCCCACGTACACAGCTTGATAAAGTTCTACAAATCAAGGGGCCTTGCAGCACCTTGATGCTACCAACAGATTGGCTGGGCCCGAGCTAGAAACGGACGCTTACGCAAATCTTGCTTTCAATGCCTGCTTCGCATCGTTCTAACGTCACGAATGTATAAGCCTCGAATTATCTGCTGAGGGGCATCTTTAACTTCTTCGTTTATCAGTAAACAGAAGCCCGCCATTAGTACGGCACATATGCCATTTTAGGGATAATGATGGTGATTAAAGTGGCTAGACTGAATTTTGGAAAGGGTCTATTCCACATGATGCTCAACCGACTAGCTTACCAGATGATCGTGAAAAAGAAACAAACCTGCCTAGATTGAAAACGCACATTTTGCTGCGCATAAGTGTTCAACCCCCCCCTTCCCCTCTCTTTCTAAAAAAAAAAAAAGAGACATTCTAATGCGTAACAACAAAGGCTACAAGTTGTCTGCACACATTAGATGGATGAGTTTTAGCAGAACCAAATGCGTTTCGCACGGGCCTTTCCGCCAGTAAACTATATAAAAAAACTAATCTCTAAAACAAATTGATTTTTTTTTTTTTTTTAAATAGCGGGAACCGATTTTTCAAAGACGCTTACGTTCCATATTAGCGAGAGGAAAAAAACAGAAGGGGGAAGGAATCTAAGCCGCAGGCCTTTCTTGCTCAGCGAAGTTCGAATCTAGAGATAAATGCAATACAAAAAAAAGACAAAACCTTGTTTTCGAAGACAAGCCAAGACAATTTTTAAATCTGCAGGCGTCTCTCACACTCCCTGCCTTTAGGTCTTTCCGGAATGTAAATTTCCCAAATGTAAACGAGAAAAAAAAACACTAAAAATATTTCGCCCAAAGTACGTACAAAAATTATTTAAGATATAGTGCAGAAAGCATAAACGCAATAACCAACACACCATAGCAAGCGCAGTGCACAACTTGAAAAGCCGCGGAGTCGAAATTAGAAATTTGCGACGAAAATTGAATGTCAGGACCTTTGATCAATGGAATCGAAATACGTTAACAAATATGAACTAGCGGATCCCTTAAACATAACACCAAGAATCGAAATACGAATGCGTTTTTGTTTTTGTAGCGTGTTAGGTTGTTTGCTGATTCTTTAACCCCTAATTTAGCCCTAAATAAGGGCCAAAGAAGATCAGCAGGAGTGTCCACGATCAGTTTCGGAGCGGCCTCCCCCTTTTGAAATTTCGCTGTTCCTATAGCTCGGTAGAAGCTCCGTGTGATGTGACGTAGTTTGTTTTTTTAGAAAACAGGTGCACGTAAATGAGGTGCTGAATGGCGTGACACGAAAACTGTTCCTCTTCGCATCGCTGTTTGCGTGTAAGGTCATAGCAAGTGAAGAAAATAGTATGGAAAATTTTTAAAAGTTTCTTCGATGATGAGTTATCTACCGCTGTAAAGAGTGCAATCCACCCTCCGGAGCAGCCCTTTCAAAGATCTGCAGCTAACAGGCACTCACGCGATGGGTTCAGAAGTTTAGGGAATAAGGACAAAAAGCGACAGTTGGGAAGATAAGAAAGAGAAATAGGGCCGAAAGAGTTAAACAAAATGCCAAAGTGGTGTTGTAAAATGGAAGCTTTTTGTCATGTGCGTCTTCGTTCCCCACTTTTTGTTTAACTTACATTATCTTAGTAACTATGTCAGCAAGCTCGTCAAAATGCATGAAAGGCGTGAACAACGACGTATTGGAATCGAAGGGTGGAAAGGGAATAAGTCGAACTGTGCACGAAGAAAGTGCCTGGTTATAGATGAAAAGTTCAGACACGTTTATAAGAAAAATAAAATGTGAGAGGGCTGATGAACAAAAAGTAAGGGCGCAAACGAGCTGGTGTACATTGCACATTGTAGAGACTTTTTAGTGTTGCATCGTTTACCCGCAGTCTCGGGGTTTCTTCAACCATGAGAGGGCTGTTCCTTTTTGCAATAAAAAATTGCTACAAGTGAAGGTGAAAACTAAACCAAGCATATAATAAATGCTTGATTACTTGATAACAAGTCTGGACCACAGTAAAATATAGAATATAATAAGGGTTAACTAAAAGCGCCGATAAATGAAAATATTCAGTGAACCTAATCAAACAGAATGGTGAGTAAATTACTCAAATATTTTTGCGGAACAGGTTATCGAAAAAAGGCAAATCATATCAGAGTGAGCACCCAGTTTACTAAGACACTAACATTAACTTTACTCTTCACTCACGCCTTTCATGCATCTTCTTAGTAAACACCCAGTTTACTAAGACATTAATAATAACTTTACTCTTTTACTTTGCTCTTCACATTAACTTTACGTTAATGTGAAGAGCACCAAATGGCTGGGAAAATGATGCGTTCTTTTTTTTATAATACCGTAAAATACATTTGCACAAAATACATATGAGGAGTGACACGCTAGCAAATATTTAGGGAACTGAAGTATTTGGAAGTAGTTAGGAAAGTAGTAGTAATCGTTTGTTTTTTCTAACGTTGGTCCTATGTCTATAATATGTGTTTAGGACATGTGAGTAGTAATGCAATTAAGAAAGATAAATCGCAGGCAATCGTCATCTTCGCATAAAAAGGCATACTAGCCGTGATGAGGGCAAGTAATTGAATATCTGACAAGTAAAAGCATAAAAGTGGTTTGAAAAAAAGGAATACGATGTAACAAATTACCGTGCAAAGACAGAGCCAGAAGGGGAGGGGGGGGGGGGGGGGGGTGGAAGACTGGAGACGATAAGCATTCAAAATATCTGCCGAATTTTTATTTTGTTATATTTATTAAACAACACAGACGTTCATTCCCAAATATTGTGGCGAAATATTGCGTCCGCAGTTCATAAACCGTGTTAAAAGTCTTCCTTTTTTCCCGTCTGAAGCGACCTTTTTTTAATAACTAACAAAAAATAACTAAAAAGGAGACATTGGCTGCTGCTGTATCTACGGCAGCAGATACAAAAAACGCTGGAGCTACACATATCAACTCCCTTTGTTTCCCAAGCCGTGCACCGTGTCTGCGTACCCTAGTCAGCTTGCAACCGAAGGGTCATCTGTTCAAATCTCGCCTAAAATTCTTCAAATTTTTTTTTTAGATCAAATGAACTACTTTATAAATTGAAATATTTTGAGACATGCAGCCGACTTTAATACTCATTAGATGTAATGATTTAATCACCTTAATTCCACGCGTGACGTCACGTTTCACGTGAGCGTTGGGGATTGTATGAAATTCCCCCGCGCGGTCATGTGACTGACGTCACGACCCTATCGACCGATGAGGATTTTTCCGTCCCACCGACGCCGATGCCGGCTTTTCTGCCACATGAGCTCCTTAACGTTCTGGCGCTAAAAGTCACGATACCTATGTAAAAATTTTTAACAGAAATTCAACTTCACATAATATTGAAAAGTAGAAAAAAAGTGTTCGCGGTTCATTCTCTCGTATTAGTTGTATGCCACTACATCCCGTGTTTAGAATACAGTTTCGGTTTCAAAGACATCCGGGTTTTCCATCGTTTGGTAGCCATCGTAATTATGCTGCTCGCCACGCCACGGCTTGTCTTTGTTGCCAACTGTGGTTGTGGAATGGTGGATTAGAATACGAATAAAACATAAAGTAAAGCAATAAAATATGATTAACCCAAGAGTATTTAAACATAGAAATTTGCCAAGTCAGCAGCAAGGAGGGAACGCGTGCGTGACCTATCGACTATCAGCATATCCGTTTCGGGCGTTTAGTTTTGCGGGTGTAGTTCCAGGACGTTATTTTTAACCCATAACCGGTCTTGTGGGTACAAGGTTTTTATAAATATTTCCGACATTATCGTCCTTTTTCTGAGGGCGAATAGCACTTTTCTGGTGGAAGCTAGAACGTATTTGCGCCTTGTTTTTTGACCACCGTATTGGGACCCGGCTAGACTGTTATCGAAGCTTCAGACAATTGACACAAGCTCCTTTGTACAAACGACATATGGTGTCGGCGTACGGCTCAATACACGAAAGCCGGCAGCGGTATAATAGGTAAAGCTAGTGTTCAATGAGGTCGGCCATCACACTTATCTGAGCATAATATCAGACGTCAGATGTGATCCGTTTACTTGCGTGCGTGACGTCCTTATTGCGCTGATGTTGGAGCGATATCTGACGCTCTGGCATCTCCCATCAAGTTCGGTCAACGTCACCATCTTGCAGACTACAAACATTTCTCAATGGTTACGTACACTAACGTGTTCGTAGGACTGAGGGGGAATGCTCTTCGGGAAGCCGAAATTACATTTCTTACGCTAGCATATCAAACTAAACAATAAAACGAACGATCGTGAGATATATAATAAAGGACTAGGTTTCCAGCTAGACATGTAGCTCATAATTTCGAAAAACGTTTCACAATATCTTGATTTAATTTAAACCATGCGAATTTCGAAACCGAAACAATAAGACACGATGTTCGATTATCTCACTAGAGAATGGTAAAAAGTTTGCCTAATAACCGTACTGATGTCATGTGGGCAAAGCACAACAAATACAGCTTCAGTAAAGGACACATGCAAACGAAAAAAATTTTTTTTTTTAAATAGCTTAGATGGAAAAAGAATGTCATAAAACAAATTTACAACCAAGAAAAAACATTTTAGAGCTATATTTACTGCGCTATATGAATTTATAGTTGGCGTCGGCGGGCGCCACGGAAAAGTGGCCCTTCTATATCACGTGACGGGCCCATATTTGTCACATGGTGCTTGCGCTCTTTCGGAAGCTTCCTATGGCCTCTAAAAGTAACCTATTCACCTTTGTTTGAAGTATAACAAAAAACTTGGATGAATAAGTAACTTTTAGAGCCCAAAGGAAACTCCTGAAAAAGCGCAAGCAGACGTGATAGACCTGTGCGCCGGTCAGACGACGGCGGCGGCGGCGGCGACGGCGGCGTGGAGAAACGCGTTGAAGCGGCGTTCGCACAACGCTCAGCGTGCAGCGGCGAAGCAGCGCGGCGGCGCGCGGGCCTACCACGTGACCACCGGCGGCTCCCGCGAGCGCCAACTAAAAATTCGTATAAAGCCGTAAATATAGCTCTGAACATTTTTTTTCTTTGTTGTAAAATCGTTTTATGACATCCTTTTTCCATCAAAGCTGTCCAAAAAAATGTTTCTTTCCTTTGCATGTGTCCTTTAATGAAGGAGCATAATGCGTAAAAAACACGCAGGGATTTCGGAAACAAAGAATACACGTTTTCTGCAGTGATGTAGAAAAGACGATGAGAAACGGAACCAAGAACAAGAAAGGCTATGCAAACAGCAAAGTGTTCATAAAAAGAGGACCGGAATTAACAAACACTAAGATGACTGGAAAGAAAAAAAATGTTGGTGGGATAAAGATCCTGACATCTAGGTACAAAAGGGAAATGGGGAGATTGGGAAGACGAGAGCATCAAACAACACTGGGAGGTGAACTGAAAAATGGCCCAGTAAAAAAAAAACGGAAATAGCTGGGTAGTGTCACAAGTGAGAGAACGACGAAAAAGCTTCCTAAGAACAAAAAGTAGGGAGGAGAATTTTGAGGCAAAATGGGGGAAGACGAGAGCAAAGACAGAAACACGAATAAAGACAAGATAAGTAATTGAAAGAAGAGCGCAAGAAGGACGATCTACGTAGGCCTTGAATAGATGAAGGGTCATTTTAAGCTGGGCCGCTCAATTATTCAAAATACCCTATTTTTTTTTATTCTTTCACCGGAAGCAAGCTTCCGGAACAGAATGTTTTTTTTCTGCCAGCCTTCCATCACTTCCATGTGCATAAGAAAAAGGACTGTTTTGTGTGGTGCTTGCTTTTTAACGCTGCCTTTTCAGCATCGTATCGATGGTCTCACGAGCAAGCCGGTCGGAAGCTTCAAAATATTTAACTCACGCCGAATACTTCACCAGCCCCCGATAAAAAGCTTGCCTTAGAAAGGCGATGACTGATGGCGCAGACACGCACATTCTTTTCAAAACAAGAAAGCGCGATAAATTTTGAAAAGGCGGGAAAAAATGGCATCAATGTTTAGTCGAAAAAGTGGAAAAGTCGGAAGATAAGTAGAGGTTATAAACACACTGACCGTGAGTACTGACGAACATTCAAGGTGTGGTAACCCCATCAGAGTTTTATGTTTTGGCCACTACGTAATGATGCGTTTCGCCGAGGTTAGGGAATTAAATCCTCGCGAACACAGTGGTTGAAGGACGAATATGTGTAAAAATAAACACACACACAGACACACACAGACACACACGCACACACACACACGCACGCACACGCACACGCACTTTTACGTACACACACATACACTCACACTCACACACACAACATGGCGGCAAGTAAAGCAAGCTAGAAATTAATGCCGGAAAAATGTTCGCTACAGTTTCCAGTTTTTAAAGCGAAAGCTCACACCGGTTGTATCTCAATTTTGTGTTTTTAGTTCATCGACGTTGTTAAAACACTTCTAATTGCAGATGCTTAATTTCAAAAGGCGCATCAGTGACGGACACAAGGACCAATCAACAAGCAATAACAAACACAGCTAGTCGTACCGGTGAAACAGTTCACCAGCTGAACGATACTTATCCGGGAAAAACCTTCTTTCGAGAACTAAAATTCTAAAATAAAAAATGCCCACGTTCTTAGAACTGCTGACTTGGAAATTTTTAATCGTAAACACGTAATGAAAACGGTCTTCCGGAGTTTATAAAGAGGCCGTCGGGCTTTGCCTAAAAATGCCAAAGAATGTCTGAACCGACACAATGTATATTCGATTTCGTCATCAGGAGGGTCAACGTTCTTAAACTATAAAGTTTTATGCTACAACGAATCTCGGTTGAACCCACGACTCATCCCAGTCAATGGAGCCCTGAAAGCGCGTCATGTGACTTCGCGCTCAGCCGGACGGTCACGTGGGAAGCTCTCTGCACCCGATTGACTCCCGAGACGCGTAGCGCCAGTTACGGTTCGGGTTAGGTTTAAGACAACTTCCTGGCAGCAACCACCCAGCGACCCCGTTCTTTCAATGACCTTGTAAATGTCACTTAGCCACTGATTTTCGAATGCGTCCTGTGACTCAAAGCAGTTTGGCAATATACTTTATGAGTCGGAGTGAAGGGCGTTCACAACCCGCTCCGAACAAGATATTTGGGTTGCAGAACGCGGTACCTCACCTGCACCCGAAGAGTTTTAAACCGTTTTACCGGCCCTCTACTAGGCATGCACTGTAGGCCACAGAACGAGATCACACGAGATGGCGATGACTTCATAGACACGCGAGGCTTCACCAGGGAGTTCTTGAATGCACCTTGCTTAAATCAAATATTCATATAATAGGGACCTGTAAAGCGGTTGATTATGTAGCCACTAACGCTCGGTGCACGCAAAAAAAAAAAAAATAACAAGAGAGTTCTGTTTATGACGCTCATTGTGTGCAATGTCACATAATCAAAAGCATTAGAACATTCGAAAATTGAGCCACAAATGTATTAAGGTTTGAAATATTCAAATAAGAAGAAATATTTTTTTTTGCCTATCGTCTTGTTAAAATCACATGCACATACCAAACCGATAAAAAAATGCAAAAAAATGAAAGACGGTTACAATGCTCTGAGATGTGTAATTCGAGCTGAGCACTTGAGGCGGAGGAAGGGAGGGTACGGAGGGGAGGGTATGCCCCTCCGCCCCCTCCGTATCCTCTCCTCCTCCTCTTCTGCTCCTATCTCGTTTACTGCGAAATTTTTGCTGAAATTCCCGCTAAATTTAGCGAAAATCTGACCACTCAATCTAGGAGATAAATATTTTCGCTAAATTTAGCGGGAAATTTACCAACATTTTCCTGCAAAAATTAGCGGAAAATTTAGCGAAAATTTCCCCGCTAAATATAACAGTGAAAATGAATTGGTGTTGAAGTCACGTGACGTGAAATTCCCCGCTAAATTCAGCGGGAAAATTTTCCGCTACATTCAGCAAAATATTTTTTTGCTAAATCTCACGTGACGTCACATTTATTCACGTGATGTTACACGTGGCGTCACGTGAGACATCGCGAGGGTAAAATTTTCCCGCCAAATTTAGCAAAAAAATTTTGCCGTCGTGACGTCTCACGTGACGTCACGTATAACGAAGTTATGGGAAACGTCCCATAATATAACGCGCGGTTACGCCGACGCCGACGGCGACGCCGCTCAACTCGGAAACGGGCGACTAAGAGCTGCGCCCTAAGAAAAAAACAAGGGTCGAAATAAGGCGCAGCCAATTATTGTGTTCCGGCGACTTTCGCAGTTTCCGCTGCATTCGAACAGAACGATTCATTGATCTGAATACCAAACTTTTTTACTACATAAAAACAACGTAGGTGGTGTTTGTGGGGCTTTATACTCAATTGCGTTCTTCAAAGTGCTTGCTCAGAACTAGCACCCATTTCATCGTCCGCAAGGAACGACTATCGCAGCGGCGAACCGTGCAAGTTGTGCAGGTGCTTGCAAAATCTTGTCGACAGCTCGCGTATGGCAGCGAGAAACTCATCAAACTGCCATCGAGCGACACAAAGCTCGTCGTTTGCGACGTCTGGAAACGCGAATTAAGTCGACCGTCTGCGCCATACATGCCTTTTTTGTCGCCCCTCCCTCCCTCTAACATGCGTGTTTGAGACAGATTATTCTCATAAAAATAATCAAACAAAAAAAGTTACGATTGATTAGGTGTACGCACCGGCGGCCGAAAGATCAGCGAGATTCATCTAGTGAATGAGACGGCAGAAGCTACGGAAATGAAAAAAAAAGTGTCACGTCCCAAACTCGAGTTTTGTTTTCGAGCGTCACTTGAAGTCGCGAGAACTTCAGAGAAAAGGATTTTTGTTTCAGCGTCGACTTGAAGACAACTTGATTACAGGCTGTTCTTTCGTTTTGCACGCGCTACGACTTCTGATAACAAATTGGATTATGGATCTTGTCTGGAAACACAGGCTAGACTGTATGAAGCACGCCCCACTCACTACTTAACGAATCGTTCATCCTCTCGTCTGGGTCCAAGCAACCTCGCTATGAGTGTTAAGAAAAAAAGAAGTACACTCTAAGAAAAAAGGGAGCGCGACTTAGTCCCT
Organism: Ixodes scapularis; assembly: GCF_016920785.2. NCBI lineage: Eukaryota > Metazoa > Arthropoda > Arachnida > Ixodida > Ixodidae > Ixodes > Ixodes scapularis. Next base: position 68,804,804 of record NW_024609837.1, read on the forward strand.
CGGGGGACTAAATGCGCTGCCACCACCATTAGTCCCCTAGGGGAGCAACTGTAACGGGAGCAACTGTTGCGCCCCGTCAGTTAGTCCCTCGCACTAGCACCGTTGGGACTAACTGTTGCACCCTTTCAGTTACACCTCGAGGACCAACTGTTAGGCCCTTGCACTTGGTCCTTTGGGACCAACTGTTACACCGTTTCAATTGAACCTCGAAGACGAACTGTTAGACCCTTGCGCTTGGACCCCTGGGACTAACTGCTACACCGGTTTAAATGAACCCCGAGGACTAACTGTTAGGCCCTTGCACTTGGACCCCTGGGTCTAAACGTTGCGCCCTTGGATTTAGGCTTCTGGGACTAAAGGTTTATTTTTTTCATTTGGTCCCGTGCCACAAATCTCCCGAAACGAAATTGTGGAGTTCAGGATAAAAGTAGCTTTATTGCCTCGTAGATACACATCGCATTCAAGGATGACTGAAGTCAAAGTTCCAGGGCGGTAGAATCCACGATAAGGCCAGATTCCGAAGAGCGCACTTGCGTCGACGATGGCTTGGACACTGGGACGTCTGCCCAAGTCGGTCGTGGTCCCAGCACCGCTTATTGGGGCTCCGGCAGCTTCTTTCCTGTTTGCGAGGAATTTGGATTATTAGTAACAGGGCAGCATTAATACCGAATCGCTTGACAAATATATGAGATATAAGTTATAACACACGCATAATAAATTAACAAATAGGCTGCATAAGTGATACAATGGTTCACATCCAACACGCAGTCTGTTGACAGCAGACCAGCGCAATATTAGATTTTAGTAGACCGTTCGCTGCGAATTACAGACCCAGCGCGTTCGTGCTCAAACTATGCTTCAAAGTGACGGCATGATCTCCCGCCATCAACGCGAAAGTCTAGTGTACAATCGAATAAATGTCTCCATTAATGCCGGTTCTCACACGCAGCGAAGCGCTGATGTAGCGCTGCTCACGTGTCATGAGCTACTTTTCGTCTGCCGTGAGCATGAGTTTTGTCGGTGCGATACAAAGCTTTTGACCGATCCCGTCAGCACGCGCTTAGCGCAAGGTCAGCGTTATGCCTGTAGCGCTCCGCTGCATGTGGACAGGCGTTTATGGTCAAGCGATCCCGCCAGGGTCTGCGAAACACACACACACACAAAAATAAGCCATCGGTAGAACTGGCGTTTCGCTCGATACGATAGAATATGAGGTCTCTGTGCCGCATAACAAAATCAGCAACCGGGCTGCCAAAAAGAATAGAGCATGGCGCGCGCTTTGCAAGCTAGAGAACGCGCTCAAAAGAAAACACTTTCTGAAGCCACAGTTAATAAATACACCATAAACAGAAGCACTTCGACATACCTTAATCGAGTTCCCTTGGCTTGCGACGTCAGAACAGATCAAGTGCAGTGCTTCAGTACCGCGAATCCAAACCCGATCCCGGCATGATCGGAGACGACACAAGGCGACCAGCCTCCGACGAAGGCTGTATTTCGACTTTCAACTTACTAAAAACAGGTTCTTTTCAAACAAAGACACTTCCCGTTTTCCCGACGGACCCCATCTGACCAACGCCCAACCCTCCGCGTGTACAAGGAGCAAAGAATGCGGGGTAGGGGATTGGGGGGAGGGGGCAGTGCGCGCAGAAGATAATCTCTTTTCCCACTCCCACTGCACACGACACAAGGACACCGAAGAGCTCCAAGGACGGGAGACGGTCGCCACTTTCAACACGCCGGTCGAGTGACCTCAAGCAGACACTTTTTTTTTTCTTTCTTTTCTCTTTCTCTCTTAAGCATTTTCAACTTTCTCAAGTGGCTTTTTTTTTTTTTTTTTTAGTTTGCATTTGTTTTGTATTAGTAGGGAGCTGCCAGGTGTGACGTTCCGGGCGTGGTTCGTTCTTCGTAGTTCATCTGGATTGTTTTGGAAACAGCGACGACGATGGCATGAAGGCGTCTGGATACTGCCCCTGAATGTGCTCTTTAAGTGGAACGTGCCGTGCATCAAGTGTGTCGTTGCGGATTTTAGTTCGACATTGGACTACCCAGAAAGGTTTGTCACACAGAGACGGAGGCGCGTTCCCACCGGCGATGCGATCTAGCCGCGCGATAACTTCCATCGCAAAAGCGACCATCGCGGGCAAAAAGCGACGCGATTGGAGCAGTCGCTTCTCGACTCAACTTTTTTGCGATGCGATCTAGTCGCGGAGCGGCTGAGCAAATCAACGGCGTTCGGAGCGAGAGTTTTCGACAAACGACTCGCCAACGAAGGCGTTGGACTCGCTTATCGCACACGCCGGTGTGACCATCTAATTTTTTTTGCGATGCGATCTAGTGGCATCGCGCGACTGCTTATATCGCCGGTGGGAATGCTCAGTTTTAGGGATTGAAATGACCATTTATTCTGACTGCGAGACTCCGGTGTTAAAAGCGTGGCTTCTACAAACTGTTAAGTTTCATTTTTAAAAGAAAAAAAGTGTTAGTATTTGGAGGTGTTGCGTTTGGATGAATGCACATTTTTTGCGCGAAGGCAAATTACGTAAATGGGACTTCTGGAATGTCAACAGATCGTTTTTGAGAAGATAGTTGGAAGAAGTCGAGTCAACACATTCGTTCACTCGCTTTCACACAACGCGTGAAGCTCTACCATGCAATGTCTTAACGTTCCTGGCACATTAAACAAATTCGCCAGTTTCGTCCGAGTTTCGTCAACACTTTCAGCCGTGCTGGGCTGAGTCTCGCCGATCCCCAAGACAAGCGAAATAGCATCCGTCCTCCTGGCGAACATTCCGTTTGCATTCGGGGACTAAATCATACAGATGCACCCTGTCTGAGGGGGACTAATGGATGCTTTTGCTCGCGCACGCCTATCGGTTGGTCCCAGTCGAGCGCAGTTAGTCCCCAGCTTTTGCGCACGGTACCTAGCTTGAGCCAGATGGTCCTTTCGAGGAGCAACTGGGAGTTCAGAGGACCAAATGCTGCCGTTAGTCCCTTGAGGTCAACTTTTTTCTTAGAGTGTACTACCCTATGTGAAAGTGGAGAAATCTGAATTGAAAACAAAGGTAATTCAATGCGATTGGTGGTAATCAAGGGCGTCGGCAGGATTTTGCCTTGGGGGGGGGGGGGGGGGGGGGGGTAGGAAACTGACAGCCCTTTTTGGGCGAGTGCGCTCAAGGGGAAAGGAGGGGTCCCACAGTAAAATAGGAAAGAGCTAAATACAGCTTGCAAGATACCCATATTTTTTATGAAACAAATGTTTTTAAAAGTAGAGAACACTGTCGCCCAGAGCAGGACTAACAACTTTTCGGAATGCTAATGGCATGGAGTATCGAATTTTGTACTGCAAACAAGAAACTGAACGAATCCTCTTACAAATATAAACAAGATGGGAGTTCCAGGAAAGAGCATCGTCGAAAAAAATACCAACATACGTCAGAGTTGATGTATATTTTACCGGTTCACAAGCACACGACAAACAATTGGATGTATGTAGCAGTAAAGGATAGATGGGCCTAACCTTTTTCAAGGGGTTATGAAAACAGAAGAGATGAGTTTTCGACGCATTCAAAATAATTAAATTAGCTGCAAACCAGTCCATTTTTTCCATCGTAGCAGCTTGCAGAAAAGAGATTGCATCTAAATAATTGGTAGTTCTGGATAAAATAACCGTATTGTCAGCATATTGAAATAACAAATCTGGCACAGCGCTGTGGAGGTCATTAACATAAATGTTGAACAATTCAATATTGAATATTGAAAGGAGCTCCAAAGAACGCTAAGTTAATGTCAAATAGCAGGACATACCAACCCCCAATGTTGAAAATAATAAGAGTAAAGTAAAAAAAAAAACGACCGTTGAATAAAAAAATATTAAAACTGTTTTAATAATAAGTTAGTTACCTTATTTGGTACAAAAAACATAACTGAACATACCTTATAAACGCACGTCTTCGGAAATGAAGGTTGAGTCCGTTGTAGAGATTTTGCCTTTTTTGGCCTTTTTTAAGAAAAACTTGTCCATTTTTTTTAATCGGGCGGCAGATTGCCCCACATAGAGTACACAAGACGTTCAGTGTTCACACCACTATATTGTGAACAAGATATAAATAGCTGGTTTAGGGGAAATATTCTTAGCTTTGTATTTAACGTTTTGGAGACACGCCAATAAAGAGACTTGAAAAATAAAGCTGAACATTTGGCACTTTACAATAAAGTCGTAAATCTCAGAATGTATATAATACGCAAAGGTAGCATTCAGTGGATTCAGAGCTTAGTGCGCTGTTCGCAGCGCGGGATCAGATAGCCTTCCCATGTATAATCTACAAGGAACGTCAGCCTATAGAGACGATAAAACGCACGTTGTGAGGTTGTTCTTAGTGCCATACTTGAGCTCAGTGTTCATAGTCCATGCTCGAAGCCAGCTGCCCACCTATCATCTTCAGAAAACGACACCTTTATTAGCAGACGGCAATTTAAGCTCGTTTTAAGCATGCGCCACAAATATCGCGCCAACATTTGCAATTTTATCAGCATAACTGGACAGTTGCTAAAAATTTAAGGGAGTCAGCCGCACTTGAACATGTTTATAACCTTTCATTTATACACAGTGTATTTCCAAAACGTATGGAGGTAGCGAAGGTGAGCGTTTTGTATAAAGGAGGGGGGGACGAAATATTCAATTAAAGATCAATATCAATTCTTCCTCGTTTTTTTCAAAATGTCTAGAAATATTAATTAATGATAGAATGTCTGATTTTTGTGAATAACATAGCATAATCACCGGCTTCCAATTTGGCTTCAGGAAGGGTCGTTCAACCAAGCCAGCATTCCTGACAGAAAAATAATTTATTCTCCATGCTATTAAACAAAAACTGCTAACATTAGGGGTTTTTATAGATTTTTCAAAGCCTTTGACAGAATGAACCAAGTGATGGTACTAAGAAAACTCGATATCAATGGCTTCCGAGGGGTATTTCTAGAATTGTTGAAAAGTTATCTTCCGCTTCGTTTCCAGAAAGTTGTTATAAACAACGAAATGTCCGTTATTAAACCGATTCCATTCGGAGCACTCCACGGTAGCATCCATGGACCCTTGCTATTTAATATCTACAGTAACGACATAATAAGTATTGAATATTTTACCCAATTTGTTATGTATGCTGACGACACCTGGCTTATTTTTTTATTCTTCCAATACTAATCAATTAATAAATCATGGAAACTAATGTTCTCGACAAATTAAAGCAACGGGCCCTACTGAACGCCCTAACAATTAATTAACAAGTCTAAAGAAAAAAAGGCGGGCTGTACTTTTCAGACCTACCAATCAGAAAGGAAATATTGAGAACCACCTCTCAATAGAGACTTCTGCCTTGGATATTGTCAAAAGTGAAAAGAGAGGTGCTGGAGGCTCATGCAACAGAAAAAGCTGGCTTGCACTGCGTCAGCCAGCCTTCAATTTATCTACATAAAAAAGAAAGAGATTTTATAGATGCCTGGGGAGCGACACGCCATTGTTTGCTACGGCGTTGGTTCCCTTTGTGGCGTTTTTCTTGCTTGAGCCGGTTTCTTTTTTAACTCCAGTTGATATCAGCGCTCGTCCTGTGCTCTACTCTCGTTGTCTTCGTCTTTTTACGTGCTTTTCCTATTTTTTTAAGGATATTGTGCCCTCAGCTAAAATAGTAGGATTTGTATTTGAAGAACACATAGTTTGGAGCAAACATATTGAAATAATTGCTAATAAACTCGCTCACGTTGTATGTAGGTATTCTTGCAAAGTTGCGCTTTTCTCTTCTTACTAATATAAAATTGCTTATTTAAAATTACAATTTTCTTTCCCCCCTCAACTACCGTACCTGGTTGGGGAAACACAACCATGTCGAAGATTACAAAACTTTTTTACTACAGAAAAAAGCTGTGCGCGCTATCCCTTTTAAAAAGTGGTTTGGTATGGTGCATTGTAAGGAGATACGATGCACATACCGAACCACTTTTTAAAAGTATTAATGTATATCCGGTTAAATTTGTATATAATGATATACTGCTTAAGCGGTACTATGCTGGCAAAGAACAAAATAATAACAACATTGAAGAATTATCTATATTAGCAAGAAACACTAACATTTATAAAACACGTCGCAATGAAACATGGATCAGTCCTCAAGCACGCACGAATTACGGAAATCAATTTTTATGTTACACATTACCATTTTTACTAAATTCGCTCGATAATTAGAAAAAGAAATTGCTTTTTTGTTCTATACAGTTCATATATGTAGATCTGTAGTTTTCGCCTTGTATATCGTTGCGTACATTAATCGTTTAATGGGTAGTGAGTGAGGCTGATATTACGTTCCTTGTTTATTATTGTATGATATTACCAGTGCTGTTCCTAAACCTTTTTTGCTTGTTTTTTACACTGTAATCTGATGTGTAGAAAGGGCTAGACCCACTAAATCCGCACTTTTGTAGCTTTTTGTCGGTGCTCCATACATCATTTTGTACTTTGTGCTTGGTGATGTCAAATAAACTTTGATTTGATTTGACTCAAGAAACTGAGTTTGAAGCAAAATAACAAAAACAGCTGCAACGTGCATGATGTGATTTAAATAGGAAGGATGAGCATTTCCGGAGCATCGTTCAATTTAAGATAACCTAGAGGGATTTGTGAGAGCTCTGACCTGGTTTGATAAGGACACTAAGCACATTCAAAGCCACAATTATAGCAATAGCCGCTCTCAGATTTTAGAATCTGTCTAGGCTAGACATTCTAGTCATTGAACACTTGAAATAACAGTTAATATAAACAAAATCGAAGCGCATTTTTAATGACCGACGGCGATTAGGTCAATACAGTCCGAAGCAAGTGAGTGCTCAAACTATTTTTTTATCTTTTCTTTTACCTTGGATACAGTGGGGACTCACTCAGGTGAATGACTGATTAAGGCATTACGTTTCTTACACAGCACTTATTTCGTCTTTGATATGTTATTTCCTCAAATATTAGAAAAAAAAAACGAATCTTCCTACATTTTTGCGGCTGTGCAACGCAAGTATATCCACCGAAAGTGTCAAATTTCTTGAAATTGCATCGAGGTACTTTAATTTATTCATTTTGTTTAAAAAACCATCCAAGTAATCGGCGTTACGGAGAAGAATCTATTATAAAAATAAAAGTGTACCTCTCTTTTTAATTATAAAAAAGAAACCTTTATGGGGTCAAAAGAATGAAGCCCTTAAAGATCCGAGCTGCCTGTATCTCAATATATGAGGTCTTGGCAGTTCATATTAAAAAGGTATTGTCTTTTTCCCCGCGATGCTAAATAAACGTTCTTTTTTGAAGCACATAAGAGATTAGCGTTTTTTCCACAATAAACCTTATTAAAACGCATTGCCTTCTTAAGAAATATTTAAATTGCTACGAAGAATCAAACAACACACGGGTTTAACAACGCGTAGGTATTTGTTGATTTGTCGCCCCGCGCCAAGACCCAAAATGACACATGCGCACACCCTACGCCGGCCTTTAATCAGCGGTGGTGTGTCTCTCGCGTGGCTAGTTACACTCTGCCACCTCGCTTTAGAAATAACTAGAAATGACTTAACGGACCCCTCCAGCCTTAAATGGGGGTCTTTCGTTTTTTGTGTTCCCCAAAAAAACCTACATGACGTTTTCAGGACGTCAGCCTGGAAATGTGCATGAAATTTCAGCTCCCGATCTTAACAATAAAGCATATAAAACGTCTCTGGAAATTCCAGCGTTGCATCTCACTCGAGAAACGGGCCGTGACCTAAAAACGATCAGAATGCCGTTTGCTAAGGGAGCTCCTTTCCCCGCCCTCCTCGCCATCAAGACATTCCTTACTTTCGCCCCGTCCCACCCGCCGTCCCACGGAGCTCCTGAGAGCGGCTCGATGTTGGTAAGGATGAGAACCGAGAAAGGAGTGACGTCACAATTAGTGTCCGCAGTGTCCAGTTACATCAAAGGCTTCGTCAAGTGACGAAACAAAAATGTATATCAGAATTTGAGCTTCTCGAATTAATTTATTGTTGAAATCGTAGTTGTTTTGGTTTAATATTTTGGCAGCATCATCGAAGGTACGTGAAATTGCTCGAGCCCTAAAACCTACGATCGCTATTTCAGGCTGAAGAGGGCCTTTAATATGCAGGCAAACTGGTTGAACCCTGTGGATTACCAGGTTGACAACAAAACGCACGAAATAATCTATCAAAATATTTACTGCAGTTACCATCACGTTGTATTAATTTTTACGAAAAAAAAATACGTGTTATTTTTTTGTCGCAACATGCGTCAAACAATGATGTGAGTACAATGACATGTTTTAGTTATGAAGCATTCAAATATGAGAAAGTGTAGCTCTAAGTATGGTGGAAGACATATTATATTTTTCTGCAACTGGGATTAACAGTGAGCGAAACAAATTGGTTAACGTAACTAGTAAAAATTAAAAAAAAAAATGTAAGTATAGTATCTTCCGTCTTCCACCCATTTCTATCTTGATCCGCCGCCTGTGCCAAGCCGTTTCTGTGGATTTTTTTCATTCTGTCGTTCTCGCAGGTTTCTTCCAATTTTGCAGCCACGCATAAACAAAAGTGTTTGTAATGCGCCATATAATCTTCCCCCAACATATCTCGCTCTTGTTTTTTTTTTTAAAATGAACATTGAGAAAACAAATTACGCTAAACGTGGCAACCAGCAATTTAAACCGCACGAGGTAAAAGGCTTTAAAATTCATATCGTAGAATAAATGAAAAGTGCGGGGAAAAAAAAGTGAATAAATTAGCCACCAGGTAATTACAATGAAAAGTACAAAGCAACGAAGGTCGACATCTGAAAAATGGGTGAGGTAAACCGGTAGAGCGGGAGGGAAGGGGGGGGGGGGGGGGGGAGAGGCAGGGGTCGTGTCGACTCATCAAATCTGTGTTCTCAAGAAAAAGCATAATACACAATGTAAGACGGTCTCTTTGGCAGAACTTGCGGATGATTCACTCCCATTACTGGGCTCCAGAAAATGGTGAAGGCAGTCAAGGTTCAGGGAACATGAACAAACACAAAAGGGACGATGTTTTTTGTTGTTTTTTTTCGGTGCTAGGGCGTTTAAGCTCCAAGGAGAATAACGTCACTGTATTCCTTATCCCATGCTGAAGCTTGCTCCGCAGTTAAGGAGTGGTAAATCTTTTATGGTTTACAGAACTTTATTGATTTTTGAAGGTGTATATTTTTTAACGTATTTCAGTGTATGAACTATTTTTTTTTCATAAAGTTTGCGTGTTTCCTCGAATCCGCTTCTACCCTGTTTCCACTGCATTGACATACGCCGACGGTTTTTTCGCCACCAATACAATGCCACATTCTTGCTGATCCGAACAATTATTCTCAATCCGCCATGTTTTTAGTAGACTGCCGGCGACGTGCAAAATTAAACATAAAAAATTAACTAACTTCGTTAACACAAACCATTGGATGCGACTGCGAGCGGCGTACGTGTTGTTGTTTGTTGGTCCAGCGAGATGCAGCCTAAAGAATGAAGCGAAGCGGAATCATTATAAAAACTGCAAAACAAGATTAATATATTTCGTTTGACCTTAAGTCTAGACGCAGCCGAAGCTAAGAACTGATGGTACCAACCTTACAGCGTCAAAAGCACCCCATCATGGTGTTCATCGTGTTTCCGTACATGTTAAGTCATTGCTGAATCACACTCTTAAAAAAAAAAGCTAGTAAAAAGCTAGTAACTGCAGCAGTTACTACCCCTTTCTGACCGTTACTACCTTTCACTGACTATTTACTACCTGAAACGCGAAATAGCTAGTGAAAGGTTAGCAAATGCAGCCATTACTTACCTTTTTTCTGAACGTTACTACCTTTTTACTAGATATTTACTACCGCAAAGGCGCGGAGAAGGTGGCGGCGCTTGCTTCATACCCGATTCCCAGCATTAGCGACGTACTTGCTGTTTCGGATCGCAGAGGGAAGTATCCACACGCAATTGTAATGTCAAATATTGTACGAGGGGGCATGTTTAGGGTTGGAGCTGACTTTATAACGATTGCACCCTCTGTACCAGCACGACGTGGAAGCCAGTGCTGCAGCGAGCGCAGAAGCCATTGTTGATGCAATGGCCATGCTTACTTTCTTTCCTTCTCGTTTGCAATCGTTTTTGAGCGTTTATATTTTCATTTTGGTGTTAACTGGGATGAAAATAGCCACGTATCACATACTAAAAACGTTTCCGAAAACAAGAAATGTTCATTCTGTTTCTCTTTTGTTTTTTGCATTTTTTTTAGACATTTGTTTTTGTTTCACAAGAGACGCTTGGCAACATTGTACGACAAGCAAGTTGGGGCCAGTCGGAGTTCGCACGACGCTAATTTTTTTCGATGTGAACCTGCCGTTTTTGCCTTGTGTCGTGTGGAGTTCTCGTGTTTCCGTGTTGGAGTGCATAGTTCACGTTCGTGCGCTCGACGGGGCGAGCGTGTGCGTGGACCTGGACTGCACCGAGGATAGTTTTAACGAGCCGGTGCCGCTGTCACTGGATTGGGTTTCGTCGTCCAAGAAGCCTTTCTCCGCCTCCTCCTTGACACTGATAACTTCTTTACGGTTTGTGTGTGCTTGGTGGTTGAATGATTCTGATTGAGCTGTCTTCGGTCGTGTATGTAGCTTTGGTACTAATAAAAAAAACAAAAAGTTTTTGCATTCTACAAGTCTTTCTGAATTTGCTTATATATTCCCCAAAAACGCGTGCATTCTTCAGTGAAGTAGAAAATTGAAGATGCGAGTTGGACCCGGTATTAATTTTGCATGCATTTTTGGAGCGCAGCACACGGAAGGAGTGCAGCTGCCGTCGGACTCCCCGTCGATTACAGCCTTCGTTCGCCGCGGGAGACGGCAAGAACGCACTCTCTTGCCGACAGTGACCGCATTCGTTTTAAAAGCTGAACCGCATGTAATCGATTTAGCGAGCGACGAGACGAGCGACGGAGACAGCGACGAGCGACGGCGATTTCTCACGGTCACCCGTCGCGTCGTTCGGTTTTTTAATTTCCAGGAAACGTCGGTCATCGCCTTGGCCGCTCATTCCCGTCGCTTTCATGCGGTTTGCCTCGTCGCCCAACTGACCTAGCGAATGCGAAAAACTAACGTGCTGATGCATGACGACAAGTTTGCGCACTCAAATGGTCACTATAAAAGGCTTAAGGGCAGTCAAGGGAGTTAGCGGGGAGGAAGTGGACGGAATAAAGGGAAAAAAAAAAAAAAAAACGGAGGAAGTGGACGAATGGGCTTACGCGTGTCAGCTCGAAAGCTTGCGCTGGGAACCTTCCGAGTACGATCCCCAAGCCCCCCGCCCGTAAGTTAGCAATTAGAGTCATTAAGTAAGCGTGTGTTTATGTTGAATGCAATGTGTCGATTGTATGGTAAAAATGTGTGTGTGCATGTTTATATGTATCTTCTTGCAAATGCTGAAGATTGAAATAAACTATGAATAATCGACTTCCTTTTTGTAGGCGTTTAATTGGACGGCGACTAGCGCCACCTGGATTACTCATTTCCAGTTTCAATTTTCGTTGAGCCTGCCACCTGGTGGCAAGTAGCATAACCCCACACCTTTTTTTTTTCCCACCGAAAATCATGTGAATAGTTGCGTTTCCGGTCTTCTGTCGGAAGGTAGCGCTAGTGACTAGCTAGAGGTAGTAAAATACATGGATTCTACTTTGAGGCTAGTAACATTTACTAGCTCCTTAATCTAGCAACCGTTACTAGCTTTACCCTTACAACCTAAGGTAACTAGGCACCTAGTAACATATGTGACAAGCGGTTACTAGCTCTTAGCTAGTAAGTACTACTGGATTTGTTTGAGAGTGCAATTATAAACAGAAAGGGACCACTAAAAATAACTTTTGACGCTGCTTTATTGGTGTCATTAGCTCGTAGCCTTGGGTGTGTCTGGACTTTTGTTAGAAACAAGTAAAGTCGAAATCTATAGCATCTATACATAACAAGAAAATAAGAAGACGGGTTCGTCAAGCTCACCGCGATAGTCTTATCGTCATGGATAGCCGTCGCTCCGGTTAGCGCGAGTGATAAAACGACGTGTTTTCTCTCAGACTCAGGGGCAGGCGTTAGGAACATCCAGGGGTTTTCCGTATTTTCTGTTTCACAAACGACCCGAGTACCACAGCGCCCATTTATGTTTGCGTGTTTTAGAGCGACATTCAAAAACTCTCAAGCTTATTAAGAGAGCAGCGAAGAGGGCGGAGGCTTCTCAAGCGATAGGTCCTCGCGCCCTCGCCCCCTTCCCCGCTCCATATTCAGTCCTGAGAGGACCTCTAAGAATGCAATCTTTCTGTACTGAAGCACAATCTGGCAGACAGCCAGGGGTGTTAACCATTAGTTAGAGGTGACGGGCTTGGGTTGCCGACCCGTGGAACGCACATCAACTTGGAGCGTTAAAAAAAAATAATTCTCGAAACTGAGCCACTTTGGGGGTTCTCTTTAGTCGGGCCTTCACTTCCAAGGACAAATTGTGGCTCTGTACTTTGTGGCCGAGCCTGTATTATTTGTGGCCTCTATTTCGTTTTGCATTTTCGAGGGGCGATGAAACGAATTCTTTATCAGTGTCACGGGATGTCACGGTTCAGGGTCCAACCGTTGGGTAAGGAGAAAAGACTGCACGATGATGAAGGAGATAAAGGTATATTGTATAAAGAGGGAAGCAAAAAGAGCACTAATAAACTAATCTAAAAATGTACAAAAATGTATCAGTGTTCTCACATGTTCGCTTGCACGTAGCGATTTGATTCTCGGTCTCTGCTGTTGATGGTGTAGCCCAGGTCAGTCAGGTCAGTGTGCGATTAGAATGACTCTGTTGTGGGCTCGTTTCGTGCCACTGCCAGGCGTCGCTGTTACAGGTTTTGGTCACCATCGGATCTGTCATTCGTAAGTTGATCAGCTCCCTTGTGGTTGCTCGAATCGCTGACGAGAGTCCCACGCCAGCGTCGAGTCAATGCCGAGGTCCCCTTTCCTCTTCTTCTGTGGTTGCCGAGCCTTCCCTTGGTCGTCGCCGAAGTCCTTTCAGTGGCTTCGGGGCATCATTCTGAAGCTGCGCCTCTCTTCGGGTCGTCGCCGAAATCTGGGCTCCGCTGCTTCGGATTATCTTTGTTTCCTCTCGCTTCTTGTCCGCGTCTTTGTCCTTGCGGACTAGGAGTCCATACGGCGGTGGAACCGGCGGCAATCTAGGCGGCAGGATGGAATGTGCCAGCGGTGCTGGAGCGTGGCCAGCCGCTGGTGCACTTGCCCTGGAGCGATGCCGAGGTCCAATCCTTGCGCAAAATGACCGCCTGCCGTTCTCCGATAATCAGATACTTTACTAGGGGAATAGAGGACACTCCTCGAAAATACATAGAAAAAGAAGACAACAAAAATCTGACGAAGCATGCGTGATGGCGGCAGCGGGGCTATCTTCGCATCCCCGACCCCGTCAACCACACCGCATTCCGAGGCTCCACCTTCGCGAGCTCTGGTGGCGAGAGGAGGGGGGTGGGGGAGAGAGAGGCGTCGTCAAATAAACCACTCCACCATGGTGGTTTATGGCGGGGCCGTCGTTCTGTCTAAAGCAAATGAGAAGAGCGTCCTGCATTCTTCTAGTAAAGTATTTGCAATAACTCTCGCTAAACACTTTCTGGAAGATATTTTTAATCTTTATATTACACAACACGTGCCAGCGTTGTTTGCTTTCCCTACGCGCACCGCGTGTTGCGAATGAAAGTGGTTATTAGCAGCATCTTCTAAGCAAACCTCAGCTCTCAAATAAAACCAGCAGGTCAAGCGATGGGGTGTTCTGCCTTGGGGGACAGTAGGGAGTTAAAGGGGCAAGGTTATTGTATATATCGCCGCCCGCAGGTTTCTAGAAAGCAACGCTCGGTCAGGGACTTTTTGGACATAAACTCTTTAAACACAAAGTTGGAGACGAAAGTTCGCGAAGCGCGCCGATTGGACGTCAGCGAAAGAAGCGCGAAGTCATCGTCGTTACAGGTCAATTGGTGCGCTCTGTCAACTACGCCCACAACTTCGTGTTTGACGAGTTTAGAGGCACTCGAAGATTCGCGTTTATTCTTGTTCCGAACGTTTCATTTCGTCCTGCTTTCTTGTTCTCGAAAGTGCATGTTCATTTTCGCCCCGACCGCGCGACGCCCGAACCTTCTTTGCCAAATTTTCGAGACAGTAATCCACGCTAGATAAGGAGCTGCCTGCGACCTTGTCGAGTCAGCTGATCTCTCGCTTGCTGTTACGCCGCCAAATAGCCGCATGCTTTTCTGCTGTCCCGATCCTCGCATTTTAGTTTGTTTGACAGAAGTTCACCTCGATTAAAACTTTATTTTTAGTTCACTTTTCATCCTTTCGTCGCCTTCGTTTTTGACAATATGTAACTAATTTTATATATTTTTATGCGCATTTTGTGTAGTTTCAGTCTATGATATGTAGTGGTCGACACTGGTCCTGCAGTTGCGACAATCTCCACTGCCAAATTTTTATTTAGATGAAGGTATCTTACACCTCGCTTGCTCTTAATCCTGTCACGTAAAGTTTCTCAGTTCGTCCGCAGCCACGAATTGCCACAAAGAGGATTCTAGAAAGGAAGATTTCGTACATTTAATTATTATGAAAACCAAATGAACCGTACGTGGGCAAAAAACGATCAAGCACTTTTCGACTTTTTTTTTGCTTATATTTTTTTTTCTGGAAGCTCTTAGGGGGAAGGGGAGAGTTCCACGGAAGAAGTAAAACCGAGAGCTGAAAGTCATGCCACAAACGAAAAAAAACACACAGGTACTTCTGACACAAGACACCTTCCGGCGTCTTTGCGACCCCCTTATCCAGGCATGATTCATCACCGACTGCGACGTGGACCGCCACTGGACGAAATCGCCCTTCATATGCCCAGAGTTCTCATGCCCACATCAATAAATCCCCATTCCCGGACAAGTTTTCGATTCGGGAAGGTTGTCAAAAAAGAATAAAAGCGATAGTGCCTTGTCCTACCGTCCGCCGACCGATTTATTGTTTCCGTGATCTCTTTAATTTTTTTTTTATTTCACTTTGTCTCTGACTATTATTTATATTTTTTACTTTCTTTTTTTTTTCTATCAACTCTTTTTCGAATATTATTTTTCCTTCCTTTCATGGTGCATGTTTCGCATACGTCTGTTTCTTCGTCGATCTTTTTTCAAATCTTCCCCTTTTAGAGCACAGCTCTTATGTGCCAGTTTCCGGGATGAGCGGCGTCGACGTTGGCGTTGGCGCCGGCGTAATGGCGCGCGTTGCTTTATGGGACCTTACCCCGCTAAAGTTAGTGGTGAAATATTCCCGGCAAATTTAGCAGGGAAATATTTCCACTGAATTTAGCAAGGAAATTTTCCCGCTAAATTTAGGAAATAATTTCCCCGTTATATTTCGCAGAAACATTTCCCCGCTAGTTTAACGGAAAAGTTTTCCCGCTAAATTAAGCGGGTTAAGTTCCCCGCTAAATTTAGCGCGGAAATTGACGTCACGTGACCTCAAAACCAATTCAATTTCCCCGCTAAATATAGCGGGGAAAAGAACGTCACGACGTCGTCTCACGTCACCCATGAACAAATTCACCGACAGACGGAGAGGAGGAGGGAAGAAGAAGGAGGAGAGAAGGAGGAGGAGAAGAGGGTATGTGGAGGACAAAAGATGAGGAGGAGGGGCATGTGCTTCCCTCCGTACGCTCCCCTCCTGCTCCTCAAGATCTGCGCTCTAGTTTCGCATTACAGAGATTTGTAAACGTCTTTCATTTTTTATTAATTTTTCACTATTTTCTTTATCTTTCTCCGCCAGCGTTTCCTAGCGTATTAAACTAATATTTGCCTTGAAAGTTCACCTTACCCTTTTCTGAACCTACGTTGATCCTTCCCACTTCTCTCACCGGATGTGTGTTACTCTATCTCTCTCTATCTCGTCCTCTCTTTCCCTTGTTCACGTTTTGTTTCCGGATTGTTTGTCTTTTGAACAGGACAAAAAAATAAGCATGAACCATTCCCCTCTTAGAGGGTGGATGATCAGCGCGGAGCTGTTTAGCACACGACACGGACGTGACACAGAATTTTGAACAAAGGTACGAGCACATTTCTTGTCTTGGTCGGTGGTCATCGGGACGAAACCTGCGCATACACATGTCGAGGACTATCGCCGCCCCGAAAAGCCAGAAGAAACAGACACGCGCGACGGGACCACCACCCGGCGGAAGAAAAGGAAAGTAGGCATGCAAACGCTTGGAACGATGACAAAGAGAGGGTGGTGCGGGCGTACACATGGCCGACGCGGGTCGCACAGCGGCAAAGCTTTGGGTAACCTTTATTATCTACCTGATAATCTACTGATTTTTAAAATAGCGCCTATTGATAACTAATCTACTGAATATGAGTATCCAAGTAATGAGACGTATACGTTTTCGTACAGAATGAAGCGATTTTACGTCAAATTCAGGACCTGAGATTTTGTTGACGCGCACGCAAAATCCACGGAACCCTATCCGTAAACCGCTTCGCTGTAAAACGACAGAGAGGAGTTCACTTCATTCCACTAACAACAAATGATCATAAAATACCCATAGCCTGTTCGGGGCTTCTCTGCGTCGTGCGCATCCCACGTACAAATATCAACTCTTCGTGCGTTTTCTGATCAGCTAGAACGAATATCTTTGTGCTTGTTACCTGCTGTTTTTTCTATTATTGTTTTGTATACCATATGTTGTAAACCACTCCTACCACGTCTCCTGAAATAGGAGACAGTAGTATAAATAAATAAATAAATAAATATTAAAAGTGTACACCGACACAGTGTTTACAAACAAGCCTCCGTTTGCCCATTCTGGGTGTGGGCATTACGCGCGCGCACAAACCAGATACGTGAGAGGTGAAGCGTTTGCAGATGCGCACTGCCGACATCAGCGCCACCAAAGTCACGTTCCCGCAGGGAGCACCAGTGAAAGCAGGTGTTTGGTGAGTGGCGTCCCCACGGACCCCGAGCCATCCGGGTTCGCCCGCCCACGTCTGGCTGTGCGTGGCTTTCCCCTGTCCGGGGAAAAGGGCATCCTGGTGGTTGAGCTGACCCCGGGGTAGGTTTGGACCCTTCGGGGCCCCCCGGGTGAGGGAATACACCACTTCGGCCCCCGCTCCTCGTAGACGCGAGTCCTGGTAAGGCCCGGCCAGGATGAATCAGTCTAGTCGACTTTTCTTCTACTATCCCCTCTGATCATTCACTTTCACCTTTCCTGTTTCTTTTACTTCTCTCTCATTTCTCTTACTCCCTTTCACCCCTCTTTGGCGGCAAGGGCTAACCTTGGCTCGCGATGGACCTCTGTCTTGACCCACACTTGGGTACCCTACCGAAAAATCCGGCATAACTTTTCGCTATCCGGATTATGGAACCGGAAATCTATCTGGATTCTATCTGGATACTATCTGGAATTTAGGTTTTCAAAAATTAGTCCTTTGTCTGCAATCTGGATTTCGGGTTTCCAGAAACAAATTTCCGGTTCCATAATCCGGATAGGGAAAAGTTATACCGGATTTTTCGGTAGGGTATAGTTTCCCGGTAGCACTTTTAGCGTAACGTCTCTAGCCAAGCCCTTCTTGTTAAGGTGCGTTACCTAACCACTTGTGGGGCTCGGAGGCGGCCGGTGCACTGCGGATTCTGAGCACCCTTTGCCGTCCTATGGCGCCCCTCTCTTCCAAACCCCGTTCAGGGCAAGCCTTTAGAAGGCGTTGTCTTTAACCCAGGACCATCGACAAACATTCTAAAGGACAAACATTTCCGAAGTTTTTTTTGTTCTTCATTCGCTTGATGAACAAAATCTTGTTGCAAAGCTGTCGCCTTTTGTTGTTGCGAAGGTACTAGAAAAGCTTATCCGATTCTCCTACAAGGCTAAAAAGCAGCACTCCGGAGACCTCCTAGTGGAGGTAACCAACAAAAGACAAAGTGAAGCAATCCTGAAGCTGACTAGTTTTCTTGATGTTAAAATGTCGGCTAGCCCTCACCGCACGCTCAACACCATCCGTGGGGTCCTCTCCGAGGACGACTTCTTACACACTAGTGAGGAAGAACTTCTCGACGGACTCCAAGGTGTTTACCATTTTTAGACCACCTGAGACGGCAACAACGCGAAGGTGTTGGCGTTGTTGCCGTTAAGCGCATCATATTCCGTAAAAATGGTGAGGAAATTCCTTCCAAACACGTAATCCTTACTTTTAAAAGAAACACACTGCCTGAAACCATCAAGGCAGGATACTTTAACTGCCGCATCCGCCCTTATGTCCCCAACCCCCAGCGGTGCTTCCGTTGCCAGCGTTTTGGCCACGGATCACGCAGCTGTCGAGGGTAGGAGACGTGTGCAAAGTGCGGCTGCCACAACCATCTAGCCGACATCTGCGAAGCGGCAGCTTTCTATGCCCACTGCAAGGGTCCTCACCCTGCGTACTCTCGTTCTTGCCCGTCATGGCGACAAGAAAAAGAAATCCTCACCTCAAGAGCAAAAGAAAACCTATCTTATCCAGGGGCAAAGCAATGGTTCTCCTCTCTTTCGAAAGGCACGTACTCCGACGCGGTGCGCAGGGGCCCTCCACCGCGAACGGAATCGAAGGCCATCCAGGTCTTGCCTGAAGCCCTGGCAGTGGCCCTTCGGGCCCCCTCCCCCCCGCAGGGGCACCAGCTTCCCCCACCTTCTGGAGGGAGCACATCAGCAGCCCCCAAGTCTCAGGACAGGCAGGCAATGCCGATGCCCGTCCTGACCGCGACGCCTTCTCCCGGTGGAAAGGAGTGACACTCTCGCCCCAACTCACTTGAGAGGGCCCCCTCCTATGAGGAGCGGCACAACCCTTATGCTGCTCTCCCGGCACCCAAGGGGCAGGAACGGGTGGACCCTGGGTGAGAGCTCACCCAGTACCTCGTCCACCTCTTCAGCTGGGTCTGGTCGGGGCCAGGGTTTGCAACCTTGCCTCCACCCTTCCCAGGTCTACAGGGAGCTATCCCACTTTAGAGGTAGAGGCGATGGAGCAGTGCACAGGGTTGTCCACATCTGCATCCGGTCAGGATGACAGGGAGTGGCAGCTTTCGAAGACCAAGCACAAAAGCAAAAAACCTGTAATTGCACCTAAATGGTGTGCCTGATGTGGCTGCCTGTTTGAGATCGAATCTACTTGTTTCTTTATTTACCCTCCTTTTTTATCTAAGATTTTAATATAATTACAAAATGAGAATATTAGTTTTTATGCAGTGGAATTGCCGTGGCCTTCTACGAAATATTGACGATATTAACTTCTTTATGGATGACCTCCGTCCTATAGCCCTGTCTTTACAAGAGACACGTACACCTTAGTGACCATGTGTCTGTTTTACGTAGTCACCAAGTTTTTGGAAAGGATCGTTCCACATCAAACTCTTCTGGTGGAGTAGCGGTGATCGTCCAAAGTGGAGTTGCTTGTTCCCAGATTCCTCTTTCTACACCCCTTGAGGCCGTAGCTGTACGCCTCCTCTCGGACCGCTTTATCACCGTTGTTCCCATCTATATTCCATCAAATGTTCCACTGCATATTCATGATTTACATGATTTAGTTACTCAGCTCCCTCACCCCTTTTTACTGTTAGAAGATTTTAATGCCCACCATCCCTTATGGGTGGTACGCACCAGGACTCGCTTGGTGGGGTCACTGAACGGTTTTTTACTGTCACCTAATCTGTCTTTTGAACAGCAGAGAGCCTACCTTTTTTTAGCGCAGCTCACAACTCACTTACATCCATTGATCTTTTCATTTCACCTCCATCCTTGGTGTCATATTTCACATGGAGCGTTTTAAATAATCCTTTGGGAAATAACCACTTTCCGGTTGCTCTGGCGAGCGTCAAATCTATTCCCAGTCTCATGAAACGGACTCCGCGTTGGAAGCTAGAAAAAGCTGACTGTTTTTTTTTTAGCCAAAAATCCAAGCTTGTTTCCTCTCTGTTCTCATCATTAACTCATGACGATGCCACAGCCTTCATCACAGAGCATATAATTGGTGCTGCTCTTTGCTCCACCCCTCAAACTTCTTCGAACATCCCCAATAAATGTAAGCCATGGTGGAATGAGGATTGTTTCACCACAAAGAATAACCAAGATAAGGCTTGGGGTATCTTTCGTAGTACCCGACATCTATGAACTTGATTGAACTCAAGAGGCGCTGAGCTCGTGCCCGTTGGACTCGGAAGCAGGCTAAAGGAAAGTCTTCGAGAGGTTACTTGTCCTCCATCAGCAGCTATATGTTCCAGCCAAGGAAGTGTGGGACCGACTTCACAAGGTCGAGGAATAAATACCGTTGTTTTACGATCCCCCTTTTCCCTTTTCCGCACATTACTCTCCAGCATTCCTGAAGCGCAAGGCAAGCATGGAAAGGACGAGGCTCTGCTTCACAGGGGGAGCGTGTGCACCCTACAATCAGCCATTTACAATGGTTGAGCTCGAAGTGGCTCTGAACTCCCGCAAGAATTCTGCCCTCGGTCCTGATGGAATTCACTAAAACATAATCCGACACTTATCTCGAGAGTCACTCAGTGCTCTTCTCACTTACTTCAATGGCCTGTGGTGTGATGCCTACATCCCTGTTGAATGGAAGCTGGCTCAAGTTATACCGCTGTTGAAACCTGGCAAGGACCCTCCCCTCCCTGCAAGTGACAGACCAATAACATTGTCAAGTTGTCTGGGGAAAACCTTTGAAAGATTAATTAACAGGCGTCTTAATTATTTTCTCGAGCAGCATAATATCTTGGATATCAATCAGTGTGGCTGTCGACCTGAACGCTCTACAACAGACCAGTTAGTGCGGCTGGAGACCTTTGTGCGCGAGGCATTCGTCAACAGGCAGCATTCTGCATCTGAATTTGGGATACCAACACGTGCCAACACGCCGCTATGAAAGTGTCTCGTAATACGCAGACGGAGGGGGAACTGCAGAAGATGAAGGGTCGTTTTCATGTGTTTTCCTATTAAAATATTTCAGTTGATAGTCAGCGCTCGTCCCGTGTGTTTCTTCTTTGTCCACGCCTGTTGTTCGCGCTGTGTCCCAAGATGCAACTGTTTTCCTTGATTTCGACAAGGCCTATGTCACCACTTGGAAGTATGGCATCTTGCACGACCTTTCTATGTATGAAATATGCGGTAGAATGCTTCAGTGTATAAAGAGCTTTTTGTGTAAACGCCCTTTAAGAGCTCGGTTGGGAACAACTTTATCAGACTGGTTCATTCAAGAGAATGGTGTTCCTCAGGGTGGAGTCCTAAGCGTCACACTCTTTGCAATAAAACTTAACTCTCTTAGTAAAGTCATTTCTCCTTCAGTATCTTACTCGCTATATGTCGATGACATTGAGATATCTGTAGCGTCATGTAATATGTCTAGCTGTGAGCGGCAGCTACAACTGGCCATAAATAAAACGACTACATGGGCTGATGGGAATGGTTTTAGGTTCTCTCCGGAGAAAACTGTTTGTGTTCCTTTTTCTTTAAGGAGTGGCCTCTGTTTAGATCCTACACTTCTTTTAAAGGGAAACAACATTGCTGTCGAAATGAAGCACAAACTTCTAGGAGTTACTTTCGACCGTAAACTTACCTTTGTTTCTTATCTCAAACAGCTTGAGCAAAAAACTCTGCAGCCATCAACACACTCAAAGTTCTTCCGCACAAGTCGTGGGGCTCGGATAAGAAATGTCTCCTTCGTCTATATTCTTGTCACATTCGATCGCACCTTGATTATGGCTCAATTCTCTACGCCTCTGCGAAACTGTCTGCTTTAAAAATGCTCGATCCAGTACATCACCTTGGGCTGCGTTTGGTGTCTGGTGCTTTTCGCACCTCCCCTGTACTTAGCTTGTATGTTGACTGTCATGAAATGTCGCTTGAAAAAAGGCGACAGCTGCTTAGCCTCACCTATGTTTACAAAATTTTGTCGGACCCCAGCTCCCCCACTTATAGTTGTATTCAAAAGTCTAGGTTTTCTTTCCTCTTTAACCACAAGCCAACTGTTGTGTGGCCTTTGAGTCTTCGTGTTGAGAGTCTTCGCTTCTCCCTCAATCTGACTCATGATTTTAACCTCTTGGATAGTTCATACTGCACTGCCCATTGAATGTCAAACTCATCTTTTGTGACTGGTGCTTCACAAAATTCAGGAAGCAAAGAGTCTCACCTTTAATTTTACACCAGGAATTCTTTGCATTGGAGGAACAATACATAGATTATAATCATTTTTACACCGATGGTGCAAAGTCGTCAATGTTTGTTGGTGCGGCTGTATACTCTTCTCGTTTTTCCAAAGTCACTCGTCTAAACACTCTTGCCAGTATTTTTACTGCCGGGCAATACGGGGTCATGATGGCGCTTGACTATATAGTTCAGAGTAAAACAAAGAAAGCCATCATCTATGTCGATTCCCAGAGTGTTGTTAGGGCTGTGTATTCTTTTTTATCAAGAAAGAATCGGCTGACCCTAACTGTGCGTGTAAAAGTGCAGCAGGGCCTACAGGATGGGCACAATATTAGGTTTTGCTGGATTCCTAGCCACGTGGGCATTGCTGGCAACGAGGCTGCAGATAAACTGGCCGTCTCTTCGCAAAATCTCCGGTGTCACATGTACGTATCCCTCACCAAGACTTAAAAATGCCTACAAGAATTTTTCGATCGTGGCAGTCCGAGTGTGATGCGGAGGTTAACAATAAGCTTCACACCATCAAGCCAGACCTTGGTATTCGGGAAACATCTTTTGACAAAAATAGATTCCACGAGGTCCTCCTATGCCGCCTGAGAATTGGCCACACCTACCTTACATATACTTACTTACTGGTGGAGAACCTCCATCCCGTGAGCGCTGCGGTGAACCTTTGACTGTTCTTCGTATTTTATTTCTTTTTCCTGCTCTTCGGCAGCAGCACAAATTCTTTTCTCCTGATCTTTTCAAATATCACATGCCATTTCACCCTGCCTTGCTACTTGGTGAGCGACGCCTGATTTCATTCAAACGTCTTTTTAATTTTCTTGAAAATATTGGACTTTTAAACAAATGATAGAACTATTCCCCCATAGTTTAATTCAACCCGCCCTTTTTATTGACCCACCTTCTTTCGCGCAGTATGGCCATTGTTGTTCTTGCGCCATTAAAACCATAAACAACAACCGCACTGACTAAATTGCCCATCTACAGCCGAGACACCAGACGCCCTCTGAGGCAGGCTAACTTCCGGCTGTATAACTACACAAACAACAATTTTCGAGCTCGAGTCTAGAGCTTGACGAATTGCAGTACGCTGGTAAGTAACAAACATAAAAAAACAACACGTAGAACGAAGAAAAGACATGCACATACACAAAGACAAAGACAAGGCATTTCAGTGCACTGGAATGCAAAAAGATGCAATGAAATGCCATTTAATGCAATGGGATGCAATGCAATGCAATGAATGCAATGATGTGCACCGCCACAATCACGTCAGCAGCACAGCGGTCGGAGAGTGGACGGCAGACGTCTATCCTTCCGCGACTTTTTCTCGGTGGAGATTTTAGAAGCAATGGTTTTGGTACGACTGAGAACCCCCACGTTTCTATACAACCAACCGCCAGGATTACGAAAACTCGTAGCATTACACGTTTCTTCCCTGTGAAGTGTATTGAAATCTCCAGAACAGTTCACTGAGTCGGCAATGATGGGACGCAGAGGCCGCTCTTGAAGAAACGTATCGTGGCCTCTGGCTCGGAGACACGTTCAGTCAAAATCTACCCGTTCTTGACAAACGTGTTGCTCGACGCTGCGAGCTCGATGCTTTTGCACGCGAAGCAAAACAAATAATGAGCTGGATCTGCAGGCAAGGCATACACGGGTGTGTAGATGAGCCGGGGTTTCAAATATAGCGGGTGCTGGCTCCTCTCGCTGTTATGGACGCCGTCACGACTTCTCGGAGCCTTGCACTTCGAGGTCGCTCTTTCGTTCTTCGCGGTCGCCCACAACGTCGGGTTGCAATTCAAATATTGGTTGGAGCTACGTTTTCGAACTTTCAACCTTTCCTTTTCGACAATCTTACCACTTTCTCCCTCTCTCTTAAAAACAGCCGCACTAAAGTCCCGCGATTTTTTGTGCAACGCGAATAGCACGAATGTTAACTACTCAGAACTGCTGGCTTAGTGAAGAGATGGTTTTGTTAGACTTTTGTTTCGCCAGCACAAATACAGAACGGCTTTAAATACTCACCTTTGCCTGGCACAAGTTAGCACTGCAGTGGGTTTTTTGAAGGTCTTTTAAAATCTGAAATCATAGTTTTTAAACAATAATACATATAGCATCTGTACATGCGATGTTCCACGCGTGGATGCGCGTCGAAACTTTACAATTGACATTTTCAATAAACATATGAAATGTTTTTAGATAATAAAAGGGGATTTATAAAACCAATATACTCTTTAATTAAGTTCTGACATGTTTATTGAAAAAAAATATCACATATGAAATTTTAAAGTTTTCAATTGAATAGTGTTCAATTATTTTTCAAATATTTTGGTGCAAGAGGAAAAGTATAGTGTAGCAAACTCCAGTGCACGTCTTCTGAACATTGTTGAACATAGCGAAGCGTAGCAGAACATAAACGCATTCTGGCGTCCGCAGTCATTACCAGGTACGGGCCAAAAGAACGTACTCTTTTTTATTCTTTCTCCTAATTGAACACGTAGGACATGTTGGTTTTAATACGTTAGCATTAACATAGTGAAGAATCTGATATGTATAAGAAATGTTTTGCTTCAATAAACGCATAGGATCAAATAAGATTATATAAAACATACAAGAACCTTATTAAAACACATACGAACGATGTAGGGTGTGATAAACAGAAGAAACAAATAAAAATATTCTTATAACTTCTTATATAATCACATTTGGTTCTTATAATGTTTTTGTATGTTATCTTATTTATCACATGCGTTTATAGGACCATGAAACGTCTTATACATATAAGATTTTTCCCTAGACTAGTGACTTCGTACATGGGCTGACCTTGGACTGGTTGAAGACCACATATTCAAAATTCGCAACGTCGCCACGGGATTGCTCCACAGCCCCACTGGCTATGGAAACTGGCTAGGAAACGCTTTTGCAAGGGCCGACAGATGACGGCGGGGTGCACATTTTGAAGGAAGAGCGTTTAGTAACGGAAGCCGCACTGGATCGGCTGCTTATAGGGAGTGATGCCGTGATGTAGCATCTAGTAACCTAAGACTGCCGGTGACGTCCCCGGGTGGTTATCATTTGAACCCGTTCTCGTTTCGCCCTTCTCATTTGGTCCTTTTCAAAACAACCATTCTCAAAAAGATCTTCTCGCTTTGACCTGTCGCATTTGGTTCTTTCCCGTTTCGTCCTTCGTATTTCAACCCCCCTAATTTGAGCCCGTTCTTTTTTCGCCCTCCTCACTTGGCCCTTCTCAAAACAACCATTCTTCTAAATATCTCGCTTTAACCCAGCACATTTGACTCTTTCTACTCCAAATTTGGGTTTATTCGGGTAATATATATTCATAAATTCAGTAATATTTTCTTTTGTGTGTGTGCACCACGCTACCGGCTTACTCTCTCTCTGCCAATGATTTTAGCCGTGCGTCGTGGTCGTCGAGAAACGATACTGCCTGACAAAACAACAGACTAACTACATATCGCAGACAGATCACACTCAGAAATGTCATCTTCTTTGAGGTGGCTCGACTTGTGACAATGCAACCACTTTTATAAGGTACATATATATGTTATTTCTGTTCAAACAGAGTTTCCAAGTTAAGTGTTCATCGTTTTTTTTTTCTTTTCTTTGCGTTCGTTTTGAGAAAGGAAAGTAGCTGGGCGTTATCGTACAAACGCATTACGTTATTTTGTAGTATTTGTATTTTTTGGGGGTGAGAAGTGTGTGTGTGTGTGGGGGGGGGGGGGTGACGAGAGATGTTCGTCAGTAAAAGATAGTATCCCTTTCTTTGAATGCAGAATAATGGACTCGACCAAGCTTAGGGGTGGGGTTAGCTATACTACGACTCTATACCTGATGGTATGTTGGGTGCCCAAGCAAGGCAAAACTCACGTACAAAGCCGCGAAGGCATAATGAAGGCAGAAGCCTGCCAAGCTAGTCCCATTCGGTCGTTGCGCAAACGGGCAACATAAAAATTAACCCAGTTGCAAAAAAACAAAAGAAAAAAAAAACGATTCGGATTTTGTGAGAATGTTCTACCGAGGCGGACCAAGTGAGGATAGGACGAAATGCGCAATGTCCAAATGCGAATGGGACGTTTTCAGATAACGGGCAAAATGAGAATAGGCCCAGATGAGAAAAACCTGATTCGGATTTTATGAGAAGGTTCAAACGAGAAGGACCAAATGCGAATAAGACAAAATGCGCAAGGTTCAAACGCGAATGGGACGTTTTGAGATACACCCGACGTCCCCCTCCGCCGATTTCGAAGCCCCGCAGTGAGGGACGGTGGGTGGATCACTGTTGCGCATGTCCAACCCAACCCGCCACCACCCCGTTCACATCCATTCACGGCGACAATCGCCGGATGGCTCATTACAAAATATTTGCTCCCCTTCGGCTAAAGCCCTTTTATACGGAAAAGTAGCGCCATCCCTTGAAGAATGCCGCCTGTCATCTTGGCCCGATCCAAGCGGCATCACAGTCTATGCGCAAGTGTAAAAAACCAAAACATGAAGATAAAAGGTGTGCGCGTCAGAAGAGAAGGGAGAAGGAATGCCTATGCTGTAGGAGTGCAGTACATGCGATGAGCTCATGCCACCAATCAAATAACGCCGAGTGTGCAACGTCACAGTTTTCATCGTCTTTCTTTGAGCCCGTCCTTCGAGGCAGGTAGACCGTGACACTGCGATTTTAGCCTGTGTGTATGTATTTGCGCGTGTATTTCAGCCTTTGACTGTGCTTTGACTCGAGTATAGGAAGGCCGACTGCTATCTTGGCCCGATCCAGGCGGCACTACAGTCCATGCGCGGGTGTAAAAAAGCAAAACATAGAGATAAAAGGTGTGCGCGTCAGAGGAGGAGGGAGAAGATGGAGCTACCTTTCTTATTCAGGGGCGTTACTTCGGCCAGCCGCACACGCCCCCTCGCGGCGCCCCGCCGGTGGCCTAAGTACAGTTTAGCCCCGCTGTCCCAATTAATACACCTCGGTTGCAAGGTGCTACGTCACGCGGTCGGCGTGCGGATGCGGGCTTTGGACGCACTCGGAAGCTTTTGCCGCTGGCTTTAGACTTGTGCGTGCACACGGGCTGCGGTTCCGTTCTTCGGCTTGCCAGGCCGTTCTTGAATCGCAATTACCATGCCACTGGGCCGTAAGCGCGCGGTGTTGTCGACTTTGTATGCGCAACATGTATGCGCAAAAAAAAAAATGGCTCAGTCGTTTTCCGTGCATCACGTGCACATTCTTCGTGCACACGCTAAGGGAACTGACCTGGTTGCACCTGGGACAAGAGAAGTTTCGAGAATGTTCCCCCCGCGGAAAGTGCTTAGAGGCTGCATTCACCGTTCTTTGTTATTTATATCCTCTGCGCGAAATATTCACAGATCTCTGCGAGAATCATCATGGTGGCAGCACTGATTTCGGCTTAATTTTAAACATATATTTCTCCTTCGTTTTAAGCTCATGTGTTCAAAATTTGTTTTCTGCGGTTTCTCGTTCTTGATTTGCGAAATGTATCGTATGTTTCAGGTAGCTAGCTTTTCCTCCTTCCTCTCTTTCTCTCGACCCCCCTCCCCCCTTTTCCTGCTATCAAAAAAGCAACGAGAAAAACGATTTTTTATGAATAAGAACAAAACAGGTGATCTGTACTACATTTAATACATTGTACTAGAATTAATACCCCCAAAGGCTGCTTAGCAAGCCGAAGTAGGTTGATAAAACTTCCCAATCGAACCCGTTCTCAGACTCATGACCTTTAGTTTGCATAACTTCTCTATCTCTACTCACTTCTTTTTATTTCAACACCTTTACACGTACGACTATGATAGAGAGAGAGCGAAAGAAAGATCACTAAGCAGAACGATAACCCTCCTTAGTTACTCTTGACTCTTGTTCTTCCTCGGTTCCATGAAGGGACGCACGGCCCAGCGGAACACGGAACAATCCTCCACAGAGCAATTACCATCTAGATCACGCCAAAGGAACGCGCGCAGATGCTTCCGAGATGCCCCACAGGACAGCAGCAATCTTCTGCGACTATACACTCCGTGCGACGCGACTGGCGCGCCGCCGCGCGGCCGGTAGCGAAGGTAGGCAGTGAGAACCCCGGAGAAAATGAAACCGAAACCACGCCGCGTTCGTTGGTACGCATTGAAGTCAGAGTGGTGCGGTTGCGCTGGGTTCACAGCATGAAGTGCTGCCTGTGCTGCGTCATTAAGTGCTTCAATAGTTATGCACCGTATCTCGTGGAGACTAAGTTTCACAGTTTTTCACCTCGCCGATGTTTTCTGGGACAGCGACAACGATGGAGCCGTGCCGTACGTCGCGAGAAATTTGGTCTCCCGATCATGTCTGCCACTGTGTCGGCACGGCTGATATAATCTACACTACCGCTTTGCGCTCTGCGTTTGTTTTCGTACCAGTAACGCATACATATGTAAGCGCCGATGGGACGAACTGAAATGCCATCCCACACTCGCGGGTACGAAGTGCCAATTTCGTTGGAGGAATGCCCTCCAAAGAAGTTTCGTCCGCATCGTACGTGTCATTGATATTTCCGGACAAGTATGGCGCGCAATCTGTACTTCATGAAGAGAGATTCGAACGGTAAAAAAAGTGACACATATAAATCTAAAGAAAACAACAATGAAACTCGGAATCACTGGAGAATCGACGTTTGAGTATGGAAGTTTATGTGGTGTGCTTTCTTTTTTGATCAGCCTCCTTTTGGACGTGGAAACGCTGACACCCCGAGTTCTGTAGACAATAATTTTTTTCTCGGCTTTAGAGCCACCTATCGCAAAGTGGTTCGAACTGGAAGTACCGTCCGCTGGTCCCTTTTTACCTGTAAAGTGTGCACCTCCCACAATGAGTGGTATTATCTTGACAGCCTTTGACGGTCAAAACTGGTTCCCATTTAGTTAAGCCGCCCAAAATAAATTTCCACCTGGCTTCGCTATGCCAACTCTTTTTGTTATAATAAGTGTTGTGCCAAGTGACGGTCATGTCAAAGTACCTGTGCGCCGAAAATCAGCACCTCGCACAACAGGTTATTACAGAACAGCTTACCGCAAAAGCCCTTGGCGGCCAAACCGTGTGTTGGCCGACAGCTTTGTTTTCTCGGCTTTGGAACCACCTTCCGTAAAGTTGTTTCAATGGGAAGTACAGTCCACCAGTCCCTTCCTACCTGTAAAGTCTCCACCTCCCACAATCAGTGGTATTCTCTTGACAGCCTTTTCATGGTCAAAACCGGTTCCCATTGAGTTACGCCGCCCAATCCAAATTTTCACTTGGTTTCCCTATGCCACCTTTTTCTTTTTGCATAATAAGTGCTGTGTCATGTTACTGTCAAGTCCAAGCACCTGTCTGCCCAGATCTGCACTTTGCACAGCCCGCTATAACACGACATTTTGGGTCCAATATTGGTCCAATATAGCTTTATTTCTTTATTCGTTAGAAACATAGCTTTCACACGTGCTGTATTAAAGAAACTTGGCACTCTTCGTGCACAAACTTAGTGAACATCTCACTCGCCTCCAAATATCATCGTTCCAGCAGTCCTAGGTTTACAGCGACGAGCGAAATAAATTTCCCACTCAGAGCAATTATGGTGGCGGCCGTCTTGTTTTTTGGAAAATTGTTCCACCTCTTTTTTCGGCCGCAACTAGAGAAATTACCCCTATAACGACTCAAACTCAATATATAAGAAGTAGAGAACAGCTAAATGCCCTTCTGCCCCAGCACTCATGCAACGTCACCCTCAACTTATCGGCTCAAAAAGCAAAAGTTTCGTCCGCGCGCGCTTTCGCCGCCACAGTTTGGCATACGAAAAGCCGCCGCAGGCTGCTGAACGCGCCTCACAGTCGAACGCCAGCTCCTCCGCTAGTGGCGCTGCGCGCGTTTTTCAAAGCGCCCCCTATAGTTCCCGCTCGGAGTGTATAGCTGAGCACAGCGATAATCATAACACGACGCAAAACAATTAAAAGCAAATTATCCACGTTCCGTTCTAACCAGAAACTTTTTTTTCCCACGTTCCCACGAAAGACAAGCCAGCCCTTACCATAAGGAGTGCCGCATAGCCTGAAGCGAAGGTGACGCAGCAAAAAAGGGCCGCATAGCCTGAAGCGGCGACACAATGACCCGAAGAATGAAAAAAAGCGCCGTGGATTGTTGGTTTTGCGTTCCTCAAGGGTGGGCCTTTAATCTCCCAGGTTTTTCTTCGGTACAAAGAGGAAAGGGAAAGTGCATCTAACGGCTCATTCTTCTAAGAAGCACAAATTAAACGTTCTGAACTGTCTCATTTCTTTTAGAGCGGAGCTCTTTGGCGCCTGTTTCCGGCTTGAGCGGCGACGCCGTCGCTGTCGCCGTTGGTGTAACCGCGCGTTGCATTATGGGCCGTTTCTCATAATGACCTGACACGTGACGCCTCGTTTGACGTCACAAGGGTAACCCTCGTGAAGGTTACGAGGGTTATTCTCACGAGGGTCACGGGTGCTACCCTCACGATGGTTACCTTCACTAGGGTATCGAGCGTTACCTTCACGAGGGTTACGAGGGTTACCCTTGTGACGTCACGCGTGACGTAACGTGTGACGTCATTAGGGAAACACGTTACGTATGGCGTCACGTGACGTCACACGTATCCAACATTGCCAATATTTCCGCTAAATTTAGAGGGGAAATTTTTACGCTAAATTTGGCGGAAAAATATTCCCGCTAAATTTATCCTCGTGACGCCATGTGTGACGTCACGGGGGTAAACTTTTGACACTAAATTTAGCGAAAAATTTCTTCCGCTAAATTTACCGGGGAACGAAGAGGTGCCTGCCCTCCCCTCCGTACCCTCTCCTCCTCCTCAAGTGCTGCGCACTAATTCCGCGTTACAGAAAATTGTAAACGTCATTAATTTTTCTTTAAAAAACCAAAATCAAAAACTAAC
Organism: Ixodes scapularis; assembly: GCF_016920785.2. Classification (NCBI taxonomy): domain Eukaryota; kingdom Metazoa; phylum Arthropoda; class Arachnida; order Ixodida; family Ixodidae; genus Ixodes; species Ixodes scapularis. The sequence goes on from NW_024609837.1 coordinate 68,836,020, forward strand.
GAGGAGACATTCGTGTGCGCTCTGAAGGTTTCGGTTACTTTTCTTTCTGCTTCCTGGTCGGTGGATAGGGTTTATTAAATGTTTTCGAATCAATAAGAGCACCGCCCATCGAGGTTTTGCCGCCAAGAAGTAAAGTGTCACAGGATATGGGCTTTACAGCGTTGAGACGGCCGTTAATAGCGAGCCATGTCAAAGGCGCTACTATTCACCGTTTCACTTCAAGTGCGGACGCAGCCGACGGCACGAGCTGACAGGACCAATCGGACAGCGTCAAAAGCGCACCGTAACGGTGCTAATCACATTTACGCGCATGCTTTATCATCGCTGAACCAATTAACAAACAGCTTACTTATTGGTCCTCCCAAGCAGCACAGAATTCGCCAAGCATTGGCCAATTGGCCAATGGCTGGCAATGGTCATTTGGCCAGTGGCCAAACAGTGGCCAGTCATCGGCCTTTCTCTGGAGTTGTGTTGGTCTCTAACAACATTACTAGATTACCTGAGTTGCGGAACTCCCGCGAAAGAGGATACCCCCCCCCCCCCCCTTCCCCGCCCCCCTCACCCTCACTCCAGTCCGCCTCCCCTCGTTCGAAGTTCATCAAGATTTTCGTTTAAGAACTGTGTGTTCCATAGAGCAGAGCTGAAACGCCATCTAGACACCGTGCTTCGAAACGTACGTGTTTCATAGAATACACTGCAGTTACTATAGGAGCTGTACGGCTTGTCGAAGGACTGGAGGCGAGTCGTGTTGAGTGAGGAGGGTATTGCTCGTGCATGTAGCGTCTATGAGGTGTTCCGTAACGAGGGTGTAAGATAGACAGGTGGGGAGACGGCCCATTGAAGCCTACCGCAGCGCCGTGACCGGATTGTGTACTCGTCTGCTTGCGGGTACCTCCGATTTGCGACAGATGGCGCTCCGGCGAGAGGAAAAAAATCGGAATCGGATTCGCATGGAACTCTATGGAAAACTGCGCAAAATAAACCGAGAGCATGACAGTCCTCTATTGAAAATCCACGAGGAACCATCTCCTTAGCCGGTCGCCACCGGCCGCCCACCCGGAGTTAGAGTTCGCGGTGCTCCACATAGATGGCGCCATAGAAAAAGAGAAAACCGAGAGGGACACAAACCGGCCGCTCATTCGGCTCTCGTTTCCCCACCTGTCTATCTTACACCCTGTCCGTAACTGAGTTGACCCAAAAATGCTGGTCTATACACACCGTTGCACTTTAGACCGAACCGAAGCCATAGCTGCAATCAAATGAAGTCAACCAAGCTAGAGTCCCCAGATAAGGGCCTCCTACAAGCAGCGATATTCTTTGAAGCGCTGACTGCGTGACGGTGCCGGTTTTATGAAGAAGTCTGAGCTAAATGATGCCTTTTTTTTTTTTTACCAGGATGTACTCTGTCATTTGTATTGGTTGTTGTTAGTTGTTACTTATAAATATAAATAAAGCGACTTTTAATCAGCAGCTGCAAAAGTATATCGTCACGGCGTACGTTCTGTTTGTGGGTTTGCTATCGCCAGCTAAACTAACCACGGACGCCAGGAAGCGCAGGATGGCGGCTCATTCACTGTGCGTGATTGATTTAGTCGGCCACAGCAAAGGCAGAAAGACCGTGAGCAGCGTGACGATGCACGTGTGGGGCTGCTTGATCAGCTCCGTCCGATCTTAGCACCGGCTGCGGTCGAACTTGAAGTGAAACGATATGTAGACATTTGCAAAAGTCGCCTTCTTCCCGCTGTCATCTTTGTCTGCTTGGCTGTGGAACGCCTTCTGAGCATGCGCTGTTGATGTGCTGTGCGGTATATTGGACGCTGCGCATGCGTGTTCAGCTCTGTGACTCAGCATTGTTCGCACAGGTGGTATGCGCTGGAAATGTCTATATAGACGTCACAGTTCCGCTGCATCAACCTCTTCATCAGTATCTTTTTTTTTTTCTTTTTTAATGCGAAAGCATTAACCGTCCCATGGAGCGAGCCGACGTCATCACTTTGAAGAGCGCCAAACGGCACCGTACATACTTTTTTCCAAGTGAAGCGACCTGCCAGGTTTGAAACCACGAGAAAAGCCTAGGCAACACCATCTAGGTTTTTTTGTTTTTTTTTACCGTCTTTTTTTATTTTTTTGTAATTTTACAAACTCTGTCGCACCTGAGCGAAAGGCAACAAACACTGCACACAGACGTGTCAAGTTGTCTTTAGTAGCATAAAAAGCGGCAAGTCGCTGCCGCCTCAATTTCGCCAACTGCCACAAACGAATGTGCCGGCGAACGTGTTCAGGAGGGCTCTAATGTGGACACCTGTCAAAAAAGTCGGCGAGACATCCGGCAGCCGTCACTGGCCGGTGGCTATGATTGGCTCGCGGCTATGATTGGTCGGCGCCAAGGTCAAGTGCGGCGTTGGCCAATCCCGGAGGCCGGATTTCTCGCAGACCTTTTCGCCAAGTGTCCAGATTAGGGCCTCGCGTCTAAGGTCAAGCGCGACGCTAGCCAATCGCGGCATCAGATATCTCACTGACGACCTCGCCAATTGCCCAGCGTAGGGCCCCTGGGCACGATCATGTCGCCGAAAACCTCCATCTCGCTTTACCGACAGAAAAACAACGGTGTTTGTCGCTCCTCTAAGGTTGTTATGCATTCTTATTTTTATGCGAAATATATATATAGATTTTTTTTTTTCGTTTTGTTTTAAGTTTAACATTTGATTAAAAAAGCCGTGAAAGCTATACTTATGCGGTCTGCGCAGGTGAGTTATACGGTCAAGGAGATATAGCATAGGGGCTAACCGTAAGAATCAGATGGCTAATTAAGTAAAGCTTGACAATCAACTTTTTAATGAGTTAAAATAGACATTAGGTTCCAATTAAGAAGTTGCTGAGCTTCGTGGAAAAGCAATCAATCAACTCCTTTTAGAAATATATAACGCAGGGGCAATATATTACGGCGTTTAGTGAAAACGCTCCATTTGGACGCGTTTCTAGGTTTCGGTATCTTATCGGGGCGTATCTCTTCGCCGCGGTCCTGCACCCCAGTGGCTGAGACGCGCAACACACGTGCGCACCCATGGCCGTGGCGCACCACTTCGCTCCATCATACGAGAAAGGCGAGAGGGGTGGCTTCGCGCCGAGACCGCCGGGGAGCGGCACAACGGGCCCAAAGATGCGCTCCGATAAGAAACCGAAACCTAGAGGCGCGTGCAAATTGAGTGTTTTGCAGAACGCCGCCGTAAAATGCTACCCCTGCGTTATATCTCTCGAAAAACAGTTAATTTAGCCGTGGGCATGAATAGCAGGTTTCTAAAATAAACCATATGTATATTTTCAATAATTAAAAAGTTACTTAACAAAAAAATACTTAATTAATCGACTGAATGTTAAATCAGCCCCTTACACTACGTCCCCTTGGACGCATAACTACCTACACAAACAGCTCAAGTAAAGCTTTCATAGATTTTTTTTTTTAAACACATTTGGAAATATTAAAGAAAAAACCACCCGGTATATATATGTGCGTGCGTGCGTGCGTGTGCTTGTATGTGTGGGTGAGCATGCGTGTGTGCGTGCGCGTGTATGTGTGTGTCTGTGTGTGTGTACGTCTATGCGGCTCTTTCTGAGAGCGCCTGTGCGTTTCCCTAGCACGATCTGTTCTCGGCTCTTGGGGCAAGCCCATATTTCAACAGAAATAAATCAGGAATCACCGCCTTAACCGCTCCGTTCAGTCATTCGTGTTGAAAATAACACACGCTTGCTCACCTCCAGGGGAACCGCGAAGCCTTTATGTGACCGGCGGCGTACGTTCGCTGAAAAGGAGAAAATGTAAACTGAAGCCAATTCCCCCAAAAAGTTACCCTTTTTGTAAAAAAAGAAAAAAATATACTCCATTTTTTTTTCTCGACAGGCTATAATTATACATGACCGGAACAGACCTGTTGAAAGCATGCACATGACTGAAGCAAACATGCTTCACATGTGTTTCATGTGTCCGCAGTAATTCTATCGTCATATTTGCAGCAGACGTCGTCTCTTTTGTATGGTATATGAGTGCTGCGACAGAGGATAGAGAATATACGGGAATATGCGCCTCCTGCAATTCTCCTTATGGAAGTTCATATAAGCAACATATCGGCAGAGAAAGATTGGATTTGTTTTTTCTCGCGTCTTTCCTAACCAAATCACGGAGCAGACGGGAGGTTTATGCATGTACGCATGCACAAAACTCGTCTCCAACCCCACCCCCCTCTTGCCACGTCCATGTAATCAGTTAATTCAATTCAATCGTAGCGAGATTTCGGCCGAGTCAGCAACACGAGCTTCGCTCGGCATTCTTTTTCCGGGTTCCGATTTCTGTTCGCCGCACTCCTCTCCTCTGGTTATCCGTGTCTTTCATGATTTTTAGCGTTTTTTGCTGTTTATGTCGCTTTTAGTTTCTCCACAAAAAAAAAAGAAACAGAAAAAGATTTTTTTTTTTTTTGGAACGCCAGAAGACAGAAAAGGAAAGAACGGTAAATTTAGTACCCAGAAACAATCCCGCATCTATATTTGTCCACGTACAAGTACGGAAAAACACTGACGTCCTGTGCGACTTTCCCAAGAATGACTTCTTTTCTTCGGTTTAAATCACATGTCCCTAAAAACGACCGAAACAATGGCTATATTCACATGTTACTTAGTATGACAAACAACCTTCTAAAGCGGCTTTCAAGATATTTTAAACATTCTGTTGTCTCCTTTTTAAATTTTCTACGCAATATTATATGTCTGATGCCGGTGGCCCAGCGTGGTATCTCGTCGCACTTCGGCGCCCGCAAAGAAAATGCTCGTTGTGCAGATCTCGGATATTTTTACGATAATTATCTAATCTCTGATATTTAAAAGGGCAACGTAAATCCGTGCGGTCGCGTAATCGCTACTTAGTGAATGCACCTTAAAACTTAAGAGGAAGACAATCGTACTGCACAGGCGAAATTTCCACTCTGAGGCGTTTAACCAAAGTCGCTAAATCTGAAAGGTCCATCAACCTCTTGTTACGCAGGAATCCCTAACGTTACGTTTCTTCTTTTTCTTTTTAGCTACGCTTGTCAGTGTAACACCGCTGTGATTGAAGTTGCACGCTTAGGGCTTCGTGACTTTTATTTCTAAAATAAATAACTCAGGTGACGTTGCATCGCACCGTGCGCGATGCGGAGGACGCGGCATGCCTAGTAGTGTCGTCCCAATTCCAGTTAAAATCACGGGTCTCCTAAAGAAATTTCTCTTTATCGTGGTAACATTGCGGCCACAATAACTGGAATGCACTGTTCAGCAACCACGCTCCCCAAGAGATAGAAAAAGAGGAAACAAAAAGTAGTTCGCCCTCCTCCCCCCCCCCCCCCCCCCCCCCCCCCCCCCCCCATTTACGAAAAGAGCATTCCTCGTTTCCGTCGGAAAAATCTGAATCCAACTTTGTGCAAGTGTTGGTTTCTTTTTGTGCGATTGTAGTTTCGTGGGAGCTAAGGGGAATCAAAAATAAATAAAAGGGGAAAAAATGAAAAACAGAGAGACTCACAATAACTGATTAGGGTCGAAATGCGACGTACGTGATTCCTGGGCTCCCGAGAGCGCGCAAAACAACCGTCTAAACGAGATAGGGATCCGCACGGGACGACCAGGAAGTGCTGCGGCACACCGAAAGGCGCCGTTACCGGATGATGCGAAGGCACTTTACCACATAGAAGAAAGCTGCGCACGTTTGCGCGTGTTTCCTTCTTCCGCCTAGCGGCCAACGGCTGCATAGGTTTGTTAGTCTACATAATCTTTTTGAAGCTACTCTAACGTTTGTGAGACGTTACGCTTTGAATATAAAGCTGGTTCCGCGTATACAAAAGTCTCCCATTCCTAAAAAAAAAAAAGTTTTTGCGCCTATTTTGTGGTTGCAGACTCTGGGGAACAATGTGTTTTTTTATAAAGACCACATTTACCTAGAGTCTACAGAGAACGGAGGAGTGATGTGACTACACCCATGATATCAGCCAAGATGAGAAAATATAATTTTTGTCAGTACAGTTGCTTTGCAAGTAGATTTTTTTCATAAACGAAAAACAACACGTATCTGAGAATCAAACTTTCTGATAAGTAAATCTATATATATGTCTTTGCACGAGGGTAATGTGAAGCAAGCTCATTATTCGCTAATAAAATGTTCAACAGCACCTTTTAAAGACACCTCGTACGCCGTTTTGTAACAATTATTAACGACAGAATTAGACGAACGCCAGTTTAAAGCAGACACAAAAGTAGGCATCAGCGTCGTTTGTTAAGATGAGCATTTATCCCGATAATTTCAATGATTGCGGTATTTCCAGCGCTCCTTCTCATTTAATTTCGATGTATCCGGGAAAAAGAAGGATTTGTATTGTTTTCTTTTTTTTTGCCATGATGCCCCTTGTCACGAACGCTTCGGAAAACTGCAGTGGTTTCTCCGACTAGAAAAACAAATAAAATATATGCCGCGTTTCACGCCAGTCCAAGAATTTTGTTTCCATATCTCCAGTGTCTCGAGTTTTATTTTACATTGGTACCATTTTCCAGATGTAGCTTTGTTACATCGTCCCTTCATGGGTGTTCCTTTGAGTGCGAAACGTCAAAGCGTCTTCACAAAATAGCTTATTTGTATAAACAAAGTTACTTCCATTTATAAATTGAGCAACTTCAGAGCAATGACGCGTTTCGTTGGGCTTGAGTGCCCTACCAAAAAAGTCGGTACAACTTTTCACTATCTAGATTGTGGCAATGGAAAGCGAAGTGGAATCCTTTCTGAAAACCTAAAATCCTGATAATATCTAGATAGATTTTTTTTTTTTTTTTTTAGTTCTGTAATCCGGATAGCGAAAAGTTATACCGGGTCTTTCTTTAGGGTAGGAGTTTCGCCCAAACCAGATGCGGTGCCCGGAGCTCGTCTCCGACTGGTGTGATTAGCGTCCCATCCCGTCCCGAAGTGGCAACAAATGATGTCACTGAAGTCGGAGGGTCACGCTGTCGGATGTCGCGATCCTGGCGGTTGATCGTAGAAACGCTGGCGAGGAGCACGATTAAACGCGAGTGTCGCTGTCGTCGAGACGTCCCAACTCCTAGCAGCCAAATCTTGTGGCCTGTCAAACTGGAAAGCGACCTGCAGTAGAACAGGCGTCTGCAACATTTAGCACCGCTGCTGGGACGCCACCAGGATCGCGACCGACGACAGCGTCTCACTTCTATGACGTCAGGAGGTGGAAATTGAAGGACTACTTTTTCGGACGCAGTAAACACACCAGCCGGAGACGCGTTTCAGGCACCATAGCAACAGCGTTGACCGTTCTGACATAGCAGAAGGCTCTGACAAAATTGGCGATTCCGTTATCAAGTTTCCGGTAAATTCTCCGTTGATTCTTGCATACACGTATATACAAAACTGTAAACCGGAGAAGATAATTAAGAAAAAAGTGCTACATCATCATTTAATTCTGGCGCAGCATATTCCAGTGCCTGCATTAACCCCTTGCCCATTTCAGGTTTTAGGGTATTTCTCACCCTGAACAGCTTAGCTGTTTTCTTCAAAATAAAATTACATTTGTTGCTTTTAAAATCAAGTTTCAAGCCATACACATAATAGATGCAAATTTGTAAAACGATTCAGTGCTGCCATTTGGTGGTAGAGCTTCGAGCCAAGCCATGAGCAAGCCCCGTTTCTCTAAACGGTTCTGCACAACTAATGGAACTACACTCGAGCCGCAAGACGGCAACACATAGATGCCGGACATTTTAAACCTGTGCATGGGCTAGTGGGAAACCATTACGTTAGAGGTGGAAAGCGTCAGTCGAGCGTTAGAGTGAGCAATAAAAAAATTAACCGAAGACGTTTAGGCATAGTTGTCCCAACCTTCGTTGGATGACTTAGCGCGCCCAACGAACACGCAACGACCAAGTTCACAGCCCATGTCTTGTAACGTGCGCTTGGGGAAAGGGAAAACCATAGAGTTATTATAATGTACGCTAGAGGTTCAACTGGCGCTAGTGTCTATGCGACTTCCGTGACGCAAATTGAAGCAGACAGCAACCAGTCTACTTTTGCGGTGCTCCTGTGCATTCCTATGGGAAAACGCGCGTGCATTTTGCCTCTTCACCGGAAAATAACATGGAACACTTTCCTTATTTGGGTCGTACCGGATAGCATGTACCTTGATTAACACTGTAAAAGTGTAATTGCTTTAGTGAGCGCATTTTTCTTCATCAGTGAACGATATTTAACTTGGCTACATTTCAGTCCCAAACGCGTGTTCCGCATCAGGTGTGTAAAAACAAGCGACGATTCAAAGCAAAATTACAATCGAAACGAACATAGAGTGTGTTCAAGGCTCGCCAGAATACCAGTGACGCTTGTATGTTGATAATATACCAGTCCTGTCACCATGTGAACATGATCCCGTCGTGCATGAGCGCAAAAAAACCTTCAAAACGTAGAGAATAAAATCTGTGGGCTCTGAAAGGTGTCTCTTCGTGTTGTTTTCTCTGCCGGGCAGCTTTTATCGTGCACTTGTTCTCAAAGCTATCGAGCGCGCGGGTGATATTTTGAACGGAGAACAAGCAGCTAGCTTCGCTCAGGGCAGAAAGAATAAAGCGGTACTTACTTACTTAAAATCGGAATAGATTAACATGGCCTTCAATTTATTTTGATCGTACATGCACTGCGAGTTACTGATCTAGTGTGACGGCGTAGTTCTTGCCGCCGCTCTTGATCTTCCAAATGTCCTTCGTTCGCCTATCCCCCATGCTGGAAATCGCCGACGCCGCGTTCGCGCTAACAGTGTCCGACAGTGCACATAAATACACGTACGAAGCCGTTTTAGCACCGTTTTTAATGCGACGAATTCGAAAGAAAAACGCCGTAACTGATCAATTATTTTGTCAGCCTGACTGAGAAATGTTCCAAGCTACCTAGTACGTACGAATTATTTGGGATATTTGCTCTTATGATCGAGCGCAGCGAGAAAATGCACTCACCTTGTTCCATAGAAATGCATTACCGGAAGTCAATTTCGGACTGGTTGCTGTCTGCTTCAATTTGCGTCAGCACACACTTGAACCTCTAGCGTACATCGTAATAACTCTATGTGGAACACTGTGCACATTCAAATTATCGTCTCATGTACGTAAATGGCACGCCCACCATTAGCACGTTTTTTTCGTATGCAGCTCACCACTTGCTCGTGCATCGCTGAAGGCGACGTGATAAGCTGAGGAATATTTTCTCGGCGTAACAGGCAATGTAGTGTCCTTGGGACCGAACTAGTTGTCTTAATTTCTGTTTTTGAACCTGTTTAGGTCAGTTTGTAGAACGGTATTTCCGTTGTATTATCCCTATTCTGTTTGACAATGGAGCGAACAGGGGACCTCAACTGGACACTTGTTCAAAAAAGACTGCGAGAAATCAGGCGTTTATGATTGGCCTGCTTTAAGGTCAAGAGCGGCGTTGGCCAATCACGGCCTCCGCATTTCTCGCCGACATTTTAGCCAAGTGTGCAGATAGGAGCCCCTGCCCAGCACCGTAAACGGAATTATTTCATAGCCGCAGAAGCACAGCGAGTGGCGAGATTGGAGCATCTCATTCTACCTCTGCGGCCAATAGGGTGAGAGCATTCGCCGATAAGGACATAGAGCAGCCAATCACAGGACGAGAAGCGTTATTTACATAATAGCGGCCACGCCCCGCATTTCTTAAGCTCTCGGAACCTAGAGGATACTTAACGAAGAGTGTAACATTGTGGTGTACGTGAAATTATATGAGCACTGATCGGCTCAAACTCGCACTTGTGCGTCGAAAAGAAGAAGAGGAAGAAGAAGCAGTGACGCCCCAATGCCCACGTTTTCTAAAATTCTCAAAAGATGGAGAGTGTGATGTATTGTCGCACGGCAAAGCTCTTAAGTCCGATTGACTGATGCCTATACTTTGGCAATAAAAAAAAGAGTTGTACTTAAAAAAAAAAAAAAACTAAATAACAGCAAGTTTTGAACAAATAAGCAACTCTGGTCATCCTGGCGATAGTTAAAGAAAATGAAGAGGAGCAAATTGGCTCAGAAGAACGAGGAGATGAATCATACATTTGGTTTCTAGGCTAAAAGGCGCAAGCTGCCACTCGTTATAAATGGCAGAGCCGTTAGCATTCATTCATTCATCCATCTATCCATATGTTCCGCAATAAACGACACCAAATGGTGGCGCAGTTACTACTTGTTTGAAACCTCTTGCTTATTTCGCTTATGTATTCGCTCTGCCAATTAAACCAATTCTAAAATGACACACTCCCGAAGATACTGGAACCAAATGGGGTTAGTGGAACCAATTTCCAGCGGAACCACTAACCCCACTTGCAAGTTTCAATATTTATTTATTTTTGTCAGAGATTATTGAAGTGCCAAATTTCGTCTGAGAGGCTGAGAGGTCCCACTAACAGCACCAAAATGTGACGCCATCACCTCTAATACTGCTAAATAACCTCGTGCCCCCCCCCCCCCAAAAAAAAAAAAAAAAAAACATGCGCGAAATTGTTTATTTAGACTGCCTGTTTGACTCACAAGTAATACGACAAGCGACGTTACTGGACTGCAGGGCACAGAAAAAAAAAATAAAAGCTGGATTTGGCACCACCTTGAGCCCCTGTTTTCTCAATGAATTTTTTTGAATTTTGAAATAGTAAATATCATGCCAGGAAAAATACGTGGGTATTAAAAAAAATAAAAACGGGTAGGTACAAAAAAGGAAAAAACCTGTGTTTCCGTTAGATATGTTGCCTGGCGAAAGTTTAAATGTGGAGTTGCAGAACCATAGCGAGACACTTGTCAAATATCTCCAGTTGTTCAAGTATATTTGGTTGCGACGCCATTTTTGGCTACAAAAGTTCATTTGGCAATGAACGGCGATGAATGATTGCCCGCGTCATTACCGATCTGCTACCGACGCGAGATGAAAATGCAGAATCGATGTTGTTTACAAACAGGTCGTGTGTGATCAGCCGCAGCGGATCGCCGGCAGCAATTGCTGATTCCTTGCCTACACAGTGCCCAACTTGTGATACAATAGAGAGATTTTTATTACCTTGGGGATGTTCGCGCTCATAAAAATAATGCAAAATATGATTATAAAGCGACTGCAGAAACTGGCGTCATGGACGCTTACTTCGCTTGCTTTTTGAACTGACCAGGTAAACAGGCTGCAATGTCTCTTTCCGCCTGATTCAAGCTGCCAGAGATCTTTGGTAGCGATTGTGACTGACGTTGGACGATTTTTAATGCTTAATAAAGGTCGGTTTATATGAAAAAGCATCCTGAATATACACCAACTGATTGCCCATTTATCGGGCGCTTTGTTCAGCTCGTTTTCAGCGCAGCTCGGTGTGTATCTGACCTAATGTGTCTGTATTGAATGTTTTATGCCATCTGTTTTGGGTCGAGCCCTACCCTAATGCCAGATTGAACACCAGTACTAGGTCAGCACTGGGCGGAAAATTGCCTTCAATCGGTGTTTTTGATTGGACAGGAGTGACTGCGTCAACCAAACACCGTGTCAGAAATGAACAAGTCATTTATGTTTCTTCCCTGTAGCTAAAATAAACCACTGGGAACATGTCTGTTCAGTCTCCTGGCAGAAGAGTAAGCTCTTGTCCACACTGAAAGCTGGGAGCACTGCGCACCTGTTGGCGAATCAGCGACACTCCAGTAACAACGTTTGTTGTCTTGGATATTCGTTCGTTGTCCCTTGGCGACGGGAAAGTTAATGGTCAATAAGAATGCGTTGTTTTATTGCTTGCAGATAGAGCTTTCCTGATTTTCCGACAAAGTAATCGTAAACGAACGCGCCACTCCAAAGTACCTTTTGTGTTGCTACGCATTATACAAAGTGTGTGATTATAATTCAAACATAATTTAAAAAAAACAAAGGGGGATAAGGGTTCAACGAGTCATCAAATTATCAAGACTTCATCAAGTCTTTATCAGGCTAGGCTGATATTAGATAAATGGGATAATAGTCAGGGTAATTTGCTAACTAAATAAATTTTGTTAATTGACTTTTTAAGCTATTGATTTTAGGGGACTTGTGGAAATTGCTGTAGGTACTTCCGGCAATTACAATTCGAGGCAATGATAATTGAAGCAATTTGCGAAAATGTAAGACAAGTTTGATATAGTATTTTTAATATTTTACATTTCTAGCCACTTCAAAAAAAAATGTGTGCCAAAAGAGCACCTCGTCTTAAAGCTATAAAATGAGACGCAGTCGTTTCTATAATCCTGTCGATATAGGGAAACTTGTCTCTGATGTTTGAACCAACGTCCCAAGTGGAGACACGTCACTCGTTTAAAGAAACCGCACGAATTGATCAATACAAATATATTACTATTGCATTTTCGCTAATTCTTTCAGTAGGTCCGGCCTCTAATACATATCTCCGTCAATACCGCAGTGGCAACATGTTCCCTAAATTCAGTAATGAAAAGTTAATTAAAATTAATTAAAAACTTCATAAATGAGCCAAGTTACGACGTCTATTTTCCCCTCGATTAATGTTGGCCGAACCTGATAAATATATCGTGAAGACGGCACTTGTCTGACCCCCACATTCTGTTAAAAAAAGACCCAACTAAAATCTTGTATAGATTTTAGTTGAACGCTATACAAGGCTTTCGGTTGAAAGCTTGTATAGCTTTCAACCGAAAAAATATTGGTCCGATTCCGCATAAAGTATAAACCGCGTGCAAACGATCTGGCAAGCGACGAGATAGGCGATGGCGACCGGCTTCGCTGTCACTCGGTCAGTCGCGCAACGAGGCAAACCGGATGAAAGTGACGGGAGCAAGCATCTGAGGCGGCGAGCGACGTTTTTTAGAAATTCAAAAACCGAGCGACGCTACGAAAAACAGTGAAAAATCTTTGTCGCTCATCGCTGACTCTCGTCGGTGTCACCGTCGCTCCTCTCGTCGCTCGCTAATTCGCTTACATGTAGTTCTGCCTTAACTTGGTAAATGGAAAAAGTACGGTCGTAACTAGTCAATTACAGTGTCGCAGCAAGGCTCGTGACAACGCACCATTGAGGCACACTCCTCCCATAGAGAGCGGTCACGTGCTGCGCCTCGTCACTCTGGTTGGCTCACAAGCACCGAAGCGTCCCCACCATCGGTACCACCTGGTGCAGATCAGAAAACCCTTTGACATCCACCCCTGACGTCATGCCACAACGACGGCTTTCCATACTAGAACGGCGCATGTTTAGTCGATTCCCCTCACGCAAACCTAGTACCCGCGCGCCGGCAATGCCCACATCTAGCGTGCCAGCGTGCCGCGGACGCGCAATTGCTTGTAAACAATTGATTGGTCTGAGTCAGGGGAGGATTCAGAAGGGGGTCCGGATGTCCTGACCCCCCTCTTGAATTCTGCTTGTGTAAAAATTTATGGCGTGGAAACGGGAAAGGGTGTGTGTGTGTGTGTGGGGGGGGGGGGGGGGGGGTCTTAAACATATGATACGCTGACCAACACCTGACTCCCCCCTCAAGAAATACCTGCGTCCGCACCTGGTCTGAGTGTCGATAACATGGACGAGAAAGGGCGTTTATGCGTTCCGGTTTATGTTGTTTTCTAGCGTAGGTAGAAATTCATTGCTCGCAACTAAAGTTCTACCGCTTGAGGCAAAAAAAAAAAGTAGAGCGACCTGTTGTGCAAGCAGGCGCTCCCTTCAAGGCGCGCTAAAGTGGGTTAAAGGAGGACCAGCAGAAATATTCTTCCGCCTGGCGGAAAGTCTTCCTCGCCCTCTTTCTTCTTGTATTGTAGCACGGCAAGGCGAGGGGAAAGGTGTCCTTTTGCGCCGGCTTCTTCTGAGAGGATAAGCCGAGAAAATCCCCATTCTGAGCGACGGGCGATCGGTGCGGCAGCAGCGACCTCGTGACTTAGAGGTAGCTTCAGGTCCTATAGCGTAATCTGCCCCATTTTTTGGCGCTCACCAAGCCTAGCCCCTCGGGTGTAGGTTTTACGGAGCTGCAAGGCTGCACCCGCGCAGTCACCGAAATTCCGCTGTCGAAGGTCTTTAGTTTAGCCCGTGGCAAAGTAAACGCATACTTGAGAGCTGCGATGCATCTTCGCACCCATTGAAGGAACGTTTCATAGATATTTTCGGTTGATCAAGGAGCTCAAAACACATGCGCGAGAAGTGGTGACTTGAATATGTAAGGATGACTCACATCTTCACAAAACGTTCCATCTTGAAAAAAACGGCTTAGCACGCTCAAACCTGCCTCAATTTGGGATCGATGGAGAAGAGAACGATGTACCAGGCGCGGGCATCTTCTAGAAGGTCTCTGTTTTCTAGCAGCGAGCACAAACATTGTGTGCGTAACTCACACTATATGATGGCCAACGAATGTATGTGACATTTATATTTACGCATCCCAGCAACCACATGAGGTGAGAAGGCAGCTATGGTGTGTGTCGATATTAAAAAGTTCTAGTGGATCGTCTTTAGCTCTTGGATAACCGCACTCTACAACAATTTATAAGCTATAACCTTTCTGTGAGCATTCTTGATCGAGTGCGGCTATCGAAGCGTCTGATGTTATAGTTCAACGTTGCTTAAATCGGCGCTATAGCACGTGCTGCCACTTTAAAGTATTCCTGAGGCATTAAAAATAAAAAATTAAAAATCAACTGTAGGCTTTTTTTAACATAATACGCGTTTGAATAATTTGTCTGTGCAAACACAATTTAGTTAGCACGAACAAACTATTGCCGGTCTTTCTGATTTTGTTTTTTAGAAATAAATGATATTTAGAAAACTGTCAATGCAACTATCCAACCTAAGTGGCAGAGCTCAGTGCTAGACAATACATGTTGCTGGGCAGAAATAGTAAAAAGCGCCGATGTCGCGTTCGGGCTAAAAGTGCCACGTAATGCACGCGTACCGCTACAAGTGCGTCCGGACATTTCACCGAACGCCGTTTCATCGAATGCCGTTTCATCGAATGCCGTTTCATCGAAGCCGTTTCATCGAACGCCGTTTCATCGAACGCCGTTTCATAGAAGCCGTTTCATCGAACGCCTTTTCATCGAACAATGTTACAGTCTGTAATACTTTGGAATTTACTATAATTTTTATACACAACTTCATCTCATTCTCTCTTTTTTTTTCTTTTGTTTCTGCTTTTATATCACTGGGTGCAGTGGCGAGATAAGTTCCATCGTGAACATATCCTGCTTCGAGAAGAAAGCCTCCATGAAACAATTACCCCTCTCCATGTCACATGAAACAATTAAAAATGAGGCGAAAACAGAAAGCACAGACGCTTAAAAGTGTTTTAAGTGTCTGTCCTTTATTTGCAGCGTCGTGGTTTCAGCCATGTATGTACATGAGTAAGGCTTTTCAGTAAGTCACATACCCAATTGTTTTTATTTCTTTTTATGCCAATTGCTTTTATTTTCAGTAATTTGACACCACCTTCAAAACAATTTCTCAAGTGACTACCTTAGTCTTAACAAATGCAAGGTGAAACATCTATAAAGCGCTGTTATGCCCCAAAACTCGGTACAGAGCCATAACTGAGAAATTCGATGAAACGGCCCTTGGCGATTCGATAAAACGGCGTTCGATGAAACGGCGTTCGATAAAGTGTCCGTTCATTCGGTGAAACGGCTTTCGATGAAATGGCGAAAAAGTGAGGTTCAGGCTTGGTCGGAGATTGCTACGGTTACACACGTACGCTTTTTCAGTTCTATTTCGCATAAATAAGCTTCTTGCTCAAATAAACAGGGGCATCTGACTTTTCGCTCATCTTGGCCTTTTGCGCGACAGTTAACAAGTTCTAAAACAGACAAAGCAAAAGTGATTTAATTAGCTCAGGATTATAGGTTGAGCGAAATATTTACAAAGTTCAAGGTTCCTTGAGTCGTCTTTTGTATTCAATTCCCCCTCCCCTCACCACCACTTCCTTCCTCTAAATAAACAACGTAGATTATTTTATGAACCACCAGTAATAGAGCGTACTCACAAAACGTCTATTTGGCGTAAGAAAGCGTAAGAAAGGCCTTGTTTAAATGCTCGAGCAATGAACTTGTTTTCTTACTGTGCGTGACACAGCTAGCACAAAACACAATATTGACATTTTTACGCAAGGGCCATGCAGAATTTAGTGTATAAGAACAAATTGATGCCTCGTAAGTTGGTGCCCAACGGAAGCACTCTTTACCGAATTGCTTGTTTAAAAATAACAACTTTTCAAACATAAAAATAAAACAAAATAACACCACTTTTTTGGGGGCCACTAAATTTACTTATTTACTATGTTAGCGTTGATTGTGCAGCGGTATGCGTACATTACGCGACACTGTTAGCGCAAACACGACATCGCGCTTTTTGCTATTTTCCCCAGCAATGTATCGACTCGCACTAAAATCTACCGCTTAGGTTGGATACTCGCATTAACAGCTTCCTAAACATCGTTCTCTTCTAACAAAAAAAAAAAAAAAAAAGTGGGAAACACCGGTGATAGTTTGTGCTAACTGCGTAGCGTAGGGTACCTAAAAGTTTTTTTTACAATGTTAAATACAATTCTGTGTCACGTTAAAAAAAATTGTCTGCTTTTGCCTTAGTTTCTTTGAGACACCGCAAATACTTCGAAGTGGCGGTCCGTGCTATGGTACCGATACAAGCAACGTTGAACCATAACACGACACGCTAGACTCGTCAAAAAGGGTTTTAATATTGTCTTTTCGCTCCATAGCCGCACTCGATGAAGAATGTAAACAGCGAGTCTAGCTTACATTTCGTTGTGGGGTACGGACCGTATACGGTTATCTAAGTGGCTAAAAGCGACCCACTAAAACTTTCTAAAATTGACATCCACCCTTGATGCCCTCTCACCTCAGGTGCTTGTTGGGAATGTGTAAATATGAATTTCATACATTTTGCTGGCCATCATGTTCTGCGAGTTAGGCACACAACAGGGCATTTTAGGGCCGGTTGCACCAACGCCGCTTATCTTAACCCAAAGCGGCGCTTTCCTAAGCCGGCTTAGCGCCCTAAACCGAGCTTAGGTAAGCACGGGTTTAAATTTCGGTTGCACCAACGTTAAGCCGGCTTTACAGACGCGCCCCTAGCTAAGCGCTGGATTTGCGTAGGGAATCTAGGGACAAACAGAGCAAACTAGGGAACGCTCAGAGCGACGAATACGATTGGCGGAGAGGAATCACGTGATGTAAAAAAAAAGAAAAAAAAAACTGCCGTAGTAGTCGTCGTCGGCGTCTGCTTTTCGCTGTATTTCTTCGGTGAGTAACAAATTAAAGGTCTCCAAATTCAATCATTTTTTTGTTTAACTTTCAATAACAGAAGTCAAAGCTTCAAATAAACACGAATGCTCTTTACATCTGTGATTGTGTGTTTAATATCGGTTGATAACAGGATATTTTGACAGTGGTAGTAGTTTTCGTGCTCACATTTTGAGGTCAAGGAGCCATCGGGGGCCCCAAATCTCACCGAACGCGGGAAGGACACTCTACTCGCTACATCGCTGAAGACAAAACATCATGGATATAAGTAGGCAGGTAAGATGACTACTAAAACCAAGTCAAGCCTGAGACCGACGAAGTTCAAAACAGTGACGAACTCGCCACGGCAGCTGCGAAAATGCCCGGAAATCGTCGAATAGAAGTCGTCGAGAGGTCAGGTCACGAGACCTTGCATCGACGGTACTCGTTGCTATCAGCAAGGCGACAGAACTGCACTGTACCGTCGTTGAACATCCGCTGCAGCCTCAAACGGACTTCAGTTTCACACTGTAGAGTACAGAGAAAAAAAAAAAAAAAAAACTCCCACTAGTACATTACATTGTGCCGATAAGAACGGTCGTCTCTTCGCATCACCTGCCCCAGCCTGCCCCGATACAGCAATGAACGAATCTAACATAGTAGTCGTTTCGATTTGTCGTCGCCACGAATGAAAGATATAAAGCAAAATATTCCTAAAAAATTGCGATCACCAAAAAGTTACGGAGGACACAACAAGGCGCAACTTTCAACTGAATTTTATTGAAAACGTTTCCGGTATATAGTCTCAACCATCGTCACAATGACAACAAACGACAAAAGTAAAGGGAAAACACCATCACAGAGCACAACTCGGAAACAACAGTATCTCGTTCTCGGGAAACGAATGAAAGATATAAAGCAAAAGCAAAGTATATGAAAAAAATGCGATCACCAAAAAAGTTACAGTTATGGAACGATACAGTTTTCTGAAGCCAAGATTCTACTCCCGAGATAAGGAAAATTCACTGAAGACTGTCTCAAAACTCAGAAAGCGAAAGAAATTGAATTTTCGCTATTTTATTACTTAAAAGCGCCGCAATCTAATGCAAACGGCAGAGGTGTCGACAATTAGCTGATCGCCGAGATCATGTACTGCCACTATTCAACGCGCTGATCAGATTGAAGGATACGCGCTGCAAGTGTAAATAAACAAGGTGGTAAATAACAATACGTTACAGCTATGCGAAAATTAGTAAGTACATACGAATAAACTCGTTGACAGAAGAACCAACGGGAATACAGACGTGAGCCCCACAGCTCCGTACGTTTCTCGGTTAGGGCTAACACGCCCTGAAAGTGGAGAGCCAACTTGAAAACAGGGGTCGATCAACACTTCACGCGACAATATTTTGCATCCTTGTCACAATCGAAAGTCATTTTGTCGAGACTTTCACGCCGATGTAGCCTAAAACACTTTGCACAACCAATTTCGTCCACCGCGTCGACCGTGACAAACGAGCCGCCATGTTTTTAATCCAGGATTAAGAAACAACCAGAAGCAAAGCGCCCAATGTTGAGCGCTTAAGTTAAACGTAGTTTAGTGCTAGGTTTAGCGATCAGCGAGTTTGGTGCAACCGAACGAAACCGAAACTGAGCTTAAGTTCCCGGCTAAGCTCCGCTTTGCGTTAAGCGACGTCGGTGCAACCGGCCCTTAGTAAATCGTTTTCAAAGGCCCGCTGCCACTTCAGGCGCGCGCTTCAGAGAATGCATCGAAGTGGCAGCGCGAGCTCCCGCTAAATATAGCGTGGCCTGAAAACATAGTCTGCTAAAGTTCTTCAATAATTTGTGCTCGCTCCTAGAAAACAGAGACCTAGAAGATGCCCGCGCCTGGTACATCGTTTTCTTTTCCATCGATCCCAATTTGAGGCAGGCTTGAGCGTGATAAGCCGTTTTTTCTTGAAGATGGAATGTTTTGTGAAGATGTGAGTCATCCTTACATATTCAAGTCACCACTTCTCGCGCATGTGTTTTGAGCTCCTTGATCAACCGAAAATATCTATGAAACATTCCTTCAATGGGTGCGGGGATGCATCGCAGCTCTCAAGTATGCGTTTACTTTGCCACGGGCTAAACTAAAGACCTTCGAAAGCGGCAATTCGGTGACTGCGCGTGCGCAGCCTTGCAGCTCCGTAAAACCGACACCCGAGGAGCTAGGCTTGGTAAGCGCCAAAAAAGAGAGCAGATTACGCGATAGGAGCTGAAACTCACGAGGTCGCTGCTGCCGCACCCATCGCCCGTCGCTCAGAATGGGGATTTTCTCGGCTTATCCTCTCAGAAGAAGCCGGCGCAAAAGGGGACCTTTCCCCTCTCCTCGCCGTGCTACAATACAAGAAAGAAAGAGGGCGAGGAGGACTTTCCGCCAGGCGGAAGAATATTTCTGCTGGTCCTCCTTTAAGATGTCCCTAGACAAGTCGTCTTCTTAATTTCGTATAGGGCCGAATATAGGATAGAATGTCATTATAACCAACAAAGAAACTTGTATATAGATTAACTCGATAACTCAAAATACATGTGTCGCTAAAAATTTAAAGCGTCTCGTAACGCCTGTAACCCCGAATAAGAGCGCAGCTCTTGAGTAGGAGAAGGAAAGGGTATCGAGGGGAAGGTATATCCTTATTCCCTCCTCCTCACCTCCTCATCCTCATCCTGTCTCCTCCCTCCGAGTGGCGCCGCCGTCGCCTCACGAGGGTCACGTGACCTCACGGGGGTCACGTGATGTCACCGGGGCCACGTGACCTCACGGGGTCACGTGACCTTCGTGGCGTTACGTGGCCCCTGTAAGGTCACGTGACGAGGGCGATGACGTCATCACGATGACGTTATCGTCATCGTTATCACCAGTGACGTCACTGATGAAGTCATCATCACTGATGACATCACTGATGAAGTCATCATCACTGATGACGTCATCAACATCGTCATGTTCACTGATGACGTCATCCTCATCGTCACCGTCATCATCACTTATGACGTCATCAGTGATGTCAATGATGACGTCATCGGCATCGTCACTGATGACGTCATCAGTGACGTCACGCGTCCCATAATGCTCCGCGCGGTTACGCCGACAGAGACGTCGACGGCGACGCCGCTCAAGCCGAAAACGGGCGCCTAAGACTTGCGCTCTAAAAATAAAAAAACGAGGCAGGCTGAATTTTGCGAAGATGTGACCCTGTCTGCAGCCGTTATAAAAAAAAAAAGAAATAGGAAGGAACGGGGAATGTGAGGTCCGACCGGGGAGGGCCCGCTTAACCAGGCCCGTTTAACACTTTGCGAACCATAACGGAGGACTCCGGGTATTAGCCGTTTCCGAAGGAGGTTCAACGGACAAGCAAAGTGTTCAGTCAGCAAGCAGGTGGGAAGAAGCTCTGGCTTTGGGTTGAGATTGAGTCCTAGCAAAATGGACAATTGGGCGAGTTGGTAAGAGTTCATAATTACTTACAGCGCGACTGGGACAAGGACAGACAGAGGAGAAAACACAGGACAAGCGCTGAACTAGCAACTGGTTCTATTGAAAAGAAAAGACATGTAATGCTGCTGCTGCTCGTGCAGGCATTTTTCTCCGTGGCCCTGGCACTTCTTCTTTCACTCAATGCGAAACCGGCCAAGTTATCCGAGATCCAAAAAGTGAAAGCCGTTTACAAATCCCTGTAACGCCGAATTGGAGCGCAGCTCTTGAGGAGGAGGAGTGAAGGGTACTGAGGGGAGGGTAGACCCCTCCTCCTCCCCTCATTCTTTAATACGCTCAGGGGGGGCGGTCACGTGACCTCGGGGGGGGGTGTCACGTGACTTCGGGGAGGGGGGGTCACGTGACCTCGGGGGGTCACGTGACCTCGGGGGGTCACGTGACCTCAGAGGGGTCACGTGACCTCAGAGGGGTCACGTGACCTGGGGGTCACGTGGGGGTCACCTTGGGGTCACGTGACCTTGAGATGACCTTGGGAGGGGTCACGTGACCTTGGGGGTCACGTGACCTTGGGGAGGAGACCACGTGACCTCGGGGGTCACGTGACCTCAGAGGGGTCACATGGGGTCTTGGGGTCACGTGACCTTGAGATGACCTTGGGAGGGATCACGTGACCTCGAGGGGTCACGTGACCTTGGGAGTCACGTGGGGTCACGTGACCTTGAGATGACCTTGGGAGGGGTCACGTGACCTGGAGGGGTCACGTGACCTTGGGGGTCACGTGACCTTGGGATGACCTTGGTTACGCCGACGGCGACGCCGACGGCGACGGCGACGGCGACGCCGCTCAAGCCGGGAACGGGCCCCTAAGAGCTGCGCTCTAAAAAGCCGATCTCGCTCTTCATCAAAGTCACTGTGGGCTGGCTCACACACAAAGATCCGGTTTTTGTTATGTGGTACGTCTCCATCGTTTCTCGGGGTAGTTTGTGGTTGTGTCGGAACATCACTGTAGTCTTGTTGAACAGGGGTTGGCATCCGCAATCCCGGCATTGCCGGGATTGCGGATGCCAACCCCTGTTCAACAGGACTACAGTGATGTTCCGACACACCACAGTTCTATGAAAGGAACTGCTCACACGCATCTCGCGATGCATTGCCGGGATTGCGGATGCCAACCCCTGTTCAACAAGACTACAGTGATGTTCCGACACACCACAGTTCTATGAAAGGAACTGCTCACACGCATCTCGCGATGCATTGCCGGGATTGCGGATGCCAACCCCTGTTCAACAAGACTACAGTGATGTTCCGACACAACCACAAACTACCCCGAGAAATGATGGAGACGTACCACATAACACAAACCGGATCCTTGTGTGTGAGCCAGCCCACAGTGACTTTGATGAGGAGCGAGATCGGCGTTTTGGATCTCGCATAACTTGGCCGGTTTCGCATTGAGTGAAAGAAGAAGCGCCAGGGCCACGGAGGGGCATGCTTGCACGAGCAGCAGCAGCATCAGATGTCTTTTCTTTTCAATAGAATTAGTTGCTAGTTCAGCGCTTGTCCTGTGTTTCTGTGTTTCTCCTCTGTCTGTCCTTGTCCCAGACGCGCTTTAAGTAATAATTGAGATTGAGTGCTAGGAATGCACGCCTTTCAAAAGAATAAGGAGAAGGAATAAGGAACACGCAATATGACGTCCGACGACAAATCGTGGAGGGCCATTGTGATAGCAGACGTCACAGGGAAGCCTACCAACAAGTACAATGACCCGAACGTACTCTGGAATCCTTACTATTGATAGCGATTCGAGCATTAATATGAATTTAATTGGATTTATTTAAACACTAGATCTAGGGTAACAGGGCAAATGGCAGATTGATTCTGCATGAATTGGCCTTATCACCCGTTTACAATGCTCAGCAGGCTATTACAAAAACAATACAAAATAAGAAGTACAAAACGACACAGTAGGACGTCAACAACAATCAGAGCAGCATATTTTGCATAAAGTTTATACAAACGTCAGTGCTTATCTTAACACTGAAAATTTAAAAGAAGCCGGGTAATATCACTGATATGCAATGAAAACACTATCTGAAAATATTTACTCAACGTGACATAACAAATGGTACCGTTTTATACTATTTTTGAAGCACAATATAAAATAATTCCCATAGCCTATGAATGCATTGTCTCTAGACATCCATAAAGTAGGCGAATACAAGAAATACAAAAAAAGTTATGAAAACAAAATGGCGCGACAATATTGCCTAGATAGCTTGTATGATAGCTGAAACTTTACATAAGTTTGCGATAAGGCTTGTTTACTCGTGAATACGGCTGAATACGCTGCGAGAGCGTTTTGTCGAGGCTTGGTTAGCGTTTAACTCACCGCCATTTGTCGACATTAGTCTCCCAGAACGTACTCTTTAGGTAATAAAACGTCAATTCACCCTTTCCCGGCCTGCCGTTTCGGATGGATGGATAGATGGTAATGCCTATACCGTTTGTAACGGGCGACAGCTTGCGCCACCTAGCCTAACATTTCGTCATCCTTTCTTTCTTTGTTAGTTTGTATAAATTTTGTTTTAACACAACCGCCCCCCCCCCCCCTTTTTTTAAAGTGTTACCGATGTTTATTTTTATTTGTATTTTCAGCCCTCCCTAGATCTTTTCCGCCAATCTTCCAACCTCCTCTTAGTTACCGCAATTCTTCCCCTATCTATTCGTCCATCCATATCCGGAAAACCCAGTGCCCCCTCCGAATCCGTAGTCATCCCCCCCAAGAGAGTGAGACGAAGTCTCGTGTACCTTAAAATTGCATATTCTGTAGTTTCCCTTTTGCGGTTGCGTACGTCGCACGGAGTGTCCACTTCCTGGAATTTAGCCCTGTACGTTTTCGTTCTCAGCGCCCCCGTTATAGCTGCAAACATGAAAGAGCTCCCCTCTGAATTATCATACAGCTGTCCCTTCTTTATTGCTTGTTTTTGTTCCCTGTATATTGTTAAAGCTGATTTCGACTGCATTCTCTCTTCCCACAATTTCCCCTCTGTTTCCTTTTCTCCCTTTTCTACTGATATGCTCTGATCGGCTCCATCTCGTTCAATGTATTTAAATCTCAGCTTGCGGGTTCGGTTTGTCCACTTAGTGTTTAGACTTTTCATATATAGATACTTGTGCACTTTCGCTGCCCACCGTGTATCCCCAATTTCAGCTAGTCTTTGTTCAAATTTTACTTTACTGATCGCTTGTCTATTCTCGAAAGATGCCCAACCCATATCCCCCTGTAGTCCCTCATTTGGTGTAATGTGCCCCCGATGCCAACCTACCCACACTTTTTTCTGTATCTCTAAACCTGCCTGGATTCCTGACCTCATCACACAATACCGCATTCTCAAATGACAGTCCTGGCACCATGACTCCCTCCATACACCCCTAATACTTCATATCTATTATAGTTCTATAGTGCCCTGCTTTTTACGATAGCCGAACCTCGTTTCCCCTACTTTATTACAATATCTTCATGGTCTTTTAGATACCGTCTTCCTTCACTGAACCATGCTCCCAGATATTCGTACTCTTCTACGCGTTCTATCATTGTGTCCTGTATCTCCAGGGGTTCTCCCTTCTCGTCGCTGAAAAATATTATACCAGACTCGTCCCTACTAAATTTTAGTCCTAAATTGTCCCCTTTCCTGGTGAAAATCCATATCAGTTCCTTTATTGCCTCACGACTTTCTGATACGAGTACAATGTCGTCTGCATACATTAACCCTGGCAATACTTGATTTACTTTATGTCCTTCCTCCATGTAAGACAGGTCAAAACCTAGGCAGCACTGTTCTAACCTTTTTTTTTCCATCTCACTGAGGTATATTATAAGGAGCAGGGGAGACAATGGGCAGCCCTGTCAAAGACCTGTTTTTATTGCTGCTGGTCTTGTGGTTTCGGCTTCCCATGTTATAACATGGGAACCCTGCTCTTCGTATGAACCCGTTCTAGAAGCTTAACCATGGTTCCTTCTAGTCCATATCCCTTCAGTTGGTTACACAGTTTTTTCCGATTCACATTCTCATATCTCTTTTTGATGTCTAAACAGACTACGCAACGAACGTGTTGCCAGACCGGATTATGTCGACAGGAAAACAAGGCTGCCAGTTTTCTTGTCTCGATCGGCGCCGCGTGATTTCCGGTGAGCTTGGACGATGTCACATTTGGATGCCGAAATTAGCATCGACCATGGGATGGGACATGTTTTTTTTTCATCGGTTCCCTCGGACAGATTCCACCTTGATTGAAGAGCGCCGTGGGTTTGTGCGGGCGGTGAAGGGGCAGACCCTTCACGGCACAAAACTACGCCTTCCGGCACTAGAATGGCTTGGAGCTTAAATGAGAATTCCTGAGCACTGTAAACGTTTTAATTTTTGCGAGAACCTAAGTTTCTCGAATATCGCAACATAAATATTGCCGCAAAAAATAAATCGCCCGAACATATTGCTATACAGTAAAGAATACATGGGAAACGACATCTAATCGCAATATTTGGTGCCGGCGAAATATGGCCGAATTCCACACTTCCCGACATTTGCGAAATATCGAGCCCGCAAACATAAAGTCGTATACAGTATTCGGATCTCACTTCGTCATTCGTCACAAGACAATCAATTTAATCGCACCTCAGAAAGGCACGCTAGAAAGTAGCGTGTTTGTTACATTACCACTCTATGAGACAGAAAAGTCATCGCTCTATAAAGATCACCTAGACTTTGCGTCGACTCTGTTCGCTGACACGAAATAACGTCAATCAGGATCGCTACGAGTGATGGAAAGATCACGCAATGGTAGGAAGTGGCAGCCTTCCAATTCCGCCCATGACGCACACGGTGCTTCTCGAGGAATACGCCGACACCATGTACGGCGACTTCGTCATCGAGAGAAAGCAGACGCCTCAGACGAGGAATATCCGAGAGTCATCTGAGATGTCCCACTAAACGCTGCGGACTTAACCATCTTCCTTAATAGCCCATCCTGGGCGGGCATGTCACAATGAGTCCGTCTTGTAGTGCAGGTATCGCCTCACCAGAGGACCGCGAACTGCGGTGGCTTCTCAATCTCAACCCACCCAGCTGAAATCGCATGTCTTCGGCCATCAGCAATTGTCGCCGAAAATTAGCGGAACCACAAAAACTATAGTCGGCGACAGGTCATGATCTCAGGGTGATGGAAAAACAAGGCTGGGAAGGAGGGAGCAGGCGGAATGCTGGAAAGAGGAGGATGTTTCGACCTTCCCCTTTCTGCATTACATTTGCATCTTCTCCCCAGCTTTCCTTTCCCTCGTCTTGGGTTCTTGACCTGTCACCAATTATAGACAGAAAGCCGACGTACTGAAACACCAACCTAGAAATTACAGGGGTCAAGCCTAATATCTATTTATTTATTTATTTATTGGAATAACTCCACAGCGCCCGTAAGGGCATTATAGTGGGGGAGGGGCAAATACAAAATGAACATGACGCCAAAGAACACTTAATTGCTGAAACAGTCAAAACTCAAAAGGTCACTTACCCGGAGCAATTAACATGAAAATAAAAACAAACAAAATCCCAAACCAGCGTAAAGCTAGACACTGCACTCGTGAATATACGCAGACAAAGCTGAAGTTTGTAGGAATAACAGGTTTTAAGAATCTGACAATACGTGATAAAATTGAGAGCTTACGTTTGTTGAGACAATCTCTTCAGGTAACTGGTTCCACTTCAGTAACGCCCCTGTTTTCTACCCAAGAAACCCTCGAACTCAGTCAAAGTCAGGTGCAATGTTTGTCGATGTATGGCGTCACATCCGTGGAAAAGGGTGAATTACGAAGGTAACTCTAAACAAGAAATATATGACTTAGCACACAGTGCTCGACAGTGATGACGAGAGCGCGATATTGGCGCGTCTCGCAGTTTATTTGAAAAGGGATATTGCCTTTTAAAATATTACCACGTAGAAAAGTTTCCCAAATGAGCCAGTTCGCCCCACTAGTAATTTAATGGACAAACTTCCTACTAAAAAAAAAGAAAAAAAACGTAAATACTTTTTTTTAGTTAACAGTGTCCTTCTAGCTACGACGGCTGGAGTAATTTTTGGGGATTAGGGATCGCAGCAGGATCATGGACTTATTGTAACAGGCAGGAAAAACGACAAGTTAGGAGCAATTGAAGCAAAATGAAGAGCTAATTATGGTTGGGATTGTGCTGCTCAGTATTTCACTAATGTTCTGCAGGTTCAGAAAGCAAAAACATAATTATTTAGTACAACGATCAATAGTTACTGATACAAAGGATGTTGTTTTTGCTTTCATTTTGCCAACTGCGGAGGTAAAAGTGCGTCTACCAAAATATTCATTCATCAATTTTTAACATATAGTTGAACGTGAGCGCGTTGGTTTTTGATGACTTGTTACAGAAATAATAAATAGAAAGGACACGAATGATGTCCATCCTTGTCCGTCCCATCTGTTTATTTTTTCTGTAACAAGTCATTTTAACATATATATCGTTTTATTTGAAACTTCATATCTCATCGTATTTTCCCTTTTTTGTTTCTTTCGATGCATTTCATTTGGCGAGTCTGTAGAAAAAAAAACAATTTATGTAGCTCATTTTTTTTACCGCACTCATTTTCCCATATAAACAAAACAAGAAGTGACTGATTATTATCATTTAAAGGCACACTCACAGGGTATTTATGCTCGCCGAGGTTTTTAGTTGTACGTGACATATGCGAGCCCAACTACCCAGAATAGAATTTGCGGCTCAAAATTCGGTTTCTTTCAGCCCGAAAACCGCCGATCGAGAGCTGGCCGGTTTGAGTCGCGCTCACTCTCTTTTCCATGGTCACGGGCCGTTTTCTAAGGTTCCGACGAGACCACCAAATTAAATCAAAGGCCTGAGTCATTGAAGGCTTACAGTGAATACTAAAAATAGAAAAAAAAATACGAAACCCATTTTTCGTGGCTCCAAAAAGCTGCAAATACGGTGATCGAAAAAAAAAGGAAGCACGGACAACCGGAAGCATTCTGTGCGTTCACTGCATAATCCTCAACATGGCGTCGTTTCGCGCATCGTGGGACTAGCGGATGGCAGCGGACGACGAGCGTTGGACTTTACTTCAGAACTGTCGTTCAAGGTACCGGCAAATTCTGTCTTCCTTCGAGAGAGAAATGTTGGAGCGATCAAAAGAACTGATATTCATCCCGTACGACACGCCCGACCAGCAAGCCGATTGCACGAAGACATCGCCGAGCCGTCGTCTCTTCTCGTGGCTGAAGACATCGCTCGCTCAAACGTCAAGCACGAAGTGCGTGCTTCGAGTTGAATACGCACGCGTACGGCTTCTTTACGAGGTGCGAATGTGGCCTATGCGTGGTGCTGCCCGACTTCAAGCCGGGAGTGCATGTATTGAAGGGAAATCGGCATCAAGCTTCCGACATGCAGTCTACCCACCGCATTACTATGCATGATTGAGTACCTTCAGTAACTCAGTGGAAAGACGGCAGGGGTTCGATCCCTGGTAGGGGTGTACCTCTTTTTTTTTTCGTCAAGCATTTTGCGATGTTTACGTTTCTTTTTTTACAATTATCACTGAAAAAAAAAAACACTTGTTGTGGACGATACATCGCTGAACTAAATTTATTTATTTATTTATTTATTTATTTCAGTACCTTCAAGGCCCAGGGGGCGTTACAGAAGGGAGTGGTGGAAAACATAAAAACAAACAACAGGTAGTAAATGCAGAAATTGAAACAGAGAATGAAAAATGCAGACAACGCCGGTTAATAAGGAAGTACTTAACACTCAATGGCGGATCTGAAAGTGAAATCGTCGGTAATCATTGCGATGGAGGTGGGCAGGTGGTTCCATTCGTTACTAGTCCTTGGGATAAATGAATCGAAAAACAAGTTAGTGCGACAAATGGTATGGGATTTCATTTTTGACACCTGCGAACTCAATGTAGTCACTTTCCACAAAATGCAAGGAGCATATGAATCGGGTAGCGTCCGCTTTCCGAGCTTCGCGTAACTGTTCTACAGGAATTGCAACCAGCCATAAATCCCGACCCGTTGATCTTTCAAAAACTTGTGCACTCTGCCGCACAATGCCACTTTCAGACACAGGACATGTGAGGCAGCTCTGCACGCAACATCTTGGAAGTATTCATTTCGGAGCCGATCACGGAAATTCACCACGGCACTCGGGCACTCTCTACTCATTCTCCAACTCCTCAATGTACAAAAGAACTCATCTTGAAGTACAGAGCAGCGAGCGGAGCAAACATAACTGCAGAGGAATCGCACGGCAAACGAATGCATTTCGTCTGCAACATGCAGAGAGAAAAAAAAAAAACAAAAAAAACGCACGGTCGGGTGTAGCCGCGTGACTTCCGCCACTCACTCTATCCTCTCCACTTCTTTGTGCAGTGCGGGAGTTTCGGTTTCGGTTGATAGCAGTTGCGTTTTTTGGCTTTATTAAAAAAAAAAAAAAATACGTGACTCTGTAGCAAAATATTATTTGTGTAGTGTTCTGATACCATAATATGTCGCCTGACAAAAAAGGAAAAAAGATTTTGGGGGGTGTCAGTGTGCCTTTAAAGTTACGAGGCTCTAAATCATGTCATTAAAAACCAGATCGCCACAGGCCATTGAGATGTTTTGGATTGTAGGCACAAATCATGCTTATAAACACGCACGGCAGCCCAGAGCAGACTTTCAGGCAAACCTAATGCACACCGCTTTCAGCTCAGGATAATAAGTAGAAAAAACAAAAAGAGATTTCCAATACATGCCAAAACATTCCATAGCAAGATCAAAAGCAAAAGCTGAGGTCGTCCCGTTTCGCAATTTCGGAAACGGAAATTGATTCCAAAGAAGGTTCGGAAACCCCGTTGGTACTCCGGGTTCCCAAAATGCGTCGTCGGCGTTCATTCCCACGTTAATTGGATACAGAAACCCCCTGTATACCAAGGCCACGGTGTTTGATTTTCTACGTCTTCAACAGAAGGCCATCGCTCGGCCCCGCTTGGCACGAGTGCAGGGTCAGTGCTCTGCTGGGACCCGTGCTAATTCAATGAGAACCCATTATGCTGGCAAACAAAAAAGCGCGTTTCCGTGGGCGCCTACTAAATAGTTCGCAGCACCATGATCTCCCGTACTTATTCGTCGTATTCTTATTTACTGCTGGCGCCGCCCGGCAACAGCCAGGCGGCGCCAGCAGAGTGAGAGCGCACGGTTATACCCTGTCTCATTGTAACTTGGCAAAGGGTGAACGATAAGCCACACATAGCATGCCGAAGGCGTCGACGCGCGCGACGTATACGAGCGCAACGCACACATATTGCAGCATGGCGCAGCGAAAAGCCTGATACTTCTTCGGAGTAGAGGCGTGCTCCGGTGATACGCAGTCACGTTCCCATTGACCCGCCAGGGCCGTAGCTTCCACTGTACTGGCATGTTACGCGATCACGGCTTCCTGGGATACCCAGTATTTCTTACTTCAGACACTAGGCTAAGCGGCGCCAGCAGAGAAAAGGCTCAAGTTTGAACAATGGAGCCGCCACTCCCAGGGGTACCCAATATTTCTTGCTTCAGTCGCTAGATGGCGCCAAACAAAACAGCATTGCAGGTTTCCTATACAGCTAGTCAAGCAGCATCAAAAGTGCATTATCACGGGGGTCGTAATCTTTTTGCGTTTTTTTCACCGGTTTATCAAATCACGCATAAAAATAGCACAGCCTGACGCCATATTTATAACGCGTGATTAGTTTAGATGGTTATCAGAAACGCACATACACATTGAGCGCTATGACGATACACATTTCGGAGTCAATTGATTACCCTATCAGATTAAAGTTGTGGGACTGCTCAGACATGGAGCGGAAAGTGCAGCAAACGATACGCATGGCATGTTGGCTGGCAGAACATTGTTTGCTTGTTACATTACTCGGGTGACCCCTTGAGGCAAATAACATTCAGGTAAACACGAAAAATGTTCTATTACCATTACGGCCACACTTACGTTCATAAACACAAAACGATGCTGAAATCTCTGCTGTCGCTAGGCTAATTCTCAACAAAAATTGTTAGCATTTAGAGCAGGGTTCCGGCTCGGCGAAGGATGGGAATTGCAACCTCGGAACGGTCCGCACACTGTAGTCTTCGAAGAACCAATCCTTCCTCTCCTGGTCTCGGCAGTTTTGCGCAAACGGCGCCGTCGCTCTGCCTCGGCTGAACGTTGTCGCGCACGTTGTGCCACCCCCACTGCAGCACTTCCTAGAGATAAAGCCGTAGTTCTCTTGTCGTGACGTCACAAAGGAAGGCCATCGGGGCCGAGCGTCGAAGAGAAGGCAACGCGCGTGGATCGACCGTTCTAACGCGCGTTTAGTCACGTACGTGGGTCTTATTAGGTAAGCTGAAAGCCGCGCATACCAACACGTCCAGAAAACATTTTATTACACAGGAAAAATATTACATCGCTAAATATTTGGTACGAATTGGCAGAGGTATGCGTGTCAGACGTCTAAAGAAAAATATGATTGTTCTAAGTCGAAAGCAATTATTGCTGTAGGAATCCATATTTTATACCGAAATACTTAAAAAAAAAAATGTCGAGACACGCAGTCATTGGATACAGCAAAACAGATCACAGTTAAAAATCAAGTAAACGTAATCAACGCGGACACGACTAGACATGTGTCACTTACGATTATGTAAGCGACGTTATCGCGCGCAGTCCCTGAATTATTTAATTACACCTCGGCCCCATGGCCAAAATATTGTAATTTCGATCTGATTGAATAACAAAATGGGGTCGACAAGTCAGTTTTGCGTAAATAAAAAAAAAAAGTGAAAGACAAGGACAATAGGCGAACTACACAGGATGAGCACAAGACGCAATGTTTAGCCATCTAGGCCAACCAATTACTTTGCTATTTTTTGACAAATAAGCTTACGACGCTCGTATAATCACTCAAGACCGCGAGCTGATTAAATACCATATCATTTAAGGCAAAATGTATTAACGTTTCTGTATGGCAGAGTTACTAAACTTGCGATTTACAGTCAACTAATTGACTTCTCTCTATGGGCTTGAGCTGCCTCAGAACAAACTATAACTTATTTTGTATACAATAATACTATTACCTTAATACAGATACGATTCTACTATAAATGCGGGAGCAAAATAACATTAGTAGAAATAAACACATAACCACAAAAACACATGAGCACAAAAAATGCAAAAATGCACGAGTAACGACGAAGAACAAAATTCCATTGTATCACGAGATTTAAAAAAAAAAAATTCGTCTGCAGCACTTTTCTTGCGTTCTACATCATTAAAAAAGCCCGAAAATAAGTTGTTTCTCACCTGTCAATCGCATCCACACGCCCCGCACTATCTGCCACGAAAACATTTGAACATATGATCTCCAAGAAGTCTCTTTGTCGAGAAGGGGGGGGGTCTGTGGTTAATCAACCAGTGTCATCGTTGACGAGTTGCAACACATGTCACTCAAACCGTAGCAGGACTTGTTCCGCGAATCCACGTAAATGCTTTTGTATCATGCGAACACAAAACACTACATGAGACTGCGGTGACGTCAAAAAATTGACGGGAAGAAGGAAACAAGTCTCAAAAGAACCACACACGAGAGCACCGGCAGCATAACGAAAAGATATACGTTGTCGACCCACCTTATCTGCGCTCCCTGCGGGGATGACTAATTTTTTTTCTCATTTTCTTTCCCTTCTCAAATGTCTCAGCGTTCATTTTCATACAGTCAGCAGCTCACACACAACGTAAATTTACCAGAATCGGAGCCCGTATGAGGAAAGAAAACGTCGCATCGGAGCAGGTTCCTTCGAAAAGTGTGGGGAGCTGCGGGACTGCACGTAATCCCGCGGTTATGATGATAATCATAAATATAAATTTGGTACTTTCAACCTTGGTAACGCGTTGTGTATTACGTTTATATTATATATATAATAAATTGTACAAGACGGCGCTTTCAAAACGCATATAAATGTCGTATAAACGCGCACGAACACCATCGTGACTGGCGACAAGAAACATTTTTTCACGCCGTTGCCACATATTTTCTCAGGTAGTTGCGCCATGGCCTTCCTTCTCCGACATTGTGACGTAACCACTCGGAGCGATACGGCCTAATTTCTAGGAGGTGTTTCCCACAGCCGCTCAACTCCTTCCTCTCGTCGCTCCCGCGGCGCTTCATTGGAAGCCTGCCAGAACACTCTTCTCCTCTTTTAAGAGGGAAAGTTGACGCAACGCGGCGAACGAACGGAGCGATAGAGCAAGGCGAGAACCACGCATGGGGTCTCACAAAATCACTCCAGTCTAAAGCACGACCGCATAAACGAAAAACGTCTGCTTGCACCAGAGTTATACAATCAAAGCTGCTCACGCTTCGCTATTTTCTTACGTTAAGGTGCGTTACAAAATTTTACGTTGAAGTCACCTGTGTGCTTCATATTAAGCGAGGCTACCAGTTCAAGGAGAGAGTATGACACGCGACAATCGAGACACAAAGGTTTCGGTGACTTACGCGTAACGTAACCTAACGTAAGAAAATTGGGCTTTGTGAACCAGTCTTTAGAAAGAAATCTCCGATATTTTTACAATGCAATTACAGTGCTACAAAAAGAAAAAGAAAAAAAAACCCAGCTACTTTGAGTAACAATGTTACAGACTGCGATGCAAAAAGCTGGTCGCCTATCTAGTCCTCCCTCTATGCCGCGCCTGCGTATTGCCGGAAACAGAGAGGTTCATAGATCTTACTCGTCTGAACTCTGAGCAACGCACGCAAAAACCGACCAAGATTCACACAAATTTCGGCACATGAGAAAGGAGTTTCACAGCATGGTTATTTACTGCACAGCCTAGCGCGAGTATCTATTGAACAAAATCCAAAAAGAAAAAAATCTATTTCAGTAAGAACACGTTTTCGATAACGCGCTGCTAGCTAGTACCTCGTTTTTTCTTTAGTTTTTTTTTTTGCTAAACTTTTAAATGTGGTGAAACAGTTTCCGCGTGCTTCGAGCCTCGTCGTATTTCTGGTTGGTTTACTGGCACATGTGGAACATCTAGATAGCTTAGATTTAAAAGAAAAAGGACGTTGAACCATGGAGAGTATATTCCATTCAATGGCGGATGCCTCCTGAGCAGGTTGGTTCAAGTATGCACGCGTTCCGTTGTCGCGTGGCGTGGAGCGAAGCAGGTGGAGAGGCGGAGACGATTGCAGACGATCGACGTTTCGGTTCTATTGTCGCAGCTCGTATTACAAACGCGGCCCAAAAATATGGGCACACTATTGGGAAGGAGATCCAAACACCGCACGCCTTGCGGCTAAGCTGAGAACTACATTTGTGGGGACAAGAATAACGCGGACCGTTTGTTTGCATTTCTGACGCAGCACTCGTTCGATATGGCCAAACGTTTAACCAGCGTTGGGCTGGAGCTCGTGTTGAATCGATGAAGAACCGACCGAGCGATCGAGTCGGAGTCGAACAGGGAAGCAACGCTCATATCCAAACTCTACCTGCTCTGCTCCTTTCTCGATCAAGGAAGACGAAGTAAATTAAATCCACCGGACGGGCCTTGTGCCGGCTGAGCGCACAGCTGTGGGGTAAACAAGCTGGACATGGCACCCCCTATAGTTTAATCTTCTCACCAATAATAGCTCTTAGTTCGACAATAAAACAACATTTGCAAGACCAAAAACTGCCGAAGCTTGTGTTCTTTGCCCCTGTTCGTTTCCTGTTATTATTTAAAGTAGCCTTCCGACACAGCCGAGCTCTTTATACTTCAGTTTGCTTCGTGTACACACGCCGTATGACAAAAACACTAGCAAGTTTCCTTAAACAAAAAGAAGATAAGACACCGTAAAGCCATCGTATGTATCATTTCGCGCGTTGCCAGGTCACAACTTGAGGCGCGAGTGGTTTGTTACATCAAGCGCTGCAGATACATCAACCAATAAGTCGGGCTAAAACAACGCGGATCAAAAACCCACCACCGTAAACCTGTCAGTTAGTTGGAAGACACGACACAGCTTCAAAACCCCAAAATGGTATAAAGCCTTAGCGAAAGCAGATAAATCGTTTGGAACACCATGCGACAGAGGAGGGGCCTCAGACGGTAAGCCGGCGCACGCTCCCACTTTTGCGCTTTTAACACAAAAGTGGGAGAGTATTCACTTTTGTACTGACAAAAGGAAACGCACAAAGAAAAAAACATGTAAAACAAAGATGCACAGACGGTACGAGAGACAGCTGTGTCTCGATCGCTTAGCGGGTCCTTTTACCTTTTCTTTAGCTTTCGTCTGCTGGTCCAAATTACAAGGTTTTACGACGTCAAGATTTACATCGGCTTTACGGCCCGGATTGCTGTTATATTCTCTCGGAGTCGCCACTCCTCCCCCTCCCCCCCCCCCCTCCTTTATAACATGTTTTAAACCACTTAACGGCGACACGCTGCTCAAAAGAGACTCCAATATCGCCGAGACGAACGATGGCATCGGGATGTAGGTTATATTGGGAAAAGAAAAAAGTTTAATTCATGTGATAAGTCTTTTAAGATCTTACTTTTTTTTCTTTCTCCCAGAGATTTTGGTGCCAGTTACGAGAAGGGCTGACAACTCGACATATTGAAGGTGGCATCATTAAATATCGATCCCTAGTTGAAAGAACTGTACTATCTGTCTCCGTTCGAACATATTTTACTCTTTCGATATTTTTTTCTTGCAATATTCGTTGCAGCGTAATTTCTTTTAATAAAAAAACGACGAACGTTGCGTGTATATTTATACAGCTGGAAGTTACGCCTAAATGGCCGTCTGGTGTTTTAGATGTAGATGAGAAATTTAGCCAGCACAGTAAAACAGTCAGCCTGGAGTCTTTAACATGCATCACACTGTACTTATACACCACCGCACGCCAGTATGATACTCATCGATATCGAAACAGGCGAGAGTGGGGATGTAACTCAGGAGCGCTGGGCTCTGCAGTGCGAGCTTCCGCTTGATGCTCCACATGCAAGTTAAAGCGCTAGAAATTCTCATGTTGGGTTTCGGAGGCCGTATCTGCATGTCGTACAGTATAGGGGTTTTCTGTTTCCTGTCGTCCTCAGTCATGTGTGTTCAGTATCTGGTATGCGGAACGAAAAAATAATAAACCATAGCAACTTGGTATATGCGGGAAAATATAGTTGAGGCTAAACGCGAATGTGTTAAAATAACGCTTTTTTCGTAAACATATTCGAGTGGCGTGGAGATATTAAAACGATCTTTTACCGCATACCAGAAAGACGATATTCAAGATGGCTGCGTTCTTGTGGAAAAGATGTATACTCCGTTCACCCTTAAGCTGAGACTAGAAGCTCTGCCTTCAGCGCGAGCTCGCTGGCTTCCGCAGTGCTTTGGTTGCACGTGCGTGAGCGTTCACACTTGTGTTAGCAAGGGAAGAAAGCTCCGGCTGAGGTGGAGCTTCTAGTCTCAGCTTAAAAGGAAATTGATGCGGTTTTGTATTTGAGTAAAAACACCCAAATTGTCTTCTTTCGGCCTCCAAGATCACGAATATCAAGAATACTTTTTCAATTTGGTGCACGGAGGCTGCAGAAATTAATTTTTAAAGTATTGCTGAAGCCGCACCCTCCCAGGGCATGACGTTATACTAAAAGATATCGAGATCCCTGCTCTCGCGCATCTTCAGCCTCTGTCAAAGCTAGGCACGCGCACTCTTGCTATTTTCCAAAATGGTAGAAATAGACATCACGACTGGCGTCAGTATCGAAAAATATAGTCGCGTAAAAATAGGGCTTTTTAGACTTCGTTCGATTAGTCCAAATGAAGATTTATTAGACAACTGACGTAAAGTTAAATCTTAGAATACACGCATAAGAAATTAGACTTTGGGGGGAAATAATTCTAACCTAAGAAAACCTTTCCCCGCCGTCCTCCTCGCCCACACCTCCAGGGGGTGGCCCGACTACAGCCAAACACGACAAACAAGGAGCCACACAAAGGCGGGCGAGTCGAACTCCTCCGCGGTAGACCGTAGTAAAAAAAATCCGATACCTCGCGGAGCATTATTAATTTCCCCCTTAATGTACCGAATGAAGACGTATGTTCATGAACTCGAGACTATATATATATAATTATATGGGTGATTTCATCTCAACTTAGTCACACATTTTGGCTCAACTTTTTATTTAAAAAAACATGTTCTCGCGTAATTTCTACAGTAAAAGAAGACCCGAGCGGCCATTTCGTCGGATTTTTCGTTCTCAAGTTATGGACCGTCGAAGTGGCCAAGGTGGAAACTGACGTTTTTCCAGCTTATCGGGGGTGCCATATTTCACTCCATCCCTTTTCCTTACTTTTTACGCTACACCAATATACCTTTATGGGAACACTCTCGACATATGTTTTTTTTTATGCTAATTGGTTGTGTAGGCGAAACGTGCCTAATATTTTTTTTTTGTCAAACCGCCTTTTTGCGACGATATTTGACGAAGTTCAGCAAGCTGCGGTGTGTGACCTAAACAACATAATTTTACAATCTTTATACCATCGTAAATCTTTAATTAAGTTTTTTGTTCTCAGAATAAGTTGAATATTTTGTAAGTCATACACAATGCGCTACATGTGCTTGAAAAAACGAATATTTAAAAAAACTAGCGAGTTTGGAGTCGATTTTTTCAAAAGCCCACCTTTTGTTTCTTTTAGTTTTTATTCACAGCTAGGTAATATTGTAGTTTATCAGGAACTACCAACAAAGATTGTAATATACTGTTTCTATGGCCGCTATTAAGACTCAAATCTCGTGCTATAAGAGGTTTGAGCGCGACTTCGCACAGGCGCTCTGCTGAGCAGAAGTTTGGCCTATGTAAGGTTTTCTATTTATCGTTAGCAGTTACTTCAAGATCCAACCATAAACATTAATGAAATTGGGAGTAGTGTACTTAAAAAGGAGTTACTTCGAAGCCCGTATCCGCAAATGCGGGCACCAGCACTTACTTTCTCCCAATTCGGGGAATGCAGATCGTTAAAGAATCCCTCTGGGGCCTTTTGCTTTCGGCTTTGAGTTTGAAATACCGTACTTGATATGTTATTGTCATATTTTCTTAAGTCAAGCAGATATGCAGTGCATATATATATGCACGATTTAGTATATGACGCTTAGGAAGTACGGTTTATTTTTTGCACGTACGGACTCTTTAGTAAAAAAACGAGCATTTCGTAGCGTCTAATGGCGAATTCCACTGGGCATTTTGGAGCGAGCCGGGATCAGTTGGCCAGATCCGGAATGGAGCATACGATCCGAACGGGTTCGCGCCGCCTACGGATCC
This sequence comes from Ixodes scapularis, assembly GCF_016920785.2. Lineage (NCBI taxonomy): Eukaryota > Metazoa > Arthropoda > Arachnida > Ixodida > Ixodidae > Ixodes > Ixodes scapularis. The sequence continues at coordinate 68,874,187 of NW_024609837.1, forward strand.
CCAGTGGAATATGACCACTGCTCCGGGATCGGCGGATGCCTTCCCGTCATTCACCTGCCCGGGGATCCCCTCTCCGCCTCCGCCGCGGTCGTTCCGAAGACGTTTTCGCAATCGCGGCGCTAACGCGTGTTCGACGCCCGAGCGGCAGGGATGTCTCAGGAGCTTCTATACCAAAGATTGCCGGAATGCCGGAAGCTGCTCGAGCAACTTGACGACGAACTGTCGTCAAGCAGCAGCAGCAGTACGACGGGCGGTGCAGGCGGCACCTCCCGAGCGGCCATTGCGAATTCTTCTGAGGCGAGATGGCTCGCGAGAAAGGAAGTCACGTGTGTGCGCTGAGGGCTGTCCCGGCTGGTTTCCGGTTGTATCCGCCGAAATCGGCGGAGCGACTTTTCTCGAATCCAGATCGAGATCTGGAGCGGGAGCTAGTCCAAAACGACAGGTGGGACACGTCCGTCTTGATCCCGATCGCCCAGTGAAATAGGATCGCTCCAGAAAAGTCGATGGCGGCGCGATCCAAAACGGCCAGTGGAATTTGCCATAGGGCTTCAAATATGTTAGTCATGTGTTTAGGTTTCATTTCTATTTTCCGTGATACAATCCGGGTTACTTAGACTTTGTCCTGTTCACTTAAGTTTGTCGCGGAGTCTAGATGTTACGTATCTTCTCCGTCAATACATTGGGCGAAGCTCACACACCTTGCGAATCACGCCAGTACTAAGTAAATAAATATTGTTAGGATAAATATTGTTGCTTCACTAGCGCTTACGCTCAGATATTGAGGTAAGTACTAACATTAAATATGAAACCTTACACAGGTTAAAATTCTGCTCAGCTGAGCGTCTATGTGAAGTCCCGTTCAAAACTCTCAAAGCACAAGATATTGAAATCTTAATAACGGCCATACAGACAATATATTGAAATTTCTGTTGGTAGTTCCTGAGAGACTACTATATTGCATACGTGTAAATAAAAACGCTACGTCCACTTTCCCTCTTACGTGATAGGGAAAGAGTTTTCTCGCACGCTTCCAATGACGCTCCACTTTTGGCGCGCGCTCCCCTAGGAGCTGTGGTGGCTGCATCCGAAATCGCCAACGCCCCGAAGATCAGACTGTCTCACCGAAGACAACGAACCCCTGCGCGAAATGCTAACGCATTTCATCGAGAATCAGCAGCGATTTTCTAGACGTCTTCGCGCACCCGTGGCTTCAATGGTTAGCGCAACTGAAACGCGATGGTAGCTTAGGTCACGTCAGGGAACTGCCACAACCTCGAGAGGGCGCTAGTAAAAATGAACGTCCATCGCTGCGCCCATTCACGTTTTTTGAAGTACGACGAGGCACGCTAGCCGAAGACGCCCCCAGCTACGTCCTGAGCGTCGCGGACTCGTAGGAATCGGTCGCGGTAGACAGATTCACCGGGATCGTTTTGGAGAACAGTTGCGTCGTTCACTGCCTCGTCGCCGCGGGTGGTTTTTGTGCGGAGGTGTCTTCGGCACTCAACCCTCGGTCGCTCAAGACTTTAGCACGATGAGGACGGAGCACTATCCGTCGTCGCCTTTGCTACGTCCTATAGGCCGTAGCATCGATTGTCTGTTGTTGCGGCTACAATCGGGAGCGCAGTGCGTGGTCTTGTCTGTGCCTTGCTCAGTAAACAATTTAGTTGAGCATGTTCAAATTAAGCACAAAGATATTCGAGGCAAATAGAAATAGATGAAAAGACAAGCTTCTAAACGTCTCAACTGACGTTTTTCTGAAGGTCGTAGTTCCAGAGTATGTCACAGTGTCTGTACTTTATACCGAACAAACATGTTCGCACGCTTTAAATAAAATATGCGTCTTATTACAGCATTAACTCTGAAGCTCTTGTTGGAATACGCTATATTTTTTTCTTCGGAACTTAAGAACGCCAGTACGCGTATGTGTGGCTGTACACGAATATTGGGAGCAATATGCGCTATTTAAATTAAGAATTGATGAGAGAGTTGCACAGATCATAAAAACAAGCGATCCACGTTTTGTCTCATGTCTTTTCCACAATTAACCGCTCGCCTAGTCGAAAATACATTTATGTGGCGCACTTATCTAAAGAGTAAGATATTTTTTATTTATAGTAATATAGTGATCATTGTTGCAAAATACAACAATGCCGTTGTTGCATGACGGGCAGGCGTGACCGGCGCGTGAACTCTGATGTGCGCGAGCTTAGCTTGTACTCCTGGGGATCGACCATCGGCAACCAGCCATGGTCGTTGAAGAACGACAGTCTCCTTTAAAATAGTAGAGTGCTGCCATGACTCTACTTGCATAAGCTATAACAATTGGTGACGAAGCGGACGAAGACAACGGGCCAACGTCCATTGCCCGGACCCCTAGGATGGCTGGGGCGGTATCAACGAGTATCGCCTCAGCACCAACGCTTCCTAGGGACGATTTCGTAGAGCGACTCGAAACGTACTGCGTAGCCAACAGTCTGAAAACGCTTGAGCAGATGTGTGCCGTCCTGCTGAGTTGCTGCGGAGAAGAAACGTACTCGTTAGTCGTCACCTTGGTGAAGCCGACGAGACCGACAGCTGCAGACTATACCACGATAGCGAAAGCGGTCAAGGCTCATCTGCACCCAAGACCATCGGACCTCTACGCAAGGTTCCCGTTCTACAAGCGCGACCGGCACGCCGGCGACACAGTTGCAGACAACGTGACAGTGCTTCGAAAGCTGACAGAAGACTACGGTTTCGGAGATAGACAACTGGCCACTTGAAATCATGATGCGAGACAGGTTCGCCTGCGGCGTCGCGCCCGAGAGAGTGCAGTAACTGATTTTGGTTGAACGCAACTTGACGTTCGACGTAGCCTACGACTTGGCCACCACTGCAGAGACAACGTCGCAGCAACAGCCAGACATCGGGAAGCAACGGCAACAGAGCGGTAAATTATACTCTGGTAGTGAAATTCAACCTACAGCGATGAAACCTCAGAAGCAAGCAGACAGCGAAAACTGCCACCGTTGCACCGGTAAACACAAATCTTTCCTGTGCAAATTTAAAGACTCCGTCTGCTACAAATGCCAAAAGAAGGGGCATATAGCAAAGGCATGCCAAAGTAAGACCGCCAAAGTAAATGAAGGCACACAAAAAAGGGAGACAGATTTTATGAAATAGACGAATTAGTTAAAACTACGAGGTGCACGAAAACGAAGAAAAGTTTCTAGTGCCAGTAAGGATAGCGTCACAAGGAGTAATCATGGAAGTTGACTCTGGAGCGTTTTGCTCTATCATGAGCGAAGAAACGTTTCGCCAGACAGAGAAGCGACTGATTCCCATAGAGAGCACACCCACCAAGTTGTTACCCTGGTAAAATAAAACATTGCCCACAGTTGGCAAAGCAAGGGTAATCGTCATGTTTAAATTACGCAAGGTTGTTTTGCCGATCATGATGGTGGCACAGCACGGAAGAAGCTTGATGGGACGAGACTGGTTTCGACCGCTTGGCATCGAGTTACACAATATCCGACACGTCAGCACGTCCGACGAAGCAGTAACAGCACGATTTTCCGAGGTTTCTCGCACCGATTTGCCCGGATTCAAGGGAGCTCCGATCCACATCGAGCTCAACGACGTGCAATCCAAGTTTTTAGAGTCGGTCAGTGCCGTTCACCTTTCGAGGGGATGTGACCAAGGAGTTTGACCGCATAGAGAAGCAAGGCATCCTGAAGCCGACTCAGTACGCCGACTGGGCCACACCGCTCGTCGTGGTGATAAAGAAAAACAGAACTTTACGCCTGTGTGGTGATTATTTTAGCACAGTTAACAATGCGGTTGAGAACAACGTCTATCCACTACCGACTGTCACCGAGTTGTTTGCCACTCTAGGGTCAAGTAAGGTATTCACAAAATTCGACCTAGCCCTGGCTTATCAGCAGCTCGTACTTCAACGAGTCATCACACTCTAAAAATGTTTGTGCGTCTATTTTTACGCACAACACTCGGAAAGCCAATCACTGAAACTTACGGAGGCAGCTCAGCAAATGACAATGCCAAAACATATGCTTAGGCATAAAACACCGTCTGAGTTGACATTAAGCAATGCAAAACGTCACGCTTGCATTGCTTAATGTCACAACTTCGACTGCGTTTTTTGGTCTAAACATATGTTTCGACATTTTCATTCGCTGAGCTGCCTCCGTAAGTTGCGGTTTTTGGTTCTCCAAGTGCTGTGCGGGAAAGCAGACTCACGGGCTTTTTTTAGAGTGGAGAAGTCCTCACCATGAATGCGCTGAAAGGGCTGTACAAGGTTCGCCGACTTCCTTTCGGTATATCTCTCGGACCAGGATTGTTCCAGCGTGTTGTAGAGAGCCTACTGTCAGGTATACCGGGAGTTGTCGTGTACCTTGACGATATTGTTATCTCGGGCTCGCCCGTGGCGGAGCACGATCAAAGGTTAAGAGCAGTCATGCAGCGGTTGTAAGACTCGCATTTGCGGGTGAACAAAGATAAATGAGAGTTCTGTAATACAAGCATAGAGTACTTGGGTCACAGAATTGATTCCACTGGCATTCACCCAAGTGAAGAAAAAGTGACTGCAATCAAGAGCGCGCCGAACCCAAAGAACGAAAAAGATCTGAGCTTTTTTGAGGCTAGTCAACTTTTTTAGAAGTTTTCTTAAATGGAAAGCTGAAGTTGTCGAGCCAATGTATCGCCTTCTAGACGAAGAAAGAAAATGGGCTGGGCCGCAGGAGCATAAGAAAGCATACCGGAACCTAAAGGGGCTTCTCAGCTCTGACGAAGTTCTAGTTCGCAACGATCCAGCGCTACACTGGTCTTGTCGTGTGACGCTTCAGCGGTTGGTGTTGATGCAGTTCTTTCTCACAAGAAAAATTATGGTACAGAAGTGCCGCTAGCTCATGCGCCACGGACATTGGGCGAAGTAAGCGCAATTACCCTCAAATCGACAAAGAAGGACTTGCCGTAGTTTATGGTTTTAAGCACTTTCACCAGTATCTCGGGGAAAGACAATTCACGATCGTGACAAATCATAAGCCGCTTCTTGGGATTTTTGACAGAAAGAAGCCGATGCCACAGATCCTGTCACCGAGGATTCTGTCGTGGAGTTTGCTGCTGTGGGCGTATTACTACAAGCTTGTGTTTCAACCAGGAATCGATAACATCAACGCGAGACGGGTTATGCCGTCTTCTAGCACCAAGCAGTTTCGACGAGCCAGTGCCACCAGGTGACGTACTCCTCGAGGGTGTCGAGTACCCTCCACTGCAAGCAGCAGATATCGGAAAGCTGACAAAGCAAGACTCTACGCTGGCAGGGGTCAAGCAATGGATACTCTCGGGTTGGCCCGGAGAAAACCTGGGAGGATCTTTCGCACCTTTTGAGGTGAGACGCAGGGAACTTCCCTTGCATCGGGATTGTATTTTGTGGGGAAATAGAGTGGTCGTTCCCGAGCAAGCCACAAGGAAGGTCCTACATTTGTTTTATGTAAACCACCCAGGAATGACAGCCATGAAAACGTCGGTCAGGGCGTACATTTGGTGGCCTAAAGTCGATCAAGCAATCGAGGACTTTGTACGCCATTGCCAACAGTGCCAGGAAAACCGGCAGAGCGATTCCAAAGCACCTGTTCACTTTTGGATAAAGCCAGAATAGCCCTGGAGCCACCTGCACGTAGATTTTGCTCGACCTGTTTGAGGTAAAAGTGTCCTGTTTGTGGTGGACGTATTTTCTTCCTGGGCCGAAGTCGAGATTATGCCATCCACGAAATCAGGTGCAGTGATTACGACGCAGGGGAAACTATTCGCGACACATGGGTTCCCCGGCGTAATTGTTTCAGAGAGCGAAACGGCCTCAAAAAGTTTGGAAATGAAAGATTTTTTTGAAACTTAATGCTGTCCGTTTCATCTACACAGACCCGTACTATCCTGCGAGCAATGGCAGGGCAGAAAGAAAGGGGAGGGGGGAAGTCAAGTCCGCCTTAAAGTAGTTAACTCAAGTCGACACACAGTGCAATATTTCACGTTCTTTTTTTTGTGTTTTTTTTTTTAAGCAGCCCACGACACCTCGCTCGGACACCGGGAAAACTCGGAAAGAGTTCATGATGGGACGGAGGATGCGGTCTCATTTGAACATACTGTATCCTGATCTCCAGAGAGATCTCGGAGCGGATCAACCAAAGGTCAAGCCGGTCCACGTAGGCGACACCCTCTACGTCCAGAATTTTGTGTTTAGACCACGGTGAAACGCAGCAAAAGGTGTAGGAGTGACGGGAGCAGTCTCCTACAAGGTCCAGCTGGCCAATCGAGAGGTTCATCGACGTCATCGTGATTACCTCAGGAAGACGTGGTTCGACTGGAATAAAAACCCTGAAGCTGACGTTGACTACAACCTCAAGCTGCCACCAACATGAAACATTACAAGCATCTCCTGCCAGGAGAAACCCAAAAATAAATGTTCCTGAGGTTGGGCCATCGCCAGCGGCTCAACCGGAGTAGCCGCTCAGAAGATCAGTACGAGAGTGACGTCCAGTCATCTGCTACGGAACTGTCCCACCTGAGGGGGAAGGAATGAAATATAGTGATCATTGTTGCATAATACAACAATGCCGTTGTTGCATTACGGGCAGGCGTTACCGGCGCGTGAACTCTGAGGTGCGCGACCTGGGCTCCTGCTCCTGTGACTCGATCATCGGCACCAGCCATGTCCGCTGAAGAACGCCAGTGTCCAGTAAAGAAGCACGTTGCCGCTATGACTCTGCTTGCATAAACTATAGCATTTACTATTTATTTATTTATTTCAAACACTGTCAACCCTTGCTGGTTATAGCAGGAGTGGATACAGTAATACATCAAACAAAATACAGGTAACACAAGAACTTATACATAGAACAATCATTCTCGCAGGTGCAACTACTCGTCAGCAAACCAGTTCATCGAGTTAAACATGAAACAGCGCAAAAAAGAAAAGGTCAAGAAATATACAGGAGAGGTGGTAGCGCCTGTCCTGTATACTTTTTGTCCTTATCTTTTTTGCGCTATTTTAGATGTCTAAGAAGAACCATCTAGCCCGACAACTTACCCTTCTAAACTACAGTTTTCTTCAAATTCTTCAACAGAAGAGACGTCAGAAAAAACATTCGGGGGTAATCTGTTCCCTTCTACAATTGTTTTTACAAGAAAGAACTATTTAAAAACATCAATATTGGGCATAAATGGGTTAACTGACAATTCGTTGTTTAGTTGTCGAGACCGTCTTCCAGGAGATCTGATATAAGTTTATGTGTAAATATAAAGATACTTAAAATACAACAAATAAAGACAAAAACTTCAGCCGCGCAATTCTTCGTCTTGACGCCAAGGAGGATAATTGGTCTTCCCTAAACAATGCCAAAACATACTCGTGTCTATCGTATTTAGAAAAGATAAACATTGTTGCTAGCCTTTGAATGCGCTCCACTCTATTATTGGAGTTTTTGCGTTGGGGTCCCATATTATCGATGCATATTCCAATGCTGGGCGCACTAGAGTTTTGCAAACGTTGGTCCGGATATCGGAGTTCGTCCCTCTTAGAGATTGCCTCATAATACAAAGTTTCCTATATGCTGAATTACATACATTTTTAACTTGCGTATTCCAGTTGAGGTCATCCAACATAGTAATACCAAGATACTTAATAGTGTCTTGTCACGGATGAAAAATTTAAAATCAACGTAAGACTTAAAGTAAACGTTTCACTATGTGAACGATGGCGGCCGCAAATAAGCTGTGACTTTCTAGGAAAATACAAACTAATACTAGAAAAGAACCGTGTCGACCAAGGTTCGAACAGTATCCCTTCACGTGGATGTGCGTGTGCTGCCAACTCCGCCGGAAACACGGCGAAATGACGTGTCATGGCCCCGAAAACGACAATCACTGTGCTCGCAAAAACGGCTCGTGTTGCGTTCTGTACATTATGCACGACTTTGAGGGTACGCGTAAAAAGTGTAAATAAAAGTAAGGTCACGGAGTTCAATGCACCCACCTACGCATTAAAACTAAAAAAAAAAGTGAGAACGTTTTTATATGGCCAAATATGTATTATCGTGGCGCACGAACCGTTTTTATTCATGACAAATCTAAATCCCTTCGTCAGTTTTCTTTTCTTTTATGAAGGGAGGGGTTGGAGGAGGGAAGAAGGAAGGGAGGGAAAGTTACGCCGTTGCCTTAGTGTATATATAACTACTCTCACAAAAATATATCTTTAGTGTCGATAAAAGGTTGCTTGAATCGGCCAGGCGATTGTGACTTTACTTTTAACTAAGCGTCGGGTTTAGGGATCTGCTAGCTGCAGTTCTCGGCTCTTTATACTTGAACTTAACTCACTCAGCACGGTTATAACCACCATCTTTCTAATAAATCAATTTTTACAGCGCAGCTGTTTATCGCCTGTTCCCCTTTTTGGTGACGGCGTGGGTGCAAGCAAAACAGTTTCCCCGCTAAATTTAGTGGCCAAATTAACGCCAAGATACCTATGCACCAATTCAGTTGGTTCGCTAAATTTGGCGGGAAAATTGATGCCACGTGACCTGACGTCACGGGACCTACAGACAAATTAAAGTTTCCCGCAAAATATAGCAAAAACATTTCCACCACGTGACCCATGCACCGATTCCGTTTTCCCGCTAAATTTGGCGGAAAACTTTACGTCACGTGACTCATGCACCAATTTAGTTTGCCCGCTAAATTTGGAGGGAAAATTGATGTCACCTGCAGTGTTGCAAAGTTGCCATTCAGAACTTGGAATGATACCGGAATAATTCCGCACTTTCGCGACCCCGTAATGGAATGGGTATGTAAGGGCAACAGCGCTAAGGGGAATAGGATGGGAATGAAATTAGATGCCTTTTGCCCGGAATGGAGTGGGAATGGAATGGGGGCCCGGTTCTCGCGCAAACTGTGTCGATTAGAACCTATAGGGCTGACGGGCTGATGACGCAGTTCGTTAGCGCTTGATAAGTGGCTATTGAAACAGCGTCATTGCATTGGAGGTGACTAACGGTTTGATTGACTCAGCGGCTCGTGAAGTAACCAAAACTGAATAGTTGTTGACGGACAAGATATCGTTCCAGGCCCTGCGATTCACAAGAAAGCGAATGTTTTAATCATACCCGATTAGCAGGTAGATTTTAATCACAATGGATTTGGAGCCGGCACGCTTGGCGACATGCAGCTAACACTACTGTTGTTCACGCAGGTTCTTACGTCCCTCAGAGCAACTGCTCCGCTCGGCGCGGTCACTAAAGGGGATGCTTTTCCGTACGTACCCGAACCTTCTACGACGGTTATCACCGGACTGCACGTGCCGCCGGGCATCGCCGAAGAGGATCTGCCAGTCATCACCGACTGCGACGGCTCCTTCGATAAGTCGATCGTCGTGCTGGATTTGCCAATCTTCTTCGAGCAAGGGACACCACGTGTCTTCGTCGATGGCTACATAGGCGCACGGCACTTTGACTGCGTGGGATTTGGAGCCGGCACGCTTGGCGACATGCAGCTAACACTACTGTTGTTCACGCAGGTTCTTACGTCCCTCAGAGCAACTGCTCCGCTCGACGCGGTCACTAAAGGGGATGCTTTTCCGTACGTACCCGAACCTTCTACGACGGTTATCACCGGACTGCACGTGCCGCCGGGCATCGCCGAAGAGGATCTGCCAGTCATCACCGACTGCGACGGCTCCTTCGATAAGTCGATCGTCGTGCTGGATTTGCCAATCTTCTTCGAGCAAAGGACACCACGTGTCTTCGTCGATGGCTACATAGGCGCACGGCACTTTGACTGCGTGGGATTTGGAGCCGGCATGCTTGGCGACATGCAGCTAACACTACTGTTGTTCACGCAGGTTAGTCCTTACAGTCCTATCTGTGTTCGAAAGTCCCTGTTTGCGTTGCCGGCTCCTCCCACGTCAAGTGCTGATACCTTCTGTGGCAGACGATTGAGACTGCGTATATCTCGCAAATATTTTCGCCTCTTTGCACATCGAGTACTTTACCTGTTTCTCGTGTTGCTACTTTCCGGGGATGTAGAACTTAACCCTGGCCCCCTTGACGCAGTAGAAATTGACCTTCTTACAAGTTTGCAGAGCGGTCAGGCTTCCATTATGAGTAAGCTGGACGCTATCGACAGTAGGTTTAAGAAGCATGAAAACATGATCGAGGAAATAAATTAGAAGCTTGTTGGTACGGAGGGGAAAATCGGGGTCGTTAATCAATTAGTAACAGAACAAGCAAAGCTAATTGAGCTTTTGGCAAGACAAATTAACGAATTGGAAAACAGGAATGTTGATCTAGAAAACAGAAGTCGTAGGCAAAACCTTGTTTTCTATGGTGTGGATGACACGAATAACAAAGAAACATGGAATGAATCTGAAAATCTCATTAAAAGTATCTGTAAAGACAAGCTCGGTGTGGACCTAAAAACGGTGCAAAGGGCGCACCGTGTAGGTCGCTATAATGAGAACTTTAAACGACCAATCATCGTTAATTTTGCCTCCTACAAGGAAAAACAGGATATTCTGTCTAACGCCAAAAAGTTCAAGGGATCAAACTACAGTGTAGACCAAGATTACTCGCCAAAAACCCGTGAAATTTGAAAGAAACTTTGGGAATATGCTAAAACAAAAAAGCGGATAGTGGCAACCGTGTAAAGCTAAACTTTGATAAGCTCATCGTAAATGATAAAGTGTTTACATGGGATACGGAAATAGAACAAGTTGTTCCTGTCAAAAAAGACTGACGCCCCACGAAAAAAGGAAAAAAAGAAAAGCGCGTTCATCGTGACCTAGTTGCTGTTGTAATAAACTGTAGAAGCATCGTAAATAAAGTTGACGAATTGGCAGGCTTAATCGACTCAGTAAAGGCTGATATCTTGTTCGGAACCGAATCATGGCTAGACGCTTCCATAAGTGATAGCGAAGTCTTTCCGAAGGGTTTGTTTCTTATGGAAAGATAGGTCACGCCTCGGCGGGGGCGTTTTCTTGTTGGTTCATTCATCGCTGAGATCATCCCCACTCGAACTTGGTCATGACGCTATTGAATCAATCTGGTGTACAGTCACGTTACCTGGTAGCTCTTCCTATGTTCTTGGATCGTATTACCGACCACCGAATTCGGATCTTAGTATAATCCGATCGCTATACGACATTGTTTCTGAGGCCTCAAACCAAATTATTCTCCTTGCGGGAGACTTTAATTTGCCTGACTTAGAGTGGAGGGATGGCACTTGTGTATGCACGATTGGTAGCCGAAATAATCTTGAAATGAAAAACATTGTGGATACGTTTGGGCTTCAGCAGTATGTGAGTGAACCAACAAGGAATAATCACATTTTAGACCTCTTGTTTTGTAGCTCTCCCTATCTTATTAACACCGTTAATATTATCCCTGGTATCAGTGACCATCACGCTGTTGTGGCAAATATCCAAACTGAAATCAAACGAGTAAATTCATGCGAATCGAGGAAAGTCTTTTTCTTTGAGAAGGGCAATTACTCTGGGTTTTCTGAAGAGCTTCTTGACCGCCTTCCCGTATTTGAGTGTCTTTCTGAGGAATATGATGTCCATAATTTATGGGATGTTTTCAAGAAAATGTTGCTTCAATTAACGGATAAATATGTTCCCTGCATAGATTCTAGAAAGCTAAAAATACGAAGAAAACCATGGGTAACTTCAAGTACTCTTAGGATAATTAAAAAGCGAAGGAGAGCATTTGATAGATATAAGAAGACCAAAAGTAGTAATCACCTTGAAAAACTGGCTGAGCTTACGCGTGAATATAAAAGGAGCATAAAGGGTGCTAAGGAACAATATCTTAATACACTCAATGACAGATTAAAAACCAACCCCAAGCTTTTCTGGAAGTATTTAAAGGGATGTGGATCGGATGCAGTAGGAATAAGTGAAATTACATATAATCAACAGACAGTTTCGGATGATACAGAAAAAGCAACGTGCTTCAATAATTACTTTCGGTCTGTCTTTTTGCCCAAACACAACTATGTTAATCCATCCACTGTTAGTACGGTGGATTTAATGCAGCCAGTTGAGCTTGGCATGAGTGGTATTGAGAAGGCGTTAAAGAACATAGATGAAACAAAAGCAACTGGACCGGATGGCATTTCTCCGCGTGTACTAAAGCGATGTGCTTACCCAATTTCGGTTTACCTTTATTTAATTTTTTCCAAGTCACTGGACACAGGACTTTTGCCAGATGACTGGAAGGTAGCTCATGTCGTCCCTATCCATAAGGGGGGCCAAAAAAAGACGTCGTAAATTATAGGCCCATTTCATTAACTTCCGTCTCATGCAAAGTCATCGAACATATTTTATATTCAGAGGTAATCGGTGATATGATAAGAAACAACTTGCTGATTAATGAACAGCATGGTTTTCGTAAGGGGTTTTCATGTACTACGCAACTTGTTGAATTTTATCATGACCTTGCATCTGATGTCGATGAGGGAGGGCAAATAGATTGTATATTCTTGGATTTTAGAAAAGCGTTTGACACGGTCTCACACTCACTTCTTCTCAACAAACTAAGAATGTTAAATCTAGACTCGGCTGTGCTTAGATGGATAGAAAATTACTTGTTCCAGCGTCGTCAATGTGTAGTACTGAATGGCAAGAAATCTGATTACGTTGATGTAACATCAGGAGTTCCACAGGGCTCTGTCCTGGGTCCACTTTTATTTTTAATTTATATTAATGATATTTCTGTTGGAATTTCCTCTTGTATTCGACTTTTTGCTGATGATTGTGTAGTGTATAGAAAGATTAAGAGTTCAGATGATGTCGCCCAGTTGCAAGCAGACCTTGATCGTATTCACAGTTGGTGCTCTACGTGGAAAATGAATTTAAATCACAAAAAGTGTGTTAACCTTTGTTTTACAAAGAAAAGGAAACAAATAGAATCTCAGTATTTTATAAATAATAACCCTATAACCAAGGAACTTACTTACAAATAGTTGGGTTTCATATTGTCATCTGACTGTTCATGGAATGCCCACATAGAGGAAGTAGTCTTAAAAGCTGGCAGGGCAATGAATTTTATCCAACGTAACTTAAAATGCTCACAACCTAACTTAAAGACAACTGCTTATTTAACATGTGTTAGACCCATTTTAGAGTATGCATGTGCTGTCTGGGATCCAGCCCAAAAAACGTTGATAGATAAGCTGGAGAAAATACAAAACAGGGCGGCTAGGCTTGTTCTTGGACGATACGGGTGGAAAGAAAGTTGTACAGAAATGAAAAAAATGTTAAACTGGGAACCACTTTCCGTACGTCGGGAAAAACTGCGACTAAAATGTTTATACTCAATAGTTAAAAATAAAACGGGAATAAATAGCGAGAGTTACTTAAAAGAACCCTATTATGTTTCTAGTCGTAATGATCATAGTCTTAAAATTAGAGAGTACCGCGCTAGGACATGCATGTTTGCAAACTCCTTTTTTGTACGAACAATTGCACAGTGGAATCGGCTGTCTGAAGAGCAAGTGTGCTGTTTCAATGAAGACGTGTTCTTTTCATCCTTGTAACCCCCCCTGCTGTAACGCCCTCGGGCACTGCGGGGTAATCATTGAATAAAGAATAAAGAATAAAGAATGTCGAACCCAATCCGAAGCTCAAAACGGAGCAAATTTGTTATTTTTACCTGAAATAGAACATAACTGTAACCCATATCAAACATTTGATTTTGAACCCGAACCGGAACGAAACCTTAATCTCATGTGGCGGTTACCAGTCCATTGGAAACGGTTCGGCGTGATCAAATGTGAGCCGCGCCTTCTTACGGGTGTTGGCAAAAAGTAAAAATTTCACAGGGTCTCTTATGTTATTCCTAAGGCGGCTCGAAGGCGGAATTAAAAGCACCGATGTGAACGTGTGAACGAACTTCCGGCGTCAGCGCGCTCTCTGATGACGCACTTTTGGCGCTATTTAATTGGTACATTTTGTTTTGGTACCTTTCTTGTCGCCGAAGTGTTTTCGCTCATGGACTTTGAAGGCTGACGGAACGATGAGACATATAAGGCTTTTGGATTAATAAATATTCGCGACGGCGGTGCCACCGGCTGAGATTTGAGTAAACAAACGGCAGTGACATCATGAAGCCAGCTCAGTAATAATGAAACAAAGATGTATATTTCACATTTATGTGCAGCATGAATTGGCGTTGAGGAGTCGGTGTGGAGGCGTAGACTTCAATAATTTGTTTCACGTTACGATAAACAGCAAAGGACGCTTATGAGCCACTCGACTGACTGGTCACTTGGCAGCAGCGGCGGTGGCATACGGTCAGCAGCTAAACAGCTTGTAAATTTTCTGCAGAACGTTGGCTGGCCCGTCAGCAAGATCAAGTGAGCATCACCTGTGCGGGAGCACTTTTCATCGCACCGTCACGTTTTCAAGCCAGCACGCGCAGCGCTGTCATCCGCGGCGCCACTGCAGACAAGGACAGCCCAGCTGATTGGTCCGCCAGCATCGTTACCACCAGCGAAAGCCCACAAAAGGACGGCATCTCTTCTTCGGCCACTTCACTTGGCAGCAGCGGCGGTGGCATACGGTCAGCAGCTAAACAGCTTGTAAATTTTCTGCAGAACGTTGGCTGGCTCGTCAGCAAGATCAAGTGAGCATCACCTGTGCGGGAGCACTTTTCATCGCACCGTCACGTTTTCAAGCCAGCACGCGCAGCGCTGTCATCCGCGGCGCCACTGCAGACAAGGACAGCCCAGCTGATTGGTCCGCCAGCATCGTTACCACCAGCGAAAGCCCACAAAAGGACGGCATCTCTTCTTCGGCCACTTCACTTTGCAGCAGCGGCGGTGGCATACGGTCAGCAGCTAAACAGCTTGTAAATTTTCTGCAGAACGTTGGCTGGCCCGTCAGCAAGATCAAGTGTGCATCACCTGTGCGGGAGCACTTTTCATCGCACCGTCACGTTTTCAAGCCAGCACGCGCAGCGCTGTCATCCGCGGCGCCACTGCAGAGAAGGACAGCCCAGTTGATTGGTCCGCCAGCATCGTTACCACCAGCGAAAGCCCACAAAAGGACGGCATCTCTTCTTCGGCCACTTCACTTGGCAGCAGCGGCGGTGGCATACGGTCAGCAGCTAAACAGCTTGTAAATTTTCTGCAGGTTAGTAATTGAACTTCTGCTTTTGATTTGTACTTACAGTTGTTGCTGCTGCTGCTGCTGCCTTGCTTCTTCCAACTGTATTGTTTACTTACTTTTTTTTTTTGTCATTATCTTGAATATTGAATTTCTTCCGGGGAACTCTAGAATTATTTTGTAATGGCGTCTTGCGTCGGTTGTGACGAACCAATTGATGAAAGGAAAAATTCAGTGACATGTGTGGAATGTAATTATTTATACCATTTGGGAGCCTGTTCAGGTGTCTCTGAATCAACTTACAAATCGAAAGGTGAAACATGGCGAAATGCATGGCGCTGCCCGACATGCAGAACAGCTAAGTCAAGGAGCAGTCAGAGTGGGAAGCAGAAATCAGATGACAGCGATGCGACCGCTATACTCGCTGGAATTCATGAAAAACTGGAGTCGCTCATGTCACCAAAGGCAACTGTTTCTGCCATCGAACTGTCTGTGAGCATGATGTCGGCGAAATATGACGAGGTACTCCAACATATGCGTCAACATGACACCAACATAAAAGATCTAAAAAAAAGGGTGACAAACAGAGAAAACCGTGACAGAGAAATAAACGTTCAACATATTGCCCAGGACTTGAACGCACTCGAATGGCAAAGTAGGAAAATGAACCTTGAGATACACGGAATTCCAGTGTCTGAGCACGAGAACCTTCTCGGAAAGTTAAACCAGGTCGCTGGAAAACTGGACGTGCCGGTACTTTCCGAGATTGAGGTTGTTGCCTTGCACAGGCTACCGGCGCGACAAGACAAAGTGCCCGGAATTATCGTTCACTTTGCAAGACAGGACACCCGTGAGCAGTGGTTCAATCAACGGAAGAAACTAAATCGCACAGGAGAAGACGCATACATTCTTGAGAACATGACTACCCAAAGCCGTGCTCTGCTCTGGAAAACAAGAGTATGGGCAAAGCAAAATGATTACCGCTACACGTGGCACCGAAACGGTAAAATTTTCGTGAGACGAACCGACGGTGATAAGGCCATTCTTATCAAGAGCGAGATGAACTTGCAGCATTTGAACTGAATAATGTTACTGTTTTTTTTTTGTTTTTTTGTTTCATGACTACTTCTATAAAAATTATGCCAGAGCCGAATTATTTTTTGGCCTCTGAATTAAAATCCTATCTCGGGAATGAGTATAGTAATTCATTCAAATGTGTCCACTTAAACACTCGTTCAGCTCGGAACAAAACTGAAGAGCTTGCTTTATTTTTTAATGAATTTTGTTTTTTGTTCGATGTTATTATGTTTTCAGAAACATGGTATTCAGACGACAGTGATGCTTTTGAACTGCCAATGTATAATGGATACTTCCTGAATAGAACAACTGGGCGCGGAGGAGGCGCGTCGTTAATGCTTAGAGATAATATGTGTGGTGAGGTTTTAGAAGAATACTCGATCATTAATAAAGACTATGAAGTGCTATCCCTGCTTGTGAACAAAAATCTTATCTCTGTGTTTTATAGGCCACCGGACGGGAGTTTGACGTCTTTTTTTGCTTTTCTAGAAACATATTTTAGGTTCGCAACAGAAAACAGATATAATATTATTCTGGGGGGTGATTTTAATCTAAATATGCTTCAAGACACCCCAAATAAAAGACAATTAGAAGTACTGATTAACAGTAGTGGTTGTACGAATGTCATTACTTCACCTACCAGAATTACAGCAGAATCATCAACTTTGCTCGATTTGTTTATAACAAGTTTTGAATTACCCTGCGTAAAATCAGGGATAATTAGTACAGATATAAGTGATCATCTAGGTATATTTTTGTGTGTCAAAAAAGAAATATCTAAAACTACAAAGAACTGATTTCGAGGATCCTTTCAGAATATTACTGAGTATAACCTTCGTGAATTTAGGACTAAAATATCGGAACTAGACTGGAACGAAGTCTTTAATGAAATGAACGCTCACGAAGCATATAATTTGTTCTTAAACAAATTTCAGCAACTATATAAAGTCTGCTTTCCTTATAAATCTGTTAGATTGACCAAAAGAAATCGTAAACCATGGGTAACACCAGAGCTTCTTATTAAAATTAATAGAAAAAATGTTTTGTATAAAAAGTTTGTGGAAACAAGGGAGCCTGAACACCTTAAAGTTTTCAAATCATATCGAAATAGACTTACAAAGGAACTAAAAACAGCTAGAGCAAGGTACTTTAGTAACTACTTTATATCATCATCAATGAGGACAGACGTCACATGGAAAAAGCTTACCAATGTTCTAAATCGTTCACATAACATGAAACATATCCAAAAAATACGCCTGAATGATAGGGACCTAACGGATCAAGCACTAGCAGACGCTTTCAATGATTATTTTGTAAACCTATCAAGAGATGACCCCGATACAAATGCTTGCGCGTATATCGAACACAGAAGTAGTAGCTCTATCTTTCTTCAGCCAGTAACTGATAATGAGGTGACACAAGCATTTTTATTACTAAACAATAGTAGCAGCTGCGACGCTGACGAGTTACAAATAGGTCCGATAAAATACGTTTTAGATCTCATATCGCCCTGTTTGACGTATATCTTTAATTTGTGCTTGTACAATGGGGTATTTCCCCAAAAAATGCAGATCGCGAAAGTTAGCGTTCTCTATAAAAAAGGCGACAAGAATGATATAGGTAACTACAGGCCAATCTCAATTTTATCAGTGTTTTCAAAAGGCCTCGAAAAAATTCTACTTTCGCGTATGATACATTTCGCAGATAAACACGGTTTAATCTCTCCATCACAGTTTGGGTTTCGCAAACACCGTTCAACAGAATTTTCACTCCTGGAGCAAAAAGAATACATCTTGAAAAGCTTTGAAGAAAAAAAATGACTCTTGGTATTTTTATTGATTTCAGCAAAGCATTCGATCACTTAAATCACAGTCTGCTACTAAAAAAATTACAAATGTATGGATTTCGTGGACATGCATCAACTCTCATAACATCTTATCTTGCACATCGTAAACAGTACGTTCATATAAATGGTTATTCATCTGACATTAAACCCATTCTTTCTGGCGTTCCACAAGGAAGCATATTAGGTCCCTTCCTTTTTAATTTATATGTTAACGATATTGTCAATATTAATAAAAGTGTTAAATACGTAATTTACGCTGATGATACAAGTTTATTTTTTACCGGTAACTGCTGTCAGGAACTAGCAATAAAGGCAAATCAAACGTTGAAAGACCTCGCTATTTGGAGTCAATGTAATGCTTTAAAAATAAATGATAACAAAACAAAAGCAATTTTATTTCGCCCAAAAAGTAAGAATGATTATATAACTACTGATATTGTTTTAAATGGAACCAAAATAGAGATTGTATCTAGTTTTAAGACACTTGGCGTTATATTCACGGATCGAATGAGTTGGGATGAACACGTAAATTATATTTCGGTAAAATTGTCACGAGTCGCAGGCTTAATGTATCGTCATCGCCATATTCTGCCCACAAATGTAAAATTAATTATTTATAATGCATTGTTTCTCTCCCACATTCATTATTCCTTCTTAGTCTGGGGTACTACTACGAATACAAATTTAAACAAAATACTTGTGATACAAAAGAAATTATTGCGAATTATTTGTAACGTGTCATACGATCACCCTAGCGAATCTCTCTTTAAACGTTTAAATTTGATGCCTGTAAATAGATTATATAAATATCGTTTATGCATGACCTATAAATCCGAAGTACAAACAAATCTTCATGCCCTTAGTGAATTGGCGTCTCTCTCGCTAAGAGTAGCAACATATCCTACTCGAAACACGGAAATTTGGACGCTCCCTATTTGCAAAACTAACTACGGTGAACAAATGTTAAAGTATGCACTTCCTCGACTGCTTAATTTTCCTGTTACTCACAACATTGACCTTCCGACAACATCTGTAAAAAATCTCCGAGCATTTTTTTTCTTTTCCAAATGTGATTGCTTAGTTGGCATGTTTCATAAACTAAATTTTTGCTGAATTGTATAATGCTTTGCTTGCATGTGCTTTGATTTTGTTTGCCTTTTATATAAAGTCGCACCTTTTTTGTAATATTGTCCTGTTCTTATCTCTGAAATTGTTATCTTTTCTCTTGGTTTTCTTTTTGGATTACTTGTGCCACTGCTGCCATGTGTAAGGAGGGGGGGCCGAGGGCCCGTCAAGCTGCATGATGCAGCATTTTTCCTCGGTCTCCCTCCGTCATTTGTGTTTTGACGGAAAATAAACATTATTATTATTATTATTATTATTAATTCATAGCTCGGAGAATCGCAAAAGCGCCGTGAGAGTGTATTTTGCAGCGATTTTTTTTTTTGCAAAAGCCATCCCCGGATTCATTATTGAAAACCCGGAATAATTTCCAGACTGAAGAATAGTAAGGCGGAACAATAAGCTTTGCCTTAGTCAGCAAAAAAGGTGCGCACTGTTCACAAAGAAAACAACAACAACAAAAAAACAACAACATCGCAATTACTAACAAAAAAACACACTTGCTTACAATTTGTTTTAAGCATAACATGTACTCAGTTGTTTAAAGGGAAGTGTTTTTTTATTTCTTAAGAAGGCACTGCAAATTTCGAACAATATCGATCTTGCTGTTGTCATTTTCTAACGGTGCACGTAAACACGCGCTTCTGGAATAGTCTGACTAATGTCCCAAAACGCGACGCAAGCATGTCACCCACTGTATCACGCAACATGCATTTGAGGTGTCTTTAGGTGTACTTTTCTGAGTGTCATATTTTATGACTTACTTCCAACAAACGCTCGTAAACCTATTTTTGTGGAGCGCTTCGAAATTTAGAACGAGCTCGGCGAACGACAATATCGCAATAAGCGTCTGGTTTTTGGATTTAAAGATGCAAAGTCAGATGTAACATTGAGTACGATGCGAGCCAGCGTTAAGACACCTTTTAAACTAACGCTCTTAACACTTCGGACTACCATAACCCGTATCGGCCGGCGCTCCCTCCACACGGCGTACGCCATCTGTCGGCAGCACTTCTTACTGCGGGTGCATCGTCTGCGAAGTGGCGGCGCAGGTTGCCCGGAATAGCTTTTGTTTTTTTCTTCAGCACGAGTTAAGTTTATTGAATGATTTTATTTTACTGTAAACTCGCACCACCTGCTTGCACCTCTGCAGCAAATGTCAGCGCAATATGGTGAGAAACCGATTTTTTGAAGGCCGTATAAAGTGCCTTAAAAAAGCGTTGGTTAACATGCCGTAGACTAGGTCAGTTGTTGTAACTTCCGTGGGGGGGGGGGGGGGGGGGAGGGGTAACCCTTCTCACCTCCTTCAGTCCGCCTCCCGTACAGTGAAGCGCCATTTTGTTTTCTCTTTTGAAATTGTATGTTCCATAGTGTAAAGTGAAACACCGCCTAGACGCTGTGCTTTAAAACGTACTTATTTTATAGGATACGCTGCAGTTTCCATAACATCCGTCCCCAAAACGGTACCGTGCCGAACGACGGGAGGCGGGCCGTGGAAAGTTAAAGGGGGAGGAAAGGGGGGAGGGGGAGTACAGGTCTAGGGAGAAGCGTCTAATCTTCTAACTTTGATGGGGGCACGCAAATACGTCATGATTAATGTCACAACAGAGCCACTTCTTCTAGGTCAATCCAAAGGTCACAATATAACTTTTTTCACACTGAGTTGAAGAAAACCAAACGTCATGTCATTTCGGAGAATCGCCCTCCTCTAGTCTAACCAAACTTAAGCTACTCTAACCTAGTCGCAAGCTTGTGGAACATGACCATTTGATACAGCGCGAAACCAGCATTGTTTGATTGGGAAATGAAGATATATGTCATAAAGTGAATCAGATCCGTTTGGTTTATGTAGTAAAGCCTAGTCATGACGATAATTCCACCCACCTAGCACGCTAAAATGGCAAAAAGCAAACAAACATATTCCAAGATAAAACACGTCTGGCATGAGAACTTCACTCGTAGAAAACATAACATCGTATTCCTTTTAACGGACGCCAAACTCATCTTGACCATCCCGTCAGCATCAAAAGACATCTTCACTATCTTCGCATTCAAGTCGATTAGCTTCGCTAACTTCCAGAAGAACGCCGAAAACAAAACAAAACAAAACAAAAAATGTTAGAAAGGAATTCGAAAAGTAGGCAAAGGGAGTCTCATGTGCATCCTCTCAAAATGCTCCACGAACCAGAGCAAAGAAGGCGGAAAAAAGTCCGAAAGCTACCGCTCTTCAAGACAAGCCTCCCTGAATATGATCATTTGGGAGATAGAGATGCACTTTCGGTATCATGAGTAAAAGTGGAGAAGCATCCACGCCGAGACTCTACGTTGAGGCAAAAGCTAGCGTTCCCAACTTCGAGGCTCAGAACCAGATGAAAACTTCTGCGAGCTCTAGTTTCGTCAAATAAGTAGAACACCTATTGTCTTGGAGTTCGACCGACCACACTCAATGATTACTTCGCTATATTAATAAATTCGCTGTAGACAGTGTTTGTTATGCAAGAGGTTGAAATCGCTTGGTTAGCAGAGGCACTTTTCTGGCAAACAATTACCTCTTGTCCACCCCATAACTCGAATGCAAGGTGGCTAATCACCTCGTAGAACTGATCTCGCATTTTTTTAACATGTCGCGTGTCCGGTCATTAATAAATAAGATGCAAACGTCAGTACAGTAGACGGCCCCACTCATATATTTATTTAAATATCTTAATAAATATTTTTAAATGCAAATATTTAAACCGAAAACTAATCAATTAAGCATTCGGACACAAACATATTACGCAGGCCATTAATTCTTTTCATGGAAACAAATGTCTGCCGATCCTGCAGTCAGTGGACCTTTCCCGAGAATCGTTCTGCGCACGCGCCAGCGCCCGATGCCAAGCGGCGGAAGTCGGCACAAACAATTGAGGAAATTCGGAAACAGGCTGTAAATAAGCGAGTACAACACGTAATTGCAGCATATATATAATTGTGTTACACAAAAAAAAAAAAAGAAATTGGACGGAACGAACAACACGACGTTTGTGTGGACGCCACGGATGCCACTCTTTAAAGCACGACCAACGACTCAGAGAGCGAAGAGACTGGTAGCGTAGCTCCCATTATCGATTGGTAGCGCAGGTAGGTCACTTCCTCGATTTTTAGTTCGTGCAGCCGCCGTCTGGTGCCGTCGGTATGTGGAAAAGATCCATTGTTTCGAGCGATGAAATGACCCAGCATAGGATATCATAGAAGTTCACCGTTTTTATAAACTGCCCTTCCTAGATCCTTCACTCCCCCTTTCCTTGATTCGCGGTAATGGGAACATGACGCGATGCCATCATACTATTATCTCTCGTTTTCTCTCTCCGTTTCTTTTTTTTTTTCAACTTGATTTTCACGCGAAATGGGCAGGAAATCGATGTAACCTTTTAAACAAATGAGTGCCCAAAACCCTAAACTCGGGGTCCCGATTCCCGAAGCACTGCTTTTTGGCTCTTTGCCCTTACAAGACGTAGCGTGCCTGGCCACTAGCACGCTACCTATTCAGCGACAAGGGGCACCGCCTTCCTAAACAAATGTTCGGCGACTCGTTCGTGAACACGCGATTATTGCGATACTCACGCACGGAGGCTGGAGGGCGTCTGTGAACTTGATTGTTCTAGAACGACAACTGTTTTGTTTCACTTACAACAACAAAGCGGGATGGATTGCATAAAACGGGAAAAAAATTGAATTTAAATAGGAAGTTATATGACGTCTATCGAACTTCCGCTTCCTTGAGATTATAACTCTGAAGGTCAATTTTACATCAGAAGACTTTATTCATTACTTCGTGTACTTTATGCACGTACGAAAGGTTGATGCGAAACGAAATCTTGTGAGAAGCGACCTAAAAACGCAAAAAAGAGTGTGCGATGTGGCAGAGAAAGTGCCATCATCGTCATCGCTTTTTCGAACGTCGCCTCCGCTAATAGCAGCTCAGACAGTGTAGGCACATTTGCTTTTCAAGCAATTATTGCGTCAGGTGCATTGTGTATGAAGGTCAGAGGTGGTTCTTTGCTGGCCAAATTGTCTATCTACAGCAAGGAAAAGGAACGCCATTGTAAGACAGGCTCTCTTGCAACCGTCGAAACGTTCATAAAAAAAATTAGATAATAGATTGTTCTGAGTCCAGAAAACTGCACTCTAAAAAATGCTTGTGCGTCTGCTTTCCCGCACAACACTCGGAGAGCCAATCACCGTAACTTACGGAGACAGCTCAACGAATGACAATGCCAAAACATATGTTTAGACCAAAAAACGCAGTCTGAGTTGCGATATTAGCAATGCAAGCGTGACGTTTTGCATTGCTTAATGTCACAACTCAGACTGCGTTCTTTGGTCTAAACATATGTTTCGGCATTGTCACTCGCTGAGCTGTCTCCGTAAGTTGTGGTGATTGGCTTAACCGAGTGATGTGCGGGAAAGCAGACTCACGGGCGTTTTTTTAGAGTGTGATTTATGCGCACCTCCTACACTCATCGCTCTATTTTAATTTTTTTTTTTCTGTTTCGCCGCTCCGGAGTTTATTAACCAAATTTCAAAATAACAGTGAGCGTGTAGCCGCCTGGTGATAATGAACTATTATTTAAAAGGTGAGACAGCGGTGCGGGAAAATGAAAATATTTTATGTCGAAGAAACAGACAAACGATGAAGACGTCTTCTGCTGTTGTCTTCGACTTTAAAGTCGAAGACAACTGTTTTCGACTTTAAAGTTTCCTAATCTTCCCCCACTAGCGTCTCCGGCGTTGTCGTATAAGCAAAGCTCCTCTTTTAATTTAATGAAGTTAGGAAGTTTTCAAGGCTCACTAAACGTCTGGAGAATGGTCACTACACTCTAAAAAAAGTTTGTACGTCTACTTTCACGCACAACACTCGGAGAGCCAATCATCGCAACTTACGGAAGCAGCTCAGCGAATGACGATGCGGAAACACATGTTTAGACCAAAAAACGCGGTCCAAAATGTGACATTAAACAATGCAAAACGTCACGCTTGCATTGCTTAATGTCACAACTCAGACTGCGTTTTTTGGTCTAAACATATGTTTCGGCATTGTCATTTGCTGCGCTACCTCCGTAAGTTGCGGTAATTGGCTCTCCGAGTGTTGTGCGGGAAAGCAGACTCACGGGCTTTCTTTTAGAGTGTGCAGTTGCATCAATTACAAAATCAATTGCCAACCTTGTTTTCTTGATCAATACTGAAGTCCAAGGGTACATCTGTAGAGATACGGTGCTGTCTCTATCAAATTCTGCGCAGCTGAGACCTTGCAGCAGGGGCGTCGGTGAAAATTTGTGATATGACGCGGGTGGTTTCAATCAGACTTGGTGAGTTGTCTAATTGCGTCATTTGAAACAAGCAATAAAGACAATATTAAAAGAAAATCTCCGCTAATGTAATCAATGAGTCGGTTGGTGTAAACTTCACACCAATCGACTCACGGATTACATCACCGGAGCGTTGTTTTTAGATATATATTTTTTCGCTTTCCTTTACAATGTAAATTAAAAATTTAATTGCAAGCTGTGCGTAGGCCTGCCAGACTTCAAAACGCGTATTTTTTGCGATGAGGGTTTTTCACTTAGGCGATCTCGTGTGTTAAGATCAACGACGTAGCGGGGCTTAGAATAATAAACCGCGCTTCCGGTCTGCACTCGAAAGTGAACTCCATAAGGCCGGTGTTATTGTACGCAAATT
The DNA here is from genome assembly GCF_016920785.2 of Ixodes scapularis. Taxonomy (NCBI): domain Eukaryota; kingdom Metazoa; phylum Arthropoda; class Arachnida; order Ixodida; family Ixodidae; genus Ixodes; species Ixodes scapularis. The sequence goes on from NW_024609837.1 coordinate 68,899,101, forward strand.
CGACCACTCGTCACATGACCAACCTAAATACGTGACGTCACAGGAAAGATGACAGCGCCCAGGCAGCGGCTGGCCCCAGCTGGGCCGGAGCTTGTCGGATGCTTTGTTGGTTGTCGTTAGTCTCGGCGAGTTGATTTCAGACGCGGAAGCCGTCATATGAGGCCGGTCGAAAGCGACTTCAGAGTTCAGCGTGGTGTCTGACGAGGTATAGAGTGAAAATACGGAGGAACCGTGTGCTTTTCGCTGGTCACCGACGGGGATATTGCCACGAAAGAAACAATCGGCCCTACGTTGCTCGGACCTCGGATTGATTTGGACACTGGTAGGATAAATTTTAAAGTGAGGTTCCTGTGCTCTCGTTGACCATCGGAATCTCCGAGGTCTGCAGTGAAACGCGTGCAATAAATTTGTGTACACATGTTTAGCAACGGAAATTGCGCGAGTGGTGCTTGGCAGTGTGGAATCGTGGTGCCGCCTAGTTCAAATGACGGAAGGCTCACTTTGGTTGTGCGGCGCACCGGAGAGCTGCCTTGAAGCTGGTATTTCCCGTACCGTTCTAAATGATGCTGTACTGCTTCCCAAATTTTCCCGGCGTAGAAGTGCACTTCCACGGAACACAGGTGTGCGGCACACCGAAGAGCTGCCTTCAAGCTGGTAGTTCCTGCGCCGTGCTTTAGGTGATGCTGTGCTGCTTCCTAAATTGTTCTGGCGTCGACGTGCACTTTCACGGAGCACAGGTGGTACAGTTGGCATTGATTTCGCTGGTCTGTCGCACGTTTCGTCGAAACAAACGTTTCATCAACACTCGTTACGCGAATTGCTACCTGCGTGGACATTTCATCGCCCGTGTTACATTCCCAGTCCACCCGTTCACGCCACTTTGCGACGACAGTCTGCAGCGGCTCATTACCAGAAAAGTGGTCCCACATCCATCTGAGTTCAGTTTGTTCACAGCAGTCGCAAAATCCCGAAGTAGATATACAGACAGAATGCCGTAATGCAGCTTCTTTAGTGGTCAGGATGGACTCTCTTTAGTCAGTTTTGTTATATTGTCTTGGATGCTTGCTCCAGCCCTCTCTTCTATGAATATTTACTAATCTGGAAAATTCCAGGCCATGCTTTGCTGTCATTATACGCTCTGATGGAGGTGTTGGGTGCTATACCCATAGCCCTTCACTTTGTTTGCACCCTGGCGGCTCCTCAGCCGCATTGCCTCGATAACGGGACACGGATAGAGGACTACCCCGCTTCCCTTTTTCGCTCATTTTGCGGTTAGCGTCCTGTTAAACCGCAAGACGAGCGAGAACCACAAGGACGAACCTCGGAAATATAGCACGAAGAACCTGAAATCCGAGCCAGTCGCTGCTACCAGCAAGAACCACCGTGATTCAGTCATTTGCCGAAAAAACCGAAGCTGACTAAGCTAACAATGACAAACCTGTAGCATCAAACCGTGTCTGCTCCCACCATTGTTTGCATGCCCGTCGCACCTCACACTCCGGCGCCTTTTTACGCAATGTGTATGAAGAAGTTGCGGGCTAGATTGAACGATATGACCGTGTCGCTCACCACCTTAGGTGGACAGACAACCAGTTCCTGCAAAACCTATACTTCTCGTGGTATAAACTGCCAGGACCTGGTTTGAAAACCACGAATCCTCCTTAACGTTGTGGGAAGTTTGCAAGATCAAGCTGAAGTTCACGTTCATCAGCCAACATTGACGAGAAAGAGCCGAATTCCTGATTCTGTCCAGGACACGGCCCCAACGAGAGCGTCACCGCCTTCGCGGAGCATGTTTTGCGCCGAATCGAGCACCCACGCCAACCCTGATGCTACAAAAAACAAGAAGCTACGAATCCCATGTCCCTCATGTGAGGGACAACACCTTCGTAAGCCTTGCCCGCAACCCCACGACTATAATCGAAGGGTTCATATCACCGAAGCTTCCAACATTGAATGTACACTGCAGGCCCGAGCCTTTCACTATCAAAAACGCCTCAGCGTTTCGACACTTTGAAACGTCCAGCTGCAACTTTGACGCCAGCCTCCCAAGCATCAGCGATATCATCCACGACATTGTCCGGGCGGAGATGAGGAAGCTACTTCCGGCCATCAGTTGCCCGGCTTTTATTTTGATTGCCAAGATTGTTTCGAAACAAGTTTGACAGCAATTTCAGCTATAGACTTCTTCGAGCAAAACGGCATCTGACAAACCAAGGGTGACTTATGCCACCAAGTTACGACGACCGCCACAGGCTACCCGTTAGTATTCAATGTCAATTCTACGAGACACCCCAACGCCGAAGCATTTCCGCGCATCAGGAAGAACCAGTAGGTCCCAGAGGTCGGCGTTTTAGGTCGCCCTCACTCACCCTCACCCTCACAGCCACACTCACCTAAGCCCCTCACTCACCCTCACCCTCACAGCTACACTCACCTTCAGCCCCTCACTCACCCTCACCCTCACAGCCACACTCACCTTCAGCCCTTCACTCACCCTCACTGAACCTCACGGCCCTCACGCACTCACCGCCCTGACGGCCCTCACGGCCCTCACGCCCCTCACCGCCCTCACGCCCCCTCACTCACTCACCGCCCTCACGGCACTCACCGCCCTCACGTTACTCACCGCCCTCACGCCACTCACCGCCCTCACGGCCCTCACCGCCCTCGCGGCCCTCACGCACTCATAGCCCTCACGCCACTCACCGCCCTCACCGCCCTCACGCCACTCACCGCCCTCACGCCACTCACCGCCCTCACGCCACTCACCGCCCTCACGCGCCTCACTGCCCTTGCGGCCCTCACACCCCTCACGCCCCTCACGCTCTGATGGCCCTCACGCCACTCAGGCCAGCTCCAGATGGGGCAAATTCGCCCAGAAACCTTACGTCGCAACACAAGCAACACGGGCCGCCCGCGATCACACGCAGCAACTAATTGCTGCAATTTGCCATCGTCATAATAAAATTTTTTTTTCTTGCACTATTTAGACAGAATTACGCGTTATAAACGTGTTTTTATGCATTTAAATCTCGTTAAGAATACTAATGCACCTTTCTGAAACAGTTTATTTCCAAAAAAACGATCGATTTCAAACGGTATCACGTGAAAATTTTGCGTCCCTGATTGGATGCAGCCGTTTCAAACGCATTCGAATTGCTCCGAGTTGCTTGCTTATTCCGAGCCGCACCCGATCTCAGCAATTCGTGTCGATCTAGGGAAAACTAGAGAACAACCCGCCATTAACACCAGAATTGCTGAGAAAGATGCTCGATCTGAAGGGGGCCTCGCGCACTCACCGCACTCATGGCCCTCACACACCTCATGCGCTCACCGCCCTCACGGCCCTCACGCCTCTCATGCCACTCACTGCCCTCACGCACTCATGGCCCTCACACCCCTCACGCACTCACCGCCCTCACACCACTCACGCACTCATGGCCCTCACGCCACTCACCGCCCTAACGCCCCTCACGCACTCATGGCCCTCATACCCCTTACCGCCCTCACCGCCCTCATGGCCCTCACGGCCCTCACGGCCCTCACCGCCCTCACGGCCCTCACCGCCCTCACGCCCTCACGGCCCTCACGGCCCTCACGGCCCTCACTCACCTTCACACTCATGAATTTTCCTGGTTCAGAAACTCACTCACCCTCACCTCACCTTGAAGATGAGGGTGAGTGAGGGTGAGTGAGGGCCCTCATGAGTGAGGTTTGCCGAGGTATGGTAGGTCCGCTCTGAACCGAGTACACCGAGGAAAACGGAGTGCTGCGAATGATCGACCGAAAACCACTCTGCTACCACTGCATGAGGCCAACCACGTCTACTAAAGGTGCCCGTACCAATGAATTGGCCTCAAAGGGTTCGTGCCAAACGACCCTCGACCACGTCTTGAGGAGCGTCCGCGGGACACTGAGGATTATCTTGGGCGGCTTTTGCCACTGGTGCCGACATTAACCCGAAAATCCTGGTCCCCATCACCTTGACGGGAGGTAAGCAGCACAAAGCAGGTGAGCGGCAATGCAATGACAGTTGATTTGGTGTCGGTTGTCGTCCAAGGACAATACGTAATAATTTGCTGAACCTAATTATCCATGTCCACTCAAAAGAGCACCTAATTTCTAACTTTGAGGGAGAATGCCGCTGAGTGAAGACGGCATCAGTCGGTAAAAGTTGCCACTCGACCAAACTGTACATCGACGTGCCAGGAGCGTCATCCGACAACAAGGAGCACAGGTACTACGACTGAACGCCCGACACGAGGCCGTCGTATGAAGAACTCGTTATGGAGCCATTTACAAAGAACCAATAATTTGGGAATCAAGTGGAAATAAACATATTTGACACAATAACCAAATAAACATATCTCTGCTCGCCTTTACGTCTTCAGAGTCTACACACAAAGAATGGTGTTCACCGCACGTGCTGGACCTTTTGAGGACACACGCATCTCTAACCCCTCAATATTATTTGATGGGACATACCTGACTGGCAGACTGGTTGCATTGGGCTGAACTCGTTCCGCTTCTCCTGAACATGTGCCACATCCGAAAAGCAACTCCAGTGATGTGAATATGTTGTTTACTAATTTATTCCCTCCAAGGGCGTCTGTAGGCTTAGCGGAGAGGACCCACATGATAATAACATCAAAGCACACTAAATTCAATGAGTACAAAACGGGCCCAGCTACCGAAAATAAATATTAAACTCGTAACAAATGATTATTGCTGCAACTTGTTGATTGCAAAAACAAACACACCTCTGAGCATCTAGTTTAATAGTATATGTATATGCATTGTTATATAGCAGGACACTTCCTATACGTATGACGCAATATACCCTTTGCAAAACACAATCAAGCAACACAACTGTCACCAGTTATTTTTCGGCCTAAAGCACACGAATGGGCTCCAGTTCACGCCGAACGATAATGCAGCATTCAAGTCCAATAGGCACTGAGCCAAGTTCACAGTGATGGCTGACATAACATTCTTGTCGAACAAATGCCCAGAGAATGAAGGCATTGGGTAATTAAAGTATTAACTCCTGTAATTCGTTTCATCACAATTTGGCAAACAGCGAAGGCTACAGTCTCGGTAAGTCAGTATGCACGTTGGAGAGAGGCACACGACAACATATCATCAGAGTGCTCATCTGTACCGATTTGTCCCACACCTTTATTCCGTCTCTCTGAGTGGCTTGAGGGGGCTGTGCCGGTTGCTCTTTTCCAAGTTACGCTGAAACAAAGTATAGGCGGACCACACTTTTTGAAAAACAAGTCTATTGAAGAGACTGAAAGTTATGGTAGTCAACATTTTCAACAAGACTGCTCCTCGGGCAAGGGATGAACACAAAAATAAGTCATCTTGTCCAGGTAATTAGAACAAGTAAATAATTGACAATGCAAGGATGAGAAGAAAAAAATATTGCTGCAATAAATCCTACGAAAGAGAAAAATGTGCGGTTAATCTTCTACTTCCGAGTAGTATTACATCTAACGAATTGCTGACATCTGTGGTATCTTTGGACCTCTAAAAAGTGGGACTGCATTTTTGTTTAAAATTTTAGATGATTAGACAACCATCTAAGAGGAGTATGATCACACACATGGAAGTTACTGTGAACTTTTGATACCGATCGGCAAGGTAAAAGGGCCTATGAATACTAATTTCTAAGGGACATCGGATGCAAGATTTTGTGCACTGATCAATCAAAAGTATGAAGACTTGCTGTGTTCTGAGTTCCAAGGGTACAAATAAACTGTTTTATCAACATAAGTAATAAAATTTTTTCCGAATGATTGGTTCGAATGCTTTGTAAGATTTTGGGTGCAAGTCAATTAAGCAAACGACAGCTTTTTTTCTTTAAAAAAGTATTGCGATCCAATGTAGAATCGTCGGTTAGCACAAAAAAATGAAAGATCTCAGGAGCTTCCTCGTTAAAAGTTGCTATGGTCATTCGGTGACGCAGGGCTGAAACAATTTCCCTTAGGCCCTAGCGCAGAGGCAGCTCAGTGAAAGACGATGCCGAAACATATCTTTAGACCAAAAAAATGCAGTGTGAGTTGTGACATTAAGCAACGCAAAACGTCACGCTTGCATTACTTAATGCCACAACTCAGTCTGTGTTTTTTGGTCTAAACAGATGTTTCGGCATCGTCATTCGGTGAGCTGCTTCCGTAAGTTGCGCAGATCGGTCCTCCGAGTGTTGTGCGTGAAAGTACACGCACAGACTTTTTGTAGAGTGTACCGCAGCATACATTGGTACGTGAAATCACGTGATGTCTGTCAACGCCACAAGATTTCCTGACTCGCTCCAAGTGGCCATACTCGCCCATTAAGACTTCCGAATTAGCCTTTCGAGTGCATCAGAATCGGACACTAGCCTTTTTTGAAGTCCACACATGGTACCGCTGGGGTGTTGTTGCCATCGACCGTCTTCCCCGATGTGTGGAGAAAAAAGACCTGAGCACCGCAAATGACAAAGACCTCGTCTTTATCTGGTTCCCCGTTCGTTATGTTGGCCGCTCTCCCAAACTTTTACCGCGCCCCTATTTTGGGCCGTATCGAATCATTCTTTAAATTTCCGACATAAACTATGAAGTGTGACGTGCTCTCCCCATTCTCGACGGCCGTTCGCGAAACGACGACATTGCCCATGCGTCAAGGACGAAATTGTACATACATAGATCTTAACTTAATTCTGTAATCATGCAACTCGCTTTTTGTAAAGGGGGGCCGGGGGGGGGGGGGGGACGTGATAAGTGTTACGTTTCGTTTGTTGGACAGTGAACGATTGCGGAGCAGTCGCGACAAATGAGCACATCTTAAAAGACGGATTTCCCCACCGCCAACATGGCGTATATATATACAACATTATAATGGGCCAGAGTAAAAAAATCTCTGTGCAGCGCTGAGTTTGAAAACGCATATAAGGTTTCTTTTTCCGACTTATTTAAATGCAACCTTTTAGACGTTCAGATCTAAGGCATTTGTGGTATTGAAAATCGGGTTATATTCAAACTCGGTTCAAAGTAGTAAAAGCAAAAAAATAAAAATAAAGGCACACACTTCTAACCAATTGTATTTCACCAGTGATTCACTCTGTGTACGATACACTACTTTTAGTTAATTTTTTTTCATGGCTTCCGCCATGAGAGCAAAAAAAAATTGGGTTATGGGAATATTTATACAGCATGTAGTTGGTCAGCCATTTAAAGTTGCGACGAGTCACACCCTGTAGATGAGCAATTTTCCATGAGAGCCACCGCCAGTAACAATAGCGAGGCATAAACGAAGTATGTTTCTTTGAACGAACTGCCAGACACCACGTGGCCTACCTCCCACAACACAACCCGGTTCCCCAATGTTAACAAGTGGCAGACGCCCCGAAAGTACATCTCTCTGACAACAAAGCACAAAGCGGGCAATGGTCGGTCACTGCCGTCTTTAATCGAATACAGCCCGGTCTGAATACTGAGCCGCAACGCGAAAGCCGACTCCTCTTCAAACTCTCCACCGTTTTTGTGTTTGCGCTCTTTCTTGTGTGGTTTGCGCGTTGTGTAGAGCAGCCTTCTATGCTAGACGCAGAAATCATCAACGCCCAGAATCCCCATACCCCTTGTCAACACGACAGCAGCGGCGCGACCGCTGCACGAAAACAGCTCCTAGTCATCGGACGAGTGTATTGCGTGAGCGTGTAAACGCCTCTTTTTTTTTTTCTATTATACCCAGTGAATTAAAACCTAAACGAGTTTGTCCGGACAATTAAGGTTGGTTCACACACCTGCGTTTGGATGCAACCGAGTGTGCGCTGTTCAACCTTGTGTTCCCCCTGGTGCAGCTCATGACAAAGGAACACGAGGAACGGTGAAGCCATATGTGAGCCGACACTGTAACTGCATTTAAACAGAGAAAAGGCTTTGGATTATTCACGTGGCCAAGTGCGCGCTTTCTTTCTGAGAAATATTGGGTTATAAGATTGCCAGAACGTTTTTCAAGGTCACGGTAACGGCAATGATGGGCAAAAGAAGTAGAAAATATGCGCAAATCGCAAGTCTCACGGGGCTACCCGAAAGGTGACACCAGCGGTCACACGGGAGCAAAAAGCTGGGTGATACAATCTGTTGCAACCGAACGCAAGTCTAGGAACCAGCAATCCCAGCTCGCTACACTCGCCCTTTCGCGTTTTGTTTTCTCTCGCTCTTGAACGCGTTTTCTTTCTTTGTTTTTCTTAACGAGTTTTGACAGTCATTTTAACATTCATCATCACTGCAATGGCTTCGGAAATCGGCGGCCAGCTCCCTTGATCTATTCGAAACGACGGCGATGACTCTTTCGAGTTGGAACGGAAACGATTTGCGTGGTTGGGAGAGGAACGGAAAGGGAAGGAGGCTTCCGAAAGTCGGTGGAAATTATGTGCGTACTCCCCCTTTGCTCTTCTTCACTCCTGCCTAATTCCTGGGATGAGGGGTAGGGGTGTAATTAGCCGTATAAGGGTGCACGTGTGTACGGGGAGAGTGCGGCGGGTGTTTGGGTGGCTTATGCCGAGCTGCATGCTTCGAAGAGGTTTCCGAAAGTGTCTTCTGGTTTGGTATCGCACGGACGGCTGAAAAGGATGGCGGGGATTTAGGTTTTGGTGTGGGAAATGATTACTCGGCAACTTTCAAGCTTTAGGAGGGACATAGGTGTGTAATAGTCGGAGGTGAGCTCCGAACCGCATAGAGTGTATTTCTGATGACGTATGACACAAAATATGCGGGTGTGTTAGGACATCTGCTCTCTCGTTTTTGACGGTTTTCATGCTAACATTATCTTCATACCTATGTCGTTACACCGGGATAAAACCTCAAATTGAGCAATGATGCCACGCATCAGACTTCTATTTCAAGGATGGCGCGTAATTGACAGTATCGTGTGGTGAGCCATAGTTGAATGCACGTTATATTTAAATTTTCGACACTGTATACTCCGCAGTCCTACGCGTATTATTCTATATATTTATTTTCTTAATATCACAGAGCAAGCTCCTATTTCTTTGCGTGGAAAAGAAGGAAGCAGTTTTGGTTTCGCCGAGACGAGAATCATGAGGGAGACAGAGAGAGGTACAAAGGAAAAACGATGAAGATACATAGAAATGAAGAGATAGGCGGAGAAAGACACAAAATATGAGAGTTACCTTTAAATAGCGGCACGCTTATAGATACAGATATAAACAAGGAGAGAGAGAGACAGAGATAAAGAAGAAAAGGAAGTGATATTTAATTATCTTGTGTTGCAACCAAAATCAATCAAGTGGTCGAAACTCTAGGAATAACTTGAGTACGACGCTCGTGTGAGACTTAGAGTGACGGTGAATGTTCGGTTGTCCCCCTGAGGCCACTAGAATATTTTTTTTATTCTCGTACACACATCTAGTTCTATGCAACGTCATATTATTAACGCGCATTTAGTCATTTGAATACTTCTATTCTCGGCGACATCAATCCCATTCAGTTCAGCAACAGCGAAAACATGTTTGGGTGCCTAATGACGTAAAATCGTTCATGCAACGTTTTTAGTACTTTCAGTGAATACTGCTACGAAGGAACCACTAACGTTGATAGCTTGCGAAAACATCCATTAGTTTTCCCGTCCGCGCAAAAGCAGGTGCAGAAAAAATAAAGGAAAGAGACAGCTGTCGATCCCCTCCTCAACTCGCAATTAGAACAAGTGACCACGTGATACGTGATCTGGCGCTAAATATGTACCGCCAGGGTTCATCATAGTCATGCGTTAAGGTTTGGAAAGAAAAAGCCTGGGCTGAGCTTCAGATATTTTGTTAAAGTGGGGCTATTATCATATTTAATTTGAACATGAGCCGTTACCAAAATGTTTGGCGATTCTGCTGGTCATGAACCCGAGCACTCGGTTCGGGTTCCTTAAAACCGATTACGTCACGTTCTCACGTGACTCCTGATGCGAAATCGTGAATTCATGTTACGTAACACTGTCAACAGGGTTAATGAATCCAGTGACTCTCTCAAATTAAATCGACTCGACGTAGTGAGTCACGTGACGTCACGGGGTCACTTCCCATTACTTAACAGCATGTATTGACACCATGACGTCACGTGACAAAGTGACGCATGGTTAATCATAGTGCCAATACACAAGAATCACGAAAACCCACATTTTGTCCTACATTGCAATTCTCTATATGACGATTTGATCAATAGATAGAAATACAGCTGCCAATTGTTTATTCCCATGTATTCATTTTGTGATACTAACAAAAAAGAAAAAAAATGCCTTCAACCGTTTTGAACCAACTACCGTTATATATTTTTTTATGTTCGGTTCCGACTCAGTTCTAAGATGGGGGCGAAGATATCGGTTCGGTTCAGTTCCGGTTCGGCTAAAAATAACGGTTCGCTTCTGGTTTTCGGTTCGGTTCGGTTCCGGTTCGACACCGTGGTTGTAGCCCGATTCACAAATTCTTGACTGATATAGAGAATGTAAAACGAGAACAGTGAAATGTGAAAATTGCCTCGCCCTCTGTACCTGGTATTTTTTTTTCCTGGCAATATTTACATAAATACATGGAAATTTTAAGAATATCCTAAAATGCAATTCCCTAACCGCATAGGAATCTGAATACACATTAACGTAACTTTCGATGATTAAGCATCTGTTTACAGAGACTATTGGGAAGTGACACCTTTAACGTTAGCCTCATCTACATAGGTTTCAGAGTGAATATTTTGATTGAAAAACTATTTTACACTTACTACACATTCTTGGTCCGATCATGGCCTGCATATGATTGAAGGTGATTTACGTTTTTAAGGTTCATGTTCGAGTCGCATTTTTCTTTTCGAGTCATGACTGCATGTGACCAAGTGCACTGAGTAAAGTGAGTCAAGTCGTAATCAAATAATCTTGCAAATATGTCTTCGTGGGCGTTATGTGTAAAATTATTAGACATTAATGAATTGTAAAAGTTCCACATGATAAAAATCTAAAAGTTAATTTATAGTCACTATACAGGGTGTTTTTTTACACTTTGCAGATTTGTATCAGAATAGCTGAGAAAGTTACACTTATGCGCTTTGTGCAGATGAGTTTTACGGCCAGGGGACATTATGTGTGAGGCTTTTCTTTGCGATAAATTCGCTAATTATTTAAATTTTGTTAATTAACTTTCTAATTAGTGAAAATAGACAAATTGTTCCAATTCGAAACTTACTGAGCGTCATTGAAAACCTGCCTGTTTTCAAATTTTACACCTGAAGCAACTTATAAGAAAAAGTGATGAGCATGCTTACTTCAAGCCTCATAGATCATATCTCTGAGCGCGGTGCCGATAAGGCACACTCTTAGGCTAAACCTAAACCAAAAACGGTTAGCAAGTTCAGGACCAGTTGAGCCTCGAGTGAGCGTCCTTTTCTCGGGCGAGAGCAGGATCTCGTGGAGTGCACATAGCGCCCCCGACCACCGCTGTCTCGGCCACGCGCTTTCAGTAGGTCTTTTATATTGAAGGAGACTGAACCTACCACCAAGACATTTTGGGTGGCCTTTCTGCTGTGTTATAATTTAATTAGGAGCAGGATTTATAGTTCATGTAAAACATATTTACTAAATATGTATCACTGTTCATCTTGTCCCTTCTCCAGGTGCTGCTATCCAGCTCTACGTCACAGCCATGAAGTGGCCATGGGGTGAACCATCGACAACTGCTGTCATTAGTACTCGGATCGGCAGAGCCACTTGCTAGCTGTGAAGCCCAGTTACCAGGCAGCAGATACTCGACCAGCAACTAGCCTTTGTCACTCTAGTGGGAGTCAATGATTATGCCCCAATCTCACTAGAGCGACAAGCAGAAACAAACGAAACGGACAAGCCTCCAACCCATGCAGTAGGCCCGTGATAGTACCTTTTGCAGGCGTTTATTCGTTCGGTGCTCGTGAAATAAGCATGAGTGATTGTAAGCCTGCCAAAGAACCCTCGCGTGCATGATTCTTGTGTTTAAGCATAGCCTCGTTTATTCTACAAAGCCTGTCAGATCGGAAAAGACTCAGGTTTGAGCCTTGTCGCTGTCGCTGTAGTGGGCCTCTGCGACACTACAGCGTTTGCATGCCGACCACACGATAAATACAGCAGCTCGCACATGTTTTCAACTTTCATTCTATTGTTCAAGTATTCTGAGAAAATCACTGAGTAGCGTTATTAATCGTGAGGCACTAAATCCAGAATAAAGTAGCAACCAGTTTTCTGCACACAGCATCAAAAATTTGAGATGTTTGGCTACATGCCACAAAAACATCCTTTGAATGACAACAGAGGCTTCCTTGGGAGAAGCCTGTAAATTGCCCGTATAGCCAAGATTGAACGACCACAGAACTCCCACCCTGGCCCACACTGCATTTACACCGTTTTGCCAAGCTTGACTGACCACTGAACTGCCAGCGTGGCCCAGGATGCATTTAGATCATTTGGCCAAGCTTGGCTGACCACTGAACTTCCAGCCTAGCCCAGGCTGGTTTTACACCGTAAAGCCAACTTTGGCGGTACAAGGAACTCCCCCTGAACCGCCGGGCCGGATAGCCAGGCTGGGGCTGCTCAGCGCCACGGGGCAAAACAATCCAGGCCCAGTGAAACTTCCCCGGCTGCCCAGTCTGGCTCAAGCTTGAGCCGGTCATAATGTGCTTCTTGGGTGGCAGGTGATTCCATTTGACTTGCTCATGACGGTCGTCGAAAAGCAATAGAAAAAGTGGTTGCATCGTAATACCGATCGAGGAGAAATGCATTTCTAGAACTCTACTTTTGCAGGAAGTTGCCATGTTTTTATAGAAACATGTTTTCTATATAAACGTTGATGTTCTCTATAGAAAAGAGTAGCATAAATGTATTACCCGACGTAACAGCTGATAAGGTTCATCATAAACAAGAAAAAGCTATATTGGCACTCGCATGTTTGGTGATAATGACACAGTCTGCGAAAATACTGCACACAATCGTGTTATGGCAACGCGCAGCGATCGAGTTTTAGAAGTGACCCAGTTACACTTTATATTTCGTTTTACTCGATTCCGAACGCAGCCGACGCTATGAGCCAATGGGGCCAATCAATCAGCACCAAGTGGATAGTCATGGCGCTTGTTTTCTTTGTGGGCTAAACCAAATACGCGCCAAGAAATCGCAGGATCACGCCCCCTTCACGGCTAGTAATTAATTTAGTCGGTGACAGCAAACGCACAAGAATAATGAGTGCCGTGACCAGGCACTTGTGGGACTGCGTAATTGGTTCGATTGGATCGCAGCGTTCTCTGCGACCGGACTCAGAGTGAAACGGAGCATAAGACCATGTGCGCCTTTCCTTTGTCTGAAAACTTGGAGACAGCCAATAATTGCAAAAATCGGATCATTTCAGGCGGATGACGAAGCTCACGAAACGTTTAAACTTCAAAAATGTGATGCTCACAGTGACAAAGTGCCCGAGGTATCACTTGCGTATTGACCTTGCGAATGTCGCATTTTGTTTTACATCTAATTATAATTTCAGTTTTGTCATTCGCTTTGATCTTTCTATTGTTCTCCGTAATTCGCTGAACCCGTGTTTGGTAGAAAGTACAAATCTCGCTTCTGGAAGGCGGGATATCTGGCTTGGAAACACTTTCGAGTATCGGAACCATGCGCCGCCAAAGCATGGCGTAAAACATAAGCACGTGCTGGAGGATGAACTTCTACTGATTACGTAACCTGGGCAGGGAATCATACAGTTGAGCTTTTAGAGGTTTCCTTTTGTTATGGGACAGCAAACATAAATTGCACGCTTATTATGTGATGAGTTCCGAAGTTGACAATTCTAGGTTAAATGTGTGTGCAAAAATAAACGTAGTGTTCAAGCGTTAAGCAATGCTAAACTTAGCACGAAATACGTAGTGTGGAAGCGCTGCTGAGATCTATGACAGAAGTCCGCCGACAGCCGTCGGCTCAGCTCAACGACATCCGGTGAATCTTCCTTTTCAATTATATTTTTTTTACTTATCGTGTGGTGATGAAGTTTTTTTTTTCACTTTGAAGCGTCTTTTTGCAGTGTTGGACAAAATGCTCGATAAAAGTATCAAGTTATGTTACTAAATACCTGCTTCATAAAGTATTTAAAATACTAATCAAGTTATTTCTCACTGTAAAGTGTCTTGAGTAGAGCACATATACTACGATGTGTTATTCAATTACTTTTGAAGATACTTCCGTATTGTATAATTTGTATCGACGTCAATGGAAGTTGCGCAAATCTGGTTTACCAGAATGGTTTGTTGGCACGCAACAACGAAAAACGGCAAAAAATCAGCAGACAAACGTAGGGTTATTTTATGCAGTCCAACTATCACTGATTGATGTTGCATAACATTTCTGGGACACAAAAAGTATGTCGCTTCAGCTATAGTAACATCGCTGAATATCACGTCCTGCGGCGCACCTTAGACGCATCGTTTAATTAAAATCTATGTACCCTATATGGAAAGTTCACTATAAACGGACTTGGAATTCGGAAATGAGTGAATGTATAACAACAAATATAGCCCATATAAAAGCCACGGCACTGGTCGCACCTTCTTCAAGCAGGTTGCGTTCGGAAAGGCACTTAACGTTGGGGGACGCTTTGTTGTCATTTTAGAAATTATCCTGCTTGTAGTCGGTTTCCTGGCGTGTTCTCTGCTTATAAATGTTCGCTTATAGAGAGTGTTCGCAAGAGCAATAAATGCCTGACAAAGAAAAGAAAAAAAACTGACGTTTTGTCGTAGCGGGGTGAAATATAAAACAAGCAACAAAAACGTGTCTTATTTTGGTGTGCACTTCTCGTTTTCTTCTATTTATTTTCTTATTTTATTGACAGTGAAATCTGCATTGTTGTCGTGGGTCATTTCTCGTTCTGCATTTCGCCTAAGTGTGCCAATCTCTACTTCCGTAAAACCGCCCCTTTTGTTTCAGGATTTGTTTCGGTGGAAACCCTACGAAACAAAAGGCGCCTTTGAGCAGGCGAGGGGACAACCTTCATTGTACGACCTTTGGAGTGAAATATGAGTCACAATCAGCACACAAGCGACGTTTTCACGAGGTCAGTCTATGTCAGCGTAGCTTATTGGAGCTAGCAATAGGATTTGGTTTGCTCGAAGGAATGTTCGCGTTTGCTCGTGCTACGCCCACGCCACTTCATACCGGAAAACTTTAAAAATGGCGGAATTCTAAACATGTATTTAAGATGTGCAAGATACTCAGGAACGTAATTAAAATACACTGTCAAATACTATCGATCAAAAGTATTTGCAAGATACCAAGATACTTCAAGAAGTACTTGAAATACAGTATCTCGAGTAGAATATCTGAGACAGGCACAAGTCTGCAAGTTTTTGTCACCAAAGCGGAAGAAGTCCCAGACCTACCAAATCACTATCGTAAGCGACATTGTCATACACAAGCGAAAAAATGTGATGTATCCCTATTGTCAATGAAGGATATGACAATACTGACGTACTTATTTACCCTTTGCCAAATCTGCGCTAACGTTTCCCTTACATAAAGCTGTGGGGATAAAGCTTCGCTGCGCATACGCAACGCCACTCCTTCCCCTGGCGAGGCGCGCCCATACACACTTAACTTT
Source organism: Ixodes scapularis (assembly GCF_016920785.2). Taxonomy (NCBI): domain Eukaryota; kingdom Metazoa; phylum Arthropoda; class Arachnida; order Ixodida; family Ixodidae; genus Ixodes; species Ixodes scapularis. Next base: position 68,914,750 of record NW_024609837.1, read on the forward strand.
TTTACACCCTTTAAGGGTGCTACAGCACCCTTTAGGGGTGCTGCAGGGGGTTTGCACCCTTCACTTAGCCGTCTAGCACCCTTTTTCTTGCAGGGTTAGCACCCCTCACGACGAGCGCGAGGGTGCTTTTGCGCGAGCACCCTTCCGATTCATTGTGAGGGGTGCTGAGAGCTGGAAGGGTGTTGGAACGGTGCTCAGTTATTGGGTCAAGGGTGTTCTTTATTTTTAACAGCATAATTTAGAAAAAAAAAGGAAGCGATAGATATCTGTATGTCGTCTTCAGTTTATATAACTAGGCTCAGCGTACATTAAATGAATTGATGAACCACAGTATATTTTTTTATTCATTTTATTTTTATTTATGGCTAATCAACCAAAATCTGTATACTCCGAAAATCCGATCGGCATCTATTTCAAATTACGACCAGCAAAAATAAAGCTCAATCAATCAATCAATCAACTAGTATTTACTGCAGAGTTAAGAATCACTGGATTTCACGCTGGCATAGTTCAGTAATAACAATAAAAATAAAATCATTTATTGTTTTTTGCAGTGCCCAGGGACATTCAATAGACCGATCCCACAGCTAGTTTGAGTACGCCACCGCTGCCGACATGCATCGTGGGAGCTGCAGTCTTTCTGCACACGCGACAACCCTGCTAGAGGTCTGCGCGAGCAGAGCACGAGGCGGCATGAGCTATCTCGTGAATTGGCGTCTGCCTCCTACAAACTACAGCTATGGCGGCGTCACGCATGCGTGGAACGCTTGGTGAGATCGGTCTATTGGCCTTCTTCCTAGCGTAGTTCAATAGAATGCATAAACAGATATGCTTGCGCGCGCGCACACATACACGCGCGCACGCGCGTACGCAAGCATGTACACGCGCAAACGCACGCAGACGCAGACGCACGCACAAACAACCACGCGGACGTATCCACACGCGCACACGAACACGGGAGCATGCACGCACACACGCACGCACGCACGGAAATGAATACGACGAACGAAACGTGCTTGAGCTATAGTTTCGGTTTCGTGTTTAAAAAGAAAACCTAAAACTTAGATAAAACCTAAGATAGGCTAAATTTTTGTTAACTTTCTACAACATTATAGTGACACTATTAATAGTAATATAATACCTATTTGCTTAGTTTTGTTTTCGAAAAAAAAAAAAAAGAAGAGCCTTTTGAAGACTGCGCAAGGCCCATCGCTATTGCACTCAGCTACCGTTGGCAGCCGTTGGAAGTTAGGCAGGCTTCGAGGATCGCTTCCTTTTTACGTTTTAGCCGACATTTTAGATATCTTCCTTACGAATAACGTGTTCAAGCGTAGCAAGGGATGACTGAGAGCTGGGAGACGCTGCGTCTTACCAACGCAAGTTGCGGACAGTCCATCAACACTGCTGCAAACGCCGGTGAGCACTTCTGTTTTTGCGAACTGCGTCGCTGTTTTGAAACTTTGTCGTGTACCATGTGCTTGCTAAGCTATGCTTGATTCTAACGATGCTTCTGGCCGGTGTTATTTCGTTAATTAAAAAGAGCGTACGTTGTTCAAAACCTATGGCTTGCTCCGCAGGGTGAGAAAGATTCGTGTGCGGCGGAGCCGAGAGGCTGTTCTGGGCGCCGTTCTACGACGTTCGTCCGATGACGCATTTTGCGGAGCGTTCAAGTGCAGTCTGACGGCAGTTCAAGCAATCACAGGTCATGCTAGTTCTGCCGTGTGGTCTCAACAGCCGCTCGCCACCGATTCGTTTCGTAAAGCGGGAGCGAGAAAAAACGTTACAAGAGCGAGCAGCATGATTTCTTGCCTATGCCTGTGCCGCAGAGACGCGCTGTCTCTTCGGGTATGCCGAAGCGGCACGCTTTCGAAGTTTACGATTGTGCGATGTAAATAAAGTGAGTTTGGACGTCGCGTTTTTACGGGGCAGCGAAAGCCGCTACAAAAAGCAAAAGTATGAAAAAATGCGAAAAGGTCCTGAATATTCGATGGTGTTGAAAGACTACCAACGTACCGACTCGCCCAGTTATTCTTTCTGTAAAAAAATGATAGCCAATAGTAATAAATGAAATAAATACCAACTTTTAATTGGTTATAAATCATGTGTAATTCATGCAGTACAGTCTTCCCTGCTCTGTTGCTTTCATGATATCAGGTAATGTGTAAATGTATGGGATAGTTCAAAGGAACAATTTATGTCCGACCCATTATATTGTATGTTTTCTCTAAATGCTTGAAGTTAAATAAAAAATGCTCATCGTAAATTAAGCCGCACCACTGAATGTACAATAGCTTGTGACTTTTATGTACGTTCCGAGCGAAAGAAAAAGATGCATTCAAAAAGGGCTAATTATTTTGTTTCCTCTCTATTAAAGCTTTTTTTCAGGTACACTCAAAACGTGGGTGTGTACGTCTAAAAGAGTGGAATTGACATTTCCCGCAGGCCTGACTCAGTTTGGCTGGCAGCTTGCAACCTATGGGAACCTGGAGAACTGCACCACAAGGGTGAGAGTGACGCCCACCCTGCACTTCCTCTACGATGGCACCATAAGGAAGAGGGAGCTGCCCCCAAAGTGAATGCAATGGCAGGTGGGTCGTTACAGTGAACCCCCATACAGATGATACCAAACAGAAAATCATTAAAAATGAATTATTATTAGAAACAAAGAATGGGAGTCGCACAGACAAGGAGGAGGAGATGAACACAGTGCTGTGCCATGTCCGTATGCTCTGTTCCCATATTCTTCACAATTTATTTTTAATAATTGTCTACCAACTGGCCCAATCATCAGCACTAGCCAACAAGAGTATGCTGCTATTTTTAACTCTGCATTAACACTGTGCTTACAGTTAAATCCTACAGTAATGAACAAACAAAAAAATGGGAGCAAGCTAGGCACGTAACCAAAATCTTGATTCGGCGGCACCCATGACAAAATGCTGTATGAGGGGGATGGGGGAGAAGAGGCCCCAGCAAAATGGAAGACTTTGGGGAGGGGGGGGGGGGAAGCGGAGAGGGGATGGGCTTTCGTTATCTTTTGAGTAGGACAGGCGCTGGCAATGCCTCTGTGCCACTGGGAAAGCTGGAGTTCATATCCTTCAAATTAATTGGATCCAAAAATCTATAATATGTATTAGTGGCCGAGAAATTGCCCTGGAGGAATGCAGGCAGAGGATAACAAAATTGAATGCACACACGACAGAACAATAATACAGAAAAACAAGACGGAAAGAATAATCCACTACCGATGGAGTTGCCATGCAGTTGCTTTCATTTTGTGCGTTGTGACGTCGTTGGGCTCCCTGAAGCAATTAGCTAGACATGTCAGTTTGTACTGGGCAAAAGACGATGAAGGAGCATTTTTTTTGTCGCTATTTATGACCTTCCATTTCAGCTTCTTCAGATAAAAAGAATCCTTAGAATCCCTGTATTGGTAGTTTAGGCAACCTAGGCAATAAGGAGAGAATTATGTTACTAGTGCATTATGTTTTAATTGAACAAGGCAGAACCAGCTTGTGCTGCAGTGGCGTCACATAATGCCGAATGCACGTGACTTGCGACGCATTGGCGATGCCTCATGAAGCAACTACGATGGGTCAGACCCGCTATGTCTTTTTTAAAGCAAAATGAATATTATAATCAGGGAGCTGCTCCAGTTATTTATTAAGGTACTTTTTATTTAATATTGCAGATAAACAAGGAACATCTGAAAGCAACGAAAACATCAAATCATCAACACACCCGCCATGAAGCGGTGGAACAGGGGGTGCACCACAGTAGCTCTCAGCAGTAAAGGCGCACTTGAGCAGTTGTCACAGCTATGCAGTGGCTGCGATTACACCTGTGTGATCGCAGGAAACTTTGCTTAGAACCAAGCTCCTTAATTTTGTGCAACAGGTGGTTATGGGACTAATGCAACAAATGTTCGCCAATCTGTGCCTTCGACTCGCCGGGCGCTGTAAGTAGGCATGCTCGGAACATTAGCGTGGTCTTGGTCGTCTTCTGCTGCCCCTGATATCGGCTAGAGCCAAGAGTCTTCGCTAGTGCGCTTTAGACGCTTACAAGAAGTATGCTTGTACAGCACTGCATCCAGCTCCACACTCCTTTTAGTGCCCGAAGCTCCAACTTCGATGGACCTTGCAAATCATGTAGGCTAGCGCCGTGGAAGGCGAGCCCTCCACGGCGCCAAGGGCATAAAAACTAGAGAGAATTTGTACTAACCTTATACTGGAACGGTGCTACTATTTTTCAGACATCTTGGCAGTAGCGGCTACGATGATCGTGGTTTACAATGTCAAGGAAACCATGGCACTGTCACATCTGTTTGTTGGAGAGGAGGTAAGCTCTCAACTATCCTTTCTAGCATAAGTTGCAAAATGTAACCTAGCGCTTTTATGAACTCCCTTGCGCACAATCTTTCTAAGCAAATGTTTAGGCAACATTGGGGCACATATGGGTGATTCCACGTCAGTTCATGCAATGATGGTCCGGGTCATAATTTTGATATTTTTGTTAAAAATATATATGAAAGCCATGTTCTTGGGAGGAACATTAAGCTATATATGAATGCCGTAACAAATTTTTTCGCTGAGATATAAAATAGAGAAGCTCGTGGCGTGGAAATCGAAAAGATTTCACTATGCTACTTTGTGCAGGCGTCATTTTCTCATCAAAGCTTTTACGTCACCATAACTTTTTTAATGCATTTTACAAAAGATATACAACACATACACAAAAAAGTAAAAATATCAATAAATTATTTCTATGCAAACAAAACATCAAACATGGCATAAAAACGCGTTTCAGAGACATATTCACAATTTTCTTTGCAAATAAACCATTTGTCATAATACTTCACAAAACATATCAAAATGCGGGCCTATAAATATTCTTTACGAATGTATAGAGATAATATGTCTACCCTTAATTGTCTTCTTGTTATTAATGCGGAAATGCAGCTGATTTCTCGAAATGTGGCAAGATTGGGCGTCAATATTTCAAAAACTCCATCTTTTATTTTTTTTAAACTTTCCTTGGCACTTTGCAGTGACTTGAACTAACTTGTGATGGCAAAACATTGAGTAACATATGACCTCCAAACGGGAAAAGCTACGACACAGCTTCACTCGGAGCGAGCCGACGTCTTCGTCATAGCGGCTTTGCCGCACAGCGCCAAATATTTTGAGCGTTAGTTATGGCATGCATTTTATATTTTTCAAATTCTTTTTTTCAGAAGGGGTTAGTATAACTGACACGAAAATGTACTTTAGGCTGGAATACCATTACTTAGTTTACAATTCACAAAAACAAAATGGCCCCACTCTGCAAATTCGCTAACTATGCGTACCTAAGCTTAAAACTCTCAGTTGCGCAAGTGGCCATGTATACATCCGGCCTCTCGGCATATGATGACTTCCACAGATGAGATGCCTGGATTCCTCTCACAGGTTTTACGGTGGCCCACTCTACTTGCTTCACCACACGAAACTCTCGAACCCGTTCCACAGACAGGTGGAACATTCAGACATTTGTTACTTTTTCACGCAGCACTTCCACAAAGTCTTTAGCGGTGACAATCGTTGAGTTGAGCGAAGATCTCAAGTTGGTGAGCGTTGCGTGGTGTTTAAGAACACCACCTACTCCATCACAAGCGCTTTTTCCATGTCCAGTGGCTGAAAAGATCCATCTTGCCAAAGAGTACGGCTTCCGAGATAATTCGTGCAATTGGAAGCGATTCTTGAAATGCGCCGCCGCTCCGTCTGATACAAAAATTATTTCAGAAAAGAGCGGGTAATGTTCATCAACATACTCTTCTATGGCTTTTGTGGCTAGAAGAGCGTGAGCTGTGTCATGTATCGTGTCATCGCTGACAACGGCAAAGCTTTCCGTGCCTTGCGTGGACGTAACCACACATGTGAGGAGAGACACTTGAGTTTTTAGAGCGCAGCTCTTAGGGGCCCGTTTCCGGCTTGAGCGGCGTCGCCGTCGGCGTCGCCGTCGCCGTCGGCGTCGGCGTAACCGCGCGGTGCATCATGGGAAATGTCCCATAATGCACCGCGCGAGCCCCACCAAGGTCACGTGACCTCGTGGGGGGTCACGTGACCCCCCCGAAGTCACGTGACTCCCCTGAGGTCACGTGGCCCCCTCCTCGAGGTCACGTGACCCCCGCCGATGTCGCGTGACCCCCCGATGACGTCATCGTCACTGATGACGTCACCGGCATCCACATCGTCATCGTCATCATCACTGATGACGTCACCGGCATCCACATCGTCATCGTCATCATCACTGATGACGTCACCGGCATCCACATCGTCATCGTCATCACTGATGACGTCACCGGCATCCGCATCGTCATCGTCATCATCACTGATGACGTCACCGGTATCCACATCGTCATCGTCATCATCACTGATGACGTCACCGGCATCCACATCGTCATCATCACTGATGACGTCACCGGCATCCGCATCGTCATCGTCATCATCACTGATGACGTCACCGGCATCCACATCGTCATCGTCATCATCACTGATGACGTCACCGGCATCCACATCGTCATCGTCATCATCACTGATGACGTCACCGACATCCGCATTGTCATCGTCATCATCACTGATGACGTCATCAGTGACGTCACTGATGTCACCGGCATCCGCATCGTCATCGTCATCATCACTGATGACGTCATCAGCGACGTCACTGATGACGTCACCGACATTCGCATCGTCATCGTCATCATCACTGGTGAAGTCATCAGTGACGTCACTAATGACGTCATCGGTACCCGCATCGTCATCGTCACTGATGACGTCATCAGTGACGTCAGTGATGACATCATCGGCATTGGGGGTCACGTGACCCCCAAGGTAACGTGACCCCCCCTGGTTAGTTTAACCCCCCCCCCCCCCCCAGTGCCCTTCCCTCCTCCTCCTCAAGAGCTGCGCTCTAATTCGGCGTTACAGGGAGTTGTAAGCGGCTTTCATTTTTTTCCAATGAAAACTCTGCACTTCGGTTGGGAAGATGACTGTCCAATTTTCCGCAAAATCGAAGTGGAACATCACTGCCTTGGGTGGTAAGGCGGTTCTTGTGTCACGTATCAGGCTTCGTTGAAGGTCACAGATGTAAGAATGCCTCATATACTTTTCGCTCCATGACTCCAGTTCCTTTAGGAAAGCGGAACTGTCCATAACCTTTTTGACGAGTTCGCCGGCGTCCCATAACGCGTAACAGATCTCTTCGTCTTCGTCGAGATGGAGCGACTGCAGCGAGATGCTCTGCATTTTTGGGCACTTTTCGCAACGGCGCAGGAAGCAATCGTTTTGTGGAGGGCTGCAGAGGTAGATGCGCTTGAAGTCGTCTTCAGTAAATGTCTCCTGTGAGGCATTTGTTATTGCCGTTAAAAGCAACTGAAAATTGACGCAACATATGCAAGCGCACACCTCATGCTCGGGACTCTTTTTTACCCATTTTGGTCGTAGGGAATAGAACTTAGAGATGCCTAGTTCTCGATGGGGATGGTCCTTCCCAAACAGCTGGTAAGTTTCCTTAACAGAGTGGGTCATAAACCTTTTTACGACTTTGGTCTTGTTGTCGTTGATCATGGCTTTGACGACGTCCTTTTTGTTGGGGCTTTGAATAGAGCATGCGAGGTCGTCGCGTGTGTAGTACTCAAGTGCAACTCTCACGTCTTCGGCATTCGCCTTTTTCCCCATGTAGGGATCAGGCGTTGCCCATACACCACCTTTACGCTTCAGTTTTTACGTTTGATCAATCATGTAGGCAGTCGCTTCTGGCACCAGGCGCAATATTTCTTTTTTCGAGATGCTTGGTGGCAGAAGCGTGTACAATAGCTTGCGTTCCTGGTGGAAACTGCATGCCTTCAGCGCTTCGCGGAACGCATCAAACCACTCCGCGCAGTGCTCACAACTGTCTTCGCCGGTTTTCATGCCATAAACGCCTGTCAGCTTTCTTCTAATGGAAGAACTCACTTGAGCTTGTTTTTTCTTCAAATACGCTTCGCGCCTTTTTTTTTTTTAATGGTTTTACGTGGTTTCAATGGAGTTACCGACGGACTAGCAGCACACAATTCTTGACTCACTTCAGCCAGAACTTCATCAGAGTCCCGGAAAGAAGAGTCTGATGTACTCACGTTGTGAAGAGAAGCAATCTCATTCTGGAGGTATTTGTAGCAATGTTGGCATAAAAGGTCAGATTCGTTCACTGTCCGTGGAGCCAGTAGCTTTTCCAACCGCACTTTGTTGAGTCTCCCTACCGATACGAGGTGCTTATCGCTATACACTTTCTTCTTGTGTCTCCGTAGATAGTCCACACAGAACAATCGCACGGTGCTGAATCGTTGGGCCATGGCTGTTCGATTTGACACTAGACTCTTACTTGCTTCGTAAATGACAGAACTTCAAACGTCCTCGCAAACGCCTATTTGAGGGGTTCTGAATTCCTCTCTCCCGGCTCCGAATATCCGGTCAGAGTTCGGAAAGAAAATGTCCTTGTGGTTATCAACTTCTGTCTTCCATTGTAGATAGAATCGGTGCATCGCGCATGGTTAAGCTGGTGTTTGTTTGTTTGTAGTACCACTTATTGAGCACCAAAGACACCGAGTCTCCTGTAAGCATAGCGATAGTCAGCCGTCTTTTTTTCTTTTTTTTTTTCTTTTCTAAAAGTTTTTTATATTGTAATGTTTTTGGGGTTTTCGGTGTTGGAGTGTAGTGTAGTGTAGTGTAGTGTAGTGTAGTGTAGTGTAGTGTAGTGTAGTGTGTGTGTGTGTGTGTGTGTGTGTGTGTGTGTGTGTGTGTGTGTGTGTGTGTGTGTGTGTGTGTGTGTGTGTGTGTGTGTGTGTGTGTGTGTGTGTGTGTGTGTGTGTGTGTGTGTGTGTGTGTGTGTGTGTGTGTGTGTGTGTGTGTGTGTGTGTGTGTGTGTGTGTGTGTGTGTGTGTGTGTGTGTGTGTGTGTGTGTGTGTGTGTGTGTGTGTGTGTGTGTGTGTGTGTGTGCGCGCGCGCGCGCGCGTGCGTGCGTGCGTGCGTGCGTGTGTGTGTGTGTGTGTGTTGGGGAAGAGGGTTACGGCAGCAAAATAGAAGAGAGGGTTAGGGGTTCGGTCTTGGTCGGTTCGCATAGCGTGGTACAACCCATCTGTTCAGGTCCTTGGGAGAGGTGCCCGTTCCCGTTGCTGTCCTTAACCTTGGAGTGATTTAGTTTGTCTGGTTAGGTTCGGTCAAGTCTTTGCGGTCGCATGTCTTGATCTTCCCTATTTTATTTCTTTCCGCGTGGACATGCATTTATTGTCGTTCTTGTTGTGAATAAGTTCAGCTGCGTTTGAGAGTTCGTTTCGCACTGTCCGTTATTTTTGTTTTTCCTTGTCTCTGGGTTTAGATTGAAATGTTTCCTGACCAACTGACATGCATATTTTTCCTTACAACTACTCTCGCCTTATTTTGCCGTAACTGACTCTTCACAGCTTTGGGTTTCAAGGCAATGTGATGTGCTTACGATTACTAACTACCGCAAGCAGTGACGTTCGCAGGCGTTTCTTGCTCATGTTAAGGGGCGGGAAGAAGAGAGCAGGGCGGGGGGGGGGGGGGGGGTATAGTCACACAACGATAAAGCAATGCTCGGAACAGCACGACTTTCCGCTCTCTACGACAGAGTCCCGCTTTCCAGCTTTTGACGCTTCCATCAAGGGGACGTTATGCGGCAAAGCCGCTATAATGAGACGTCGGCTCGTTCCGAGTGAAGGTTTGTCGCAGCTTTTCCCGTTCGGAGGTCATATGTTACTCAATGTTTTGCCATCACAGGTTAGTTCATGTCACTGCAAACTGCCAAGGGGAGTTTTAAAAAAATAAAAGAGGGAGTTTTTTTTAATATAGACGCCCAATCTTGACACATTTTGTGAAATCAGCCGCATTTCCGCGTTAATAACAAGACAATTAAGGATGGGCCCATATTATCTTTATACATTCGTAAGGATAATTCAAAGGCGCGCATTTTGATATGTTTCGTGAAGTATTATAGAGGATAGTTTATTTGCAAAAAAAATTGTGAATATGTCTCTAAAACGTGTTAACGTGTTTTTATGCCATGTTTGACTTTTTTGTTTGCATAGAAATATGTTATTGATATTTTTACTTTTTTGGGTGTGTGTTGTATATCTCTTGTGAAATTTATTAAAAAAGTTATGGTAACGTGAAAGCTTCGATGAGAAAATGACGACTGTGCAAAGTAGCATAGTGAAATCTTCTCGATTTCCACGCCTCGAGCTTCTCTATTTAATATCTCAGCGAAACAAAACGTTACGGCGTTCATATATAGCGGAATGTTCCTCCCAAGAACATGGCTTTCATATATATTTTTAACAAAAATATCAAAATTATGACCCGGACCACCATTGCATGAACTGACGTGGAATCACCCATATGCAATTGTGAATGCATCCATCTTATTAAAGTTTTCAATTTTCTTTTTTTTTAATGGCAGCCAAGCATGCAGTACATTACAAACTAGCACCTTTCTTGCACAACAGATAGAGCCATGTTCCATGCTTGTACCTAGTTTAGCCTTCATCTAGATCATAGTTTAGCAAAGTTATGCAGGTGGAGGTGATGTTTAGAAGTCGCATGGTCTCAGGGGAGCCAATATGATGCTGATGGCACTGCTTCACATGTTTGACTACAACTTCGACAAACAAGCTTTCTAATCACTGCACGGCACACTCTTCTAGAAAGGTACAAAAGATCCAGTGGCTGTCTTTCCTGACACACTGATGGTTGGAAATATCATGGCCAAAAGTAGTTTCCACAAGATTTCTAACCATCTAAAGCAAAATATTTTGGCCAAAATGTACATGGGAGGTGAAGTAATTGCAGATCAGGAGATCACACAAGGAGAATGTGGGCTCCTGTTGACTGATTCTGGCTTTTTTGCAATGAGCAAGCCAAAGCAACGTTTACGTCTCTATGTGGAACCAGACTTCTGGCTAGCATTGCCGAAATTTTACTAATCGCAGAGATAATGCAGGTGTCCCTGTTGCACTGACGATCTTGCATATTTTGCAGTGCTGGGAAAGCATGATTTACTGCCACTTGTCTAAGTTGCATTCTGTACAAGTGTAATCAGGCCTGCAGGGGGTGGGGGTATCACATATTTAACATAGATCAAGTGACTAGCAAATAACAGTGGACTAGCTCGCTGGTAGATAGTAATATATTAACTGTGATGATTTAGAGAAGACTATCACGCATGGTGCCTGCCTTACATTGCATTGATTTTGTTTGCTAACACAGGAGCAAGACATCCCGGCAATGCCGTGCGTCGTGTACTCTGGCAATGACGCCGGGGGGGCTGACTTTTTGTACCTCGCTGTCGATAAGCAGCGGTTTTTGTCCGTGAAGAATGCAGAGGACGACATCACTGCCTTCATGGTGGCTTACTGGCTTTTTAATATAAGTACTTGAAAAAGGCAGCAAACACAGTTGCTCTTCTAGAACGGTTGTTTGTCGGCCTCAGCAGCACTACTCGAAGGCCAGTTGTGATGAAATTCCTGAACAAGGTTGCAAGAGCGTAAAATCAATGAGGCCGACAAACAACCGTTCTAGTACCAGAGGGATGCTGAACCGAGATTTGGATGGCACGAAACCAGGCAGGAGCACTAGGTGGGATGCTGCAAACCTTAGAACATAACTCATATGACGGTATCTCTAATGGATGGCAGTACTTTTTGGAAAATATGAGCATGATTGAACAAAGCTTGCGACATCTGTATTCTCCTCTTCTCTTTTTCGAAAATATGCCCATCCAGTTGAGATACTGCTGCATGAGTGGTGTTTTGGGGTCTGTAGCATCCCACTGTGTGCTTCTGGGGCCTTGTTTTGTGAAGTCAAATTTCAGTACCAGCACCCATTTAACTTTTAACTTTCTAACTCTAAACTAAAATAAATGTACCATACTTTCCAGACTATAGTGCACAAACTATACATGTCTAAAAGTTGATATTTTACATCTAACAGTCTATCTACAGGTGTGGACTCTACAATTTTTGTTTCAAGATTGTTCATTATTACAAAACTGGTTAGGCCAGATTGCCGTGTTTTAGATATTTTACGCTGGGATAAAGTAATCAAGACAACCTCCTACTGTCAGTCTGTTTCCCAGGCTTTCGACACCTTGCATCTGACATGTTTGCTTGGGAGCCTGTAAGCAACCAACTCAGGTCAAGCTTAATCTTGAGGAGCTCTGCGATTGGCTGACGAGCGGATCACAGAAAGCCCCCTGACATTCATTCGCAGATATCCCTTTTGTGGAGTTTTCCAGCTTGAAGTTTCCCCCGAGGACTATACACAGAGTGCAGACTATCTAAGAAAATACTTTTTCTTTTTAGCCGAAATTTACCCTTGCGCATTATACAACGGATTGTGTACTATAGTCTGGAAAATATGGTAGCTTGTTTTAATGTTTTAAGTCCTAAACTAAAAGAAGTGTAGCTTGATTTTTATGCAACTTTAGGGTCCTGAATGAAAGTCGCATGTGCAATGGAACAAAAAGTATACACTCGAAACGGAAGGCATCTAGATTGTTCTTCTGTTATAGACATTTTTATCAAGAACCATTGTGATGTACTGAGGTAATCTGTATTGATTTTTGTTTTTTTTCTTATTTTTACTAGCATCTTAAGCCTATGCTGTGATATTTAAAGAAAATATATTTGGTTATTTGTATGGAGGACATAGCTGGTTATTTTGTTGAGCTCACATAATAGTTCAATAAATGAGTATTCATTTAATTTGGCTTTTATTGACTCAAACCCCCCAATTGTTTCTCGATTTTTACTAGCATCTAGGCCTATATATGCTGTGATATTTGACGGAATGCCTCAAGTATTGTATTTTGATATGTGTGTGGAGGACATACCTCATTATTTTTTTGTGGTCGCATAATAGCTCAATAAATAGTTATTAATATAGTTTTCCTTTCAGTTTTTTGTTTCTCATTTTATAACAACTTTTATTTACTTGCAGCTTAATCACATGCTGTTTGTATGCAGCTGATGCCACTCGCCATGCCTTGGGCGAATGTGTAAAGGTACTACGGCATACCAAGTATGACAACTCGTAACCACCTCATATGCAAGGCAAATGACCGACGAGCCAGAGCGGGATGCAAGGACCAAGTATCGGGATTGAACAAGCTAAGCTCCTAGTTGTTTATGTTTGTACCATACACTTTCTCACATTGCATAGTTTGCATGAGCAAGTGCTGATCATGCATGTGATGCATATCACACTTCTGTGTTGGCAGTTTGACAATTGGACACTTTTAATGACACATTGAGATTGGTGGCAGACTCCTTCTTTAATATGATGTTTGAGAATATCTCCCACTGATCTTTTCTAGTATACGAGTATTAAGACCATCGAGCAATTAATGAATTCAGAAGCTTTAGCCATGGAACAAATTCTGGGATATTTTTTTTATTTTCCTTCCAAATTTTGTGGGAACTAAAACTTAAATCACGCAAGATTTTCCTGTAACTTCCGTTTGCACATAAGTTAAGCTTCACATTGAAATATTACCTTTTCTGCCATGCACATCTTGCCTTCATTATCGGACAGTGCATCTAGGCACAGCTGCTTCAAGTAGCATGTGTGCCGATGCATTGCACACATATCAAATAATGAATCCAGTTTCTGTAACGAGGTCCTATGCTGGCACTGTACTTTTGCATCTCCTTATTTCATCACTTATCTGGTCTGCATACTTCGTGGTTTTCTGGTTGCCATACCTGGTATACTGAACCCAGTTTGACAGGCGCTGAGATACAGGGTGATTCATTCTCATTGGAACAGATTCTTGTAAAATAAAACTTCAGTTTTATGCAAATTATCTTTTTACAGTTGAGTTATAGTGGTCCTGGCAGACACATTATAGAGGCAAGATGACAGCTAAAAGTGGACTTATTGCATAAAATCCATGGATTAGCTTTTTAGTGACTGGTTTGATGACACCAGCACATATTGTGAAAATGGGGCAGTCACCTTAGATCAGCTTATTTTTCGTGAATTGAGCACTAACCTTAGAAAAACGATTGAGAAAGATTCTTGCACACAAAACGGGTTGTGAGATACAGTACTTTCTGGACCGCTACATTACCGCTGCCTTTGGTGAAATTATATATTCTTTTTTTTTTTGGCCTGTGTGCTCATTTCAGGATTTATAAAAAATTGACTGGTTTAAGGAGGTGATTGTCTTCAAGTTCGAAACAGCTGTCGAACCAGTAATTGAAAAAGTTAATCAACTAATTTTAGATAATAGTCCACTTTTAGTGCCAGCCTGCCTGTACAAAGTGTCGGCCTGGCTAAGTGCTCATCTGTAACGAGATCATCTGTGTAAATAAGAGAAGTTTTGTTTTACAAAAATCTATTTCGATTAGAATGAATCATCCTCGAGCACCCATTAAAATCAGCATCAGCACCCTTGGATTGGGGTGCATTGCACCTAGCACCCTATACACTTCACACCCCTATAGGGTGCTTTGGTACAGGGGTGCTCGTTTGCACCCTCAAAGGGTGCTCGTCCTGGGACAAGTGCTTTACACCCCTAAGGGGTGTAAAAAAGTTTAGTGTGTACTTCTTCAAAGCATGAGGAGCAGACGACGCGGGAGGCTGGTGCTCTTGACGTGCTGGCCTTGCGCTTCGTAAAGTAATGTGCCGAAGGCAAAAGATACTCAAATGCCACAGCATCGTATAAGCAGAAAGGTATCTGTCTCCCGAAAAAGTTTTATTTGGTTCCTTGGAGGTGATTCAAGAAAGATCGCAAGAAGCATGAATCGCCAGCTGTTCGAAGGACAGGGTTAATTATTTTTTCTCTATCTTGTCGCATGATTCAATAATGCAGCTGCGCGTACTTGTCACGTTAATAGGGGCTTTTCGTAGATCACACACGAGAGTATGCAAGAGTTTTGCGTTGCTTGGGGGAACCGTTACTTTGAGTGCGGACTGAGCCCGCGTGGGGCCCGCAATCCGACGCTGATGTTCTACGATAAGCCCCTAATGTAATAGCTACGATGGTTCCTCATGGCTGCCGACAAAATAAACCCGAATAGGCAGTTACCATTTTTTTACGCAACCTTAAAGGTAAGAGCGAAGCTCACTTTGCTTACCCGCCACGTTCCCTGATGTTAACAAGAGATTGTGCGTAAGCGGCAGTGGACTCGAGGAAAAGTTAGGCAGATAATCGTAGCCCCTATTGCGTACTGACATAAACGCATAATTGAAAAGGAATTTACGGCTGTATTTTAGTTTTTTTATATAATATTCAAATAATTTAGTTAGCCCTCAACAGCTGTAATTCCTTTCCCAGGGACCCTCGAAAGATGTGGCTAATGTAATAGCTACGATGGTTCCCAGTGGCTGTCGACAAAATAAACCCGATTAAGCAGTTACCATTTTTAAACAACTTTATATTTGAGAACCCAGCTCACTCTTCTCACCTACCAATTTTCTCTTCTTATGAATTACTGGAGACCGAGTCGAAAAAAACTAGAAGCATCAACCGTGGAAGAAACAGCATGAGGTATCTCTCTTCCACGATTGATGTTTTTGTCCCAGTCTCGGGCTATTCATTCATATTGTTGATATACACTCCAGTTCGCCGGCGCTCTCACAGTAATTTCTACCAATTTCGTTTTCCGATGCCTACAAGAGAAGGCGAGTAAGCAGCGGAAGACTCGACGGCAAATGAGGCTGATAATCGTAGCCCGTGCTGCGCACTGCCTTGAGCGCATAGCTGATAAGAGATTTACCCTTACGGCTGTACTATAGATTTTTGTTCTGTTTTATAATACTCAAAGGGTGTAGTTAACCTACAAAATGCAAGATTACTTCCCAAGGAATTCCGAAAACATTAGACCTTATGACATACTTCGTTGGACCAACAATAGTGTGTTTACAATGTTAGATGTATAAAGTGAAAGCATCGTAAAAAGGACGAGGACAAGGCACGTCACTAAGGCCAATACCTAAACATTCAAAGCTGAAATTTAAAATTAAATAAAATTTTCTTGCAGAGAGAGTGAAGTAATACTGGCGATTCTTTCCTGGAACAAACACTCAAGATATATCAAATTTAATTGTACCTCAACAGAAAACAAAACAAATAGTGACGCAAAAAATCTTATTAGTAGTCAACTGCAACCGTGACCGAAATTATCCTTCTGCGGTCACATTAAAATTAGTAGAAAAAAGGCGACGCTTTACGACACAAACGTAAGTCGATTGGAGATCACTCTCTTCACTAATAGAATCACAAGTGGGTTACTGACGCACGCACATGAATTGCAATTCTACCACTTCGGCGGCAGTGGCAGATGCGCGCAAAGACAGCAAGGTGGCGCGGCGTATCATAAACGATTTTTTTTTTGACCAGCTTAAAATATTTGGGAACAGGTGAGCGGTGGCGTTATATACGCCCCGTTTCTGTTTTTTTATTAGAAATTGACCCAGCGTTTAGATCAGGTTGTGCATGCCTCGTCACTAACTTCATTCGAATGAATTAAACCAGGCGCGGCTTGCTTCCAGCAGCAGGTGATTCCAAGCTTCTAAGAGCACCTACCTGAGTTTAAGGGGTGTATGCGACAGCGTAGCTGTACGCGAAAGACAGTTTAAAAATGTTGCATCCTCATATTAATCGGAGTGGCTCTAAATTTGAAGACCGAGTGAAACCAAATACCATGTAAGCCAATACTGGCAACCCCCGCGGATCGCGAGCGAAAAGTGATCGCAGCGCCCCTGGCGAGCTCGGAGTCTCCGCTAGCAGACGAATTCTCCACAATGCATTGGTTTTGCCTATCTCCATGCGAGGTGAGCAATGAAAAAAAAATTGTCACGGCTATTCGCTGCTTTGAATGTTAAAAAGTAGGCTCCACCTCATGAGTCAAGGACATTTTCTTCGGGAGGGGAAGATGTTACAGCTTATAGGGTGCAATTTTCGGGCTCTCCCGAAGAAAACATTCCGTCAGAAAACTCAGAACTTATGTCTGCCAGGCAAGACACGAATTTACCTTCGCCCTCTTTCTTTGAAAAGGGCATTGCAAATAATGTTTTAGAACATTGCTACGTTTCAACTTTACTATGCATATCGTTCAGTTCTTTTTGCTGTTGCAATTTCAATTTCTCAGGATTGTATTGCTTAAAACCGTTTCGTCGAATAGGCGAGCTGGCTATATCCCGATCGTCTCTGGATGAAGAAGCAAAAAGCAATTTCGAACCACGTACCTTCCTGCGATGTCAGTATGCTCTGGAAAAAGACGACCGTGCACATGCAAATCTGACGCTATTACTGAAACTAATGAAAGCGGAGTTACAAAAAAGAGCACCCTATGGACGGTCGTGCACCTCCTTCAATTTTTCAAAGTCTACTGCCTTTTTTATGTTTGAGGTGACGCTACGCCGCCGCGGTCTTTCTCCCTCCTGCGTTTATGTTTTTTGTTTGCTTTTTTCTTTCTTGTGCTTACTTGACGTTCGAACCATCGCGTATTTTGCTTTGCCTTGTTTGGCTTAGTTTTTACTTTCTTTCCTTCGCTTCGTCGCTTACTACCACCGGTTCGTCTACTACGCTATGCCTGGACATTTGGAGGGCCGTCTGCAACTTTATTGTTGTTGTTGTTGTTGTTTTTCCACTGTCATCTATGATAATCTCCTATGTTTGCCTTCGATTGAGTTTCTGGTCCGAAATCTTCATATGCACTTTTTGATACTTAATAAATATATTAAGAAGTGTAAGCTCGTTATACATTTGTATTTGGATTTTATTTGAGTACGCGGTCACGTCTGCTATGAGTCATCGTTGGTTGATCAACCGGGCGCCTTCGGGCATACACCAGCGCATACTTGGAGATGGCTGACATGCCATGTGCCTGCCATCTCCACTGCGAAAACAAGTTTATCTGACGTGGTGGAAAATCCTTCTCCCGCTTCCCGAAGACCGAACAAACATGAGTCATTAAGTTACTTCAAATTAAACTGGAGTAGCTATCCAAATCTGGCTTCAAAATCACCACTGACGCCTCAATAGACGAATATTTCACCAAACAAAAGTTCAGCTGATAACGCACTTGAGGCCGCTAATCGACACTCAAAACAAAGGCGCAATGTGCGAGGATTGCCTGGACATGTACGCCAACGAGTACTGGAATGTACTTTTGAACTACTGCGCCAAGCCAGCAAACAAACAACCTGCCAAAGTCACTGAGAAAAGAAAAGCGAAATCAAAAAAGGTCACACAATGCTAGCACGTAGCAGATTTCACCTCTTTTGTTCTTAGTTCCTACCAACGCCGCGAAAGCAAATAAACAAACCTGTAACGTGCAGCCAAAAAAAAAAAAAGTGAAGCTTTTTCTTTTTTTTAGTAGCTTAGTTGTGTGGCTTCCGCTTTGTTTGTTGTGGACTCAATACCGAGGGCGAGCACCACCTGCCACTTTTCAACCGACGCCCCGTGCGATCGTCGTCGTTGAAGGAGGTCTTTGCTGGGTGATTTGTATTTTTGTATTGTGTGCTAACTTCGCTGCAGTCGCCGGCCGCTGTTCGCTACTGTTCCCCATTTCTTTCCGTTTTCGTCTGGGATAGGGACCCCATCTTTTCTGCAAAGTTCGGGAAGTGTTTGAACGGACATTTTAGATGCGGAGCATCTCTTGCTCGGGTCTATGTCCCGCGGCGTCGTAGTCCGCACTCACACTATGCATGCGCGGCTCTCCTCCTTCCCTCTTTCCAATAGCTGCGCGTTACTCCCTCCGCTCTCTCTCTCTCTACCAGCTGTGTGCACTTCGCGTGCGTTCGCTTCTACTCACACCGCGCGCGCATGCGCAACTCTCCTCCTCTAGTCTCCTTTCCTTCAAGTGTGAATATAAGCAGCAATAGCGCGCTGCGCGCGTTCAGTTCACCGCTGTTGACTCCACTTCACTCCGTTCTTCCGATGAAGTGTGATGGAAGCAACAGTCCCGTCAGTTAAGCGGGAAACACATGTACGACGAAACCGTCCAATCCGACGTGCGGACTGCCGGAATGACCTTGAGGGGAGAGGGTTTTTGTAGAATCGGAGAGCGTTGGAAACCCTCGCCTTCAACCGTCGTATTGCGCGGTCGGACGTCGGATCGGACGGTTTCGTCGTACATGTGTTTCGCGCTTTAGTGGGTTGGCGCAAGCAAGGGTCAGCACCACCCCACAAACTAACAGCAACGCTACGTCCACTGAAGACAAAGCTGCGCAGCGAAGGGCACGCGATGCTGAGCGCAAACGCTTGAAGCGAGCGGCAGACCCTGAACTACGGCAACGAGAAGCGGCGTCCATTCGTCAACGTCGAGCGGCGGATGCTGAACTACGACAACGTGAAGCAGCGGCGGTTCGAGAACGTCGAGCAGCAGAACCTGAGGTTCGGGACCGTGAAGTTTAACGTGAACGTACGGAGCGAGCGGCGGAACCCGACCTTCGAGAACGGGAAGCCGCGTTGGTTCGTGAACGTCGAGCAGCAGAACCTGAGGTTCGGGACCGTGAAGTTCAACAACGTTACTATACTCCGCGACAACTTTTCTTGGCAATGCAGTGGAAGGCACGTCCCGCGTCCCCTCTCCCATTTCTAGTTTAGGCAGGCTTTCCTCCGCCCCATTTCCGGGGAGAGGAGGAGAGCCTGCGTTCACTCAAAATGGGAGAGGCGACGCGGGACGTACCTTCCGCTGCATTGTCAAGAAAAGTTGTCGCGGAGTATAGCACCGTTAATAACACCGTAATAACGATCCGCGATGCTCCGCATCACCCCATGGTTCCCCTCGGGAAGATGGTGTAATTTTTTTCTCGTTACTTTTGTTTTTGTAATGCTGCAGAGGCTGGTGCGCTTGCTCTGGTAATTTTAACATATTGTTCGCGCACGTTTTATTAATCACCTGTTCAGGTAAGAAATTGTGACAACTCAGTTTGTAACGAATAAACAGTAAGTTCTTGCGACGTAGTTCGAGTGGCTAAACGCCTTCTTTCCGCTTCCCAGATGCGCTTCTAACGCGTGTGATCCCCCTGAGTGGCGTTCGAGGCCTCTAAATAAACTGCTCTATCTTCGTTTATGCGCGCGTTGTTATTTGTTCGTCGTTGCAGTTGCAATCAGTGGATTCCGCTTTGCAAACGCGTTGACCGTAATGAATTGTTTCAGCTGTTGGGGGTGAAGAAACGGGGCTCGCAAAGCTCGAGGAGGTCGCGGAACCTATACTTTTCCATTGCGTCGTCTGCTTCCGTAGACTCAGAGTCAGCGAGAGGCGCCACTGTCACGTTCGCCACCGCTCCCATAGGTTTTCGGAGGAGTTTCCAGTAATGGCGAAGCTATATCGTAACTGGTGAAACCATAAAGAAAAATAACATTTATCTTGAGGCGGATGCTCCAGTTGACGCTGTCTTGCACTTGTGAGAAGCATTTCTATGCCTGGATTATTTCCTCCTCACCGGAGACATGACACACAGGCAACATGCTTTTTGAGGAGGTTCGCCTCCCTAAAAAATCATCAGTTTTTCAAAAAAAAAAAAAGAAAGCCCCAACGCGGTGTTCGCCATTGCAGCTGGCAGCGCGATGGGACGAGAGAACGGCTAATTAGGGCGAATTCGCGCCACGGCGCGGCGCCACTGGTATCGCTCCAGCGCGCCCCCTGGCCCATCTGAACGGTCCCGTAATCAAAGCGGGACCCACGGGGCTATTGCATGGGAACCAAAAATTAGGCATGCCCAAACTTCGTCTACATCTTCGCAAGCTTTGTCCTCGGATAGCCAAGATGGGACCCACGGAGTATCAGCGCGTACACGTTTGGACCAACGATGCTTTGAGAAAAAAAAAACTAGCGTACGTAAATGTATATGAAAATACCTAAAACCCAGAACGTTATTTTGGCGTCGCACTAAACTACAACTTATACAAATTTACAGAGGCTATAATTGGAATATTGTGAAAGATAACAAATATAAGGAGCAATGGGCAGGCGAGCTGATAAGCAATCACTAAAAGATCGCGGAGGCGAGGGGAAACGAAAATGAAAAAAACAATCCACGGTCTCAATTTACAACGACGTTGTGTTTGTTCTTTTTTTTATGTGTGTGCCATGGTCTCCGTGGTTATCAGTGTACTGGAAGGGAATTTTATAGTGGCGTGCTCCGTACATAAGCTTACGTACTAATTTTTTCTAGTCTAAGTGTAAGGCTGATATTTGATCTGAAGTTTAATTAGAGTTTTAAGTGTTGGATATGGTAAATATGAAAGTTATAAATCTCGCAAGGTCATCAAAGGTAGCTATGTTAATAAATAAATTACAATATGTCCTTAAATGGTGTGTTTTTATTTTTCAACAATACAAACTAGCTTGAGGAAGCTTTCAAAGAATGACAATCGATCACAAACGGTGGCTTCTTTTAGTAATCTTCATTGCTGCTTTTCGCCGAATTTTGTCGTTTGGCTTTTTTACATTCTTCACAATCATTTTAAAGCTCGGTTTTTTAATAATTTTGAGGGCAGCTTCCAAGGCACTTTTAAACATGCCTTCTGTTATGAATTGTTGAAACACAAGTTCATATTTTCTTTTAAAGTTTGTAGAACTGTTTTCTGCGAGGCTGTAAGTCGATGATGTAGGAATCTGTGCAATAGGTCTTGGTGGCATTGTATTCATAGAAAATGTTACATTAGAGAGGGTGATCAGTTTTATTGTCACAGGACGGGAATCTGAAAATAAAACGCATTTAAGCAGAGACTTCGGAATGTTTAACCAGTCAAAAACTTTGACTGTACACAATTAATCATTATTTGGCGTATAGATATGCGCACCAAAACACAAATATTTATTAACACATGGTATAGAACAGGGGTCTCCAAACTCCGGCCCGCGGATGCCTTCCGACCTGTCCACGGCTGGCCACGGTTGTTCCAGTGACGTCCTGCCCCCTGCCTGCTTGTACCTGGCGCGCTGCTACCAGCGCAAAAATAAACATATGCAAAAAAAAGAAAACGCCGTGACGCGAACAAGACGTCCACAGGAAGATAGAAGAAAACGCGATAATAATAATTAATATATTAGTAATATTATTACTTTACATTATTATATATATGTTTCTGTCCTCGAAATCGCGGCAGACCGCCAGTCCGGCCCATCAGCCGAAAAGTTTGGAGACCCTTGGTCGACAATCATAAGTAAAATGACTCCCTTACTGCATGTGCCAAAGGTAAATAATATATATTTTTGTGGCAAGCTTAAAATGAACAGTTTGGTTAAACAATACTGAACGCAAAGTTACTATTTAAAAAAATAAAGCTTAATTATTTCACCTCTAAATTCATTTCATAAGTATTTTTCAACGCCTGTTTGCTACAGACGCTGTAGTTTATGCCTCATGCAGTTGTAATACCTTAAAAATATGAAAATATCTAAAACTTGATTGAGGCAGGTGATGTTTCGACCGATAGTGAAAAACAAAATTGCTCAGCAAAATCGGCGCTATGAACGCGTTTTTATAGATATGCCGCCCTCCTCTACTAAGCTAAATCCTGAAACCCTTAAAAACGTGAGTCGGAATCAGCCTACCCTATATTTCTGTCTCTTGACTAATTCATGAAAATCGGGCAGGCTTTAGCATGAACCATTTTTTTTTTGGTCAAAGTGGTCAGCCGCAGAGTATGTGGGGAATATCTCTGCACCCTGTAATCTGTTAAAAGCATCATGAGGTCATCGTCGGCACCCCCGAGCCATCTGAAAGGCGAGCAAGGATGGCTGATCTGACACCGCCATTGGCGTTACTGATGCTAGCATTCCTTCTCCCTTCCTTCCTTTCCTGCGTTCGACGGACAGCAGGGGGTGGAGCTACAAAGAAATGTTAAATTTACGGATACTCACTTTTAATATAATCATAAGAATAAATACCATGTTGAATAACCTGATACTGGGGCAGAAGTGAACAATAAGTCAAAGAAACAGAAAAGAACAGGACGTCGTTTCAAACTCAGCTACAAGGGTTATTTAGTCCGCGTCCTTATATAACCCGCAATCAGCAACCCCCAACACAAAAGGGGCAACCGGTAACCAGTTCAAACGCCCAACCCTCCAATCAGTCACACCCTACACAAAGGGACAACCTCTAGACAGTCCATATGCCAAAGCATCCAATACACAAAGTAGTATGTGGACGGCTATATAAGGAGGCGGACAAAATAAACCTGGTAGCTGAGTTTGAGACGTCGTCCTGTCCTGTTCTGTTCCTTCGACTTATTTGTTCACTTCTCCCCCAGTCTAAGGTTATTTAACATGGTTACCATTCACCAGCTCGCCTGCACCCTTACTATATTATTTAAGAATAAAGACTTTGTTCACATTATTTTAAGAAGCCTACATATATTCTTACACTGTTTTTTGTGTAAAGAATGCATCAGCTTTTTTTTAAAATTTGTTTGGAGTAACCGCGTCTTGTACAATAAATAACTAAAAATGAGCTACAGAACAGTATCTGAGGTTTTGATAGTAGATGCGTAAAGGTCGACGCACTAAACACTTCGCTTAATTCAGAGATGTATTTAAACATTGGCGTAAGACTTAGGCTGAGTTCTGTCTTCACCATGTATTTATCAAGCCTTACGGATAATTGACAAGTAGATAATCATCAAATTAAGTTGACCGATTAACTAAGATCTGTTAATTGTAAAAACGGTTAAAGTGGAGGCGAGCTTGTGTAAGTTATACACATGATGATTGAAAACCCGAGACTGTGGTTTGAAAAACAGAAAATCGTGAAGTAGAAAGAAAAAGGGACAGACAACGTCTCAAACTCAGCTAAAAACTTTCTTGCCTCTACGTCTTATATACACCTCCCACGGTCGTCGAACGTCGCCACCATCACAACGGTGGTGGTGGCAACGTGTTCTAATTGTTTATCTTAGGGGTCGTGTTGGAAGCGCAGTGTGAACAGCAGTTACTATGAAATGCCACACCAATTTTTTAAAAAAAATTGCAAAAAAGCGAATGGAGTTGAAGATATGATTCAATGCATTTTTTTGCACAATTCAAAAATTGCGCTCAACAAGAGCGTCGCAAAGCCGTGCCACAATGACGACTGGAAATTGAACCTCGTCGTTTCAATCATGTCTTCAATATCTGGGCAGTGTGTCCTTCGTGGGTGCACCGACGATACGAGTGACGACATGACTGAGACGACTGCGTCACTCTTCCAAGCGTCGTTATGTGCAGGGCTTGCGGCGCTTTTTTCGCGCGCATGTTTAAATCAAACGAAAGAACCCAAAAATTGATCCATTTATATATAAAAACCATTACCTCTTTTCAAATCGTTTTAAATTGATCGCGCATCTAATAGTAATTGTAGTCAATAAAGCAATTATAACACGACCCCTGAAACCAGTAATTAAAAAGTGAATGCACAAAATTTAGTTATTGTCAACCTAGCATCACGATTATCCGCTCATCTAATGTCCGCCGAGCCTGCCAAACACAAGGTGAAGGCAGTACCCATCTCTCTCTAACCCCCTTTCGCTAAAGAAATATCAGTTCGAATTAAAATCCGACACGTCTTTATTCCATAAGTAGAATAATGGCGTGTTTTGAACCAGAAATATATCAAGCTGATTTGCAGCCTTCGTAAAGCGGTGCTCTAACATCACGTCGAAGGTTGCTTTTTTTTTTTTTTTTTTTTGTCCTTTGGAGACGGCCCGAAAGAGGGGTTACTGAAAAAAGCTAAGAGCGTCACGTGGGCAAATAACGCAAAACCAGTAACAGCCTCAAAAATAAAAAGTTCATGTGTTTGTTTTTGTTGTTTTCTTTTAGCATATAACATCCGTCGCATTTTATTAAAATTTGATATCGCTGAATAACAGTAGTGCCCTGCACTTCTTAATATTTTGAATAATCCG
Organism: Ixodes scapularis; assembly: GCF_016920785.2. NCBI lineage: Eukaryota > Metazoa > Arthropoda > Arachnida > Ixodida > Ixodidae > Ixodes > Ixodes scapularis. Next base: position 68,939,686 of record NW_024609837.1, read on the forward strand.
GCGGCGGATAAAACCACGTGGAGAAAAGCTGACCGGAAAATAGCTGGCCGGAGAAAAGCTCACAGGAGAAAAGCTCACCGGAGAAAAGCTCACCGTAAAACCGGCGGATGCGGAAAAGAGCACACCGACTTGAGCAAATAAGAAAAAAAAATGTCCACGAAATTTTTTACAACTTTTTTTTTAGCTTAGCGGTTTGCCTGTCACACGTGGCATTTCAATATAATTAGAATTCGCCACTTCAATAAAACATAAGTGTCATTTGTTTTGTAATACTTTTAAAGTTCATTGGGCATATTAACTTAGTCCTCACAAATTAGTTATAACCTATTTTGTTCTATTAATGACGCCGCAAGTATAAAGTCAAAACATGGGTCACAAGTAAAAAAGAAAACATTGATCGACAGCTTAACAGTGCGCAATTTAGTAGCTATGTCGGATGCCACTAAATAAGCTATGCTTCAGAGTAATGCAGGGTGTAAGATAGACAGGTGGGAAAACGAGAGTCAAATGAGCGACCGCATTGTGTCCCCCTCGGCTTTCTCTTTTTCTGTGGCGCCATCTATGTGGAGCACCGCGAACTCTCACTCCGGGTGGGCGACCGGTGGCGACCGGCTAAACTGACAGAAATGGTTTCTCGTGGATTTTGAATGGAGGACTGTCGTGCTCTCGGTTTATTTTGCGCACTCTCCCATAAAGTTCCACGCAAATTCGATTCCGATATTTTTCCTGTCGCCGCAGCGCCATCTGTCGCAAGTGGGAGGTACCCGCAAGCAGACGAGTCCACAATCAGGTCACGGCGCTGCGGTAGGCTTCTATGGGCCGTTTCCCCACCTGTCTATCTTACACCCTGGAGTAATGGCACTTGGCCATATGGTGGCTTTAAATCATGGCTGACAGTTATCTGAAGCTTTATTTAAAATCGCAGGAAACGCTTTTCCGTCCTCTACAAATGTTTAAACAGTTCGCGACAAACCAATGCAATATTATATGAGCTTCCTAACACCTAATCTAATGCTGAGGAATCGGCACCTTTGAATCATGACGATCGGCAGTTGCGTCTACTTTGCACAAGCACACAAAATGGCAGCGCCCACAACAATGTTGGGGAATGGAGTGCCGATACTCTAGGCGCAACTCATTTAGCGGCTCTAGCTCTGTCATATAAAGAGGTTGGTTTTTTTCATAGGCTAATAGGATTGGCGGTGTGGGAACTGTTTCCGTTCCGAAGATTGTGCGGTTCCTGATGGATGAGAAGGTGCTTGGTGATGTAATCAGTGTCGCCTACGCTGCTTTCTTTTTGTTCTTTTTTTACAAATTAAAATTTAGTGGCGACAGCAGCTTCGTCCTGTCGTGTCTCTTCCCTTCCCTTCGTCTTTGTCGTCTGAGCTGTTTTCATCATATGTAACGTTTATCTACTCGCCCAATTCGCTACCTTACACAACAGTTTTGATATAGGTCGCGACAAACAACGGTGACAGTGTGCAGCTCTGAAGGTCATGGGTGATTCGCCGTAGAAGGGCAGTATCACACAAAGGCAACGTGTGAGAAAAAACAGCATGAACAGCTAGAAAACGTGCATGTTCTGGGTAGAAAGAAACCTCGATATCCTACTAACCGATTTATTTTGTTTTCAAAGGTTAACAAACGGTTCAAAGAGAATTTCAGGCACTGCGTTGTTACGCATACACTTTAGGATTTTCGGCATTTAGAGTTTTGCATTTTAGGTTTTGGGCAGACACTATTAAAGCGAATTCAATTTAGAAGTGTCAATTTGTGACCCAACGGTTCTTAATTTTTTGTGATCTAAGAGAAACGCAGGGCAAGGGTGCATACGTGATATCGAACAACATAGCAAAACCCAACTTTTTCTCCGAAATCCTGGGAACATTTTCTTCTGATATCAATGTTACTGACTGTTTTTTTTTTTTTTTTCAGTGATTAAAATATTGGTATAGTTTGAGCTTTGGTTGCAGAGAAACGAAGTCTTGATGAGAGATAATCTGTCTTCACTAAAAAAACGGTCGCTGGTGTTTTTTTTTTTTTTCACACAGAACCTCCACATACAAACACTCAACTGGCAACCAGCCATGATTTCACAAAGAAAACAAAATAACAAAACAAAAATAACAATGGGAGATAAAGGAAAGCAAATGTTTTCGCTTACCCTTCGGCCATGAGAGGTACACTCGGACTGTGGCGTTTATTAAGAGCACGTAGGTTACAGCAGTATCAATGGATGGTAGAGTTGCTTGCAAATCTCTGAATTCTATCGTGCAGGTTACTGTGAAGTCGCTCTTCCATGGACTGACATGACATTTTTTCTGTCGATGAAATTTATTTCCAAGACCTGAAAACTTTCCAAGAGCGAACTTATCGAGCGTAGTTGGAGTTGCTGAATCGTTTAAAAATATTTCTACGTTTTCCAACGTTACAGACTTATTCTCTGGAACGGCGAGATGAATTATTGGATAGAATGCTGTCATCACTTTGTCAAAGTAACCTTCAATCGTGTTCGGTTTTGTCTGCACGCCATCTGTAAAATAAGTATCAAACATTCTGAAAATTTGTTTATATTGAGTACACCATAAAGCAAAGCTTAAAATACAAATTGTTACAAAGATGCACGGCCGACTGATATAAAAACACAGACGTTCACATGAAGCCGAACGATTTTATGGTGGTCGGGCAGTGCGCGTGGGCCTAGCGCGCAATGATGTCGGAAACTACTGCCGCAGCGTCGTCTTCATTCTTCCAATATTATACAGAGAATAGCTAAAGCGTTGAATTTGCCTTGGTTTTTACGGGAAAGCGTATTGTTACCCAGGTAGCACGCCGGAGAAACGCCTGCTTGGCACAAGCTTGGCCATTTTAGGGGCCTAACTTGGGCCTAGCACGGTTTTTCTCCAAGTCGCTAATTTTGCTCTATTGTGCCAGTGTCCATGTTTGGCGTTTGTATAGCCTTTCTTGGGCTCATACCATCAGTGCCAAACGGTCAAACTTGAGCCAAAGATGCCATGTATCAATCGAGGAATCAGCAGTGAAGCCTAAATATCGCACATATCTGGCAATTTAGGCTCCAGTTTACCATACAAAAGACGAACAAAAACCAAAAAAATAAAGACTGACTAACATTTGTTTGGGGATTTAGGTTCAAATATGCCAAATGAGAGCCAAGCTAACAGTAGTAAAGCGTAACTTTGTAGCCCTTTCGGCGAATGCCTGGACCCTCGCGAAAGGTCAAACTTGGCCTGACTTCGGGTTCTTTAACGCCCTACATTCCCAGACAAAAGAAAATAAATACAATTGTCACTCAATGAAGAGTGCTACCGGGAGGCTTGAATGCGCACTGGTGTTGTGCTGACACTTCAAGAAGACCACCGTTTTGAACGGCGTGGCAAAAAAAGAGGTGGGCACCATCCCGTGCCCCCTCCCTATTCACTGCGCCCCTATCCCGTATTTATTGACTCTTAGGCAACCATATTATCAAATCTCTCTTTTCTTTGAAAATTAATTCCTAGAATATTTTCGGCATTTTCATGGCGAGTCACGACATGGTCTTTGGACTATACATGGTCAAAGTCAGCGAGCAATGTGAGGAAACTGAGAAGAATAAAGGTAACAGGATAGGCGGTGAGCTTACAAATCAATATTTCATTTAGAGGAGAAGAAGAAAGGTGACATATAATGCATATAACCAACAGGCATGTGCCCATGGCACAAAAACTGTAGTGGCGTGGCAATGGCTTTAGTGCATCGAAGCGTTTGAAAACAAAACTTCTTTTCCAGATAGAGTAATTGAAAAATGGCTCGCGCAGTGCTCCAGCAGACCTTGTATAATATACGCCTCGTAAATGTCTCTGGAGTGTTTGTCCTTATATCGACCTTATCGAGCTTGTTGTCCCCACAGCCCGGTGTTTACTAACACAGCTTAACAAAAAAACTGAAGCTGGCCTAGCACGCTCTGGGCACGGGCGCTTTGCTCAGACCAGTGTTTTAGCCGCAAGAGGAGCGGCCTTCAAATCGCCATCTTTGATATCTCTCATCAAAAACAACTAAGAAAATTCCGGTTGTTGTCCCCACAGCTGAAGAGTACCGCTTGAGGCGTGACTATTCGTTTTACTCTCCAATCCTGTCTCCAGTATCCTTCTACAGTTTCCTCACGTTGCTCGCTGACTTTAACCATGTATAATGCTTACCAAGTGGCCCAGCTCACCACCTTTTTCCGGTCTTTGGACTATCTCTTCCTGCTGGGGAAACACTCTATCCTACTCGGTCGCCTTCCAGAGGAACTCGGTTGCTGATGGTTTGTCGGCAAGGCTGCGGTCCCACGGCGGCCATGACATATGACGCTTTCAGCACGTTTTCGAAATGCGATCGTGGCGTGTTCAAGCTTGCTAAAATTGTGTGTTATATATCATCTTGTAGTGTACAACATTATCTTTTATCTGTTGTAGGATTTGTTTTCCTAGTGCAAAAAGCTAATTCAGAGGGCACCCGCGAACATTGACCTTTTCGGCAAAACATGGTTTCGTAGTACAGTGGTACAGGGTGCGCTATTGGAGCAATTTCTTTATAATTTTAGAATGTTATAGAAGAAGAGTGCGTTCATTGTCAACGGAGGCCCTTTTTTCGTTTTTTATTTTATTTTGACAGATATTTACTTTAGAAACATTGACTTTGCGGAAGCACTTCAGTCGCAAAGTTTTGGGCGCCTACTCGGTCATTTTATTTGAAACTTTTTACATCAGTTTGTAATTATGGTCGAAAGAGTTGCGCTAAATTTCATTGTAATATGGCTTAAACTTTTTTCGGAATGCTCACGTGAAAAGTGACAAAAACCGTTAATTTTGGCAAACTTCATTTGGTAGTACAGTGGTACAGCGCTTAGGGATTGGCACACATGAATAAAATTGTAGGCCCGCAAAGAAAAACATATTCTGCTTTGCAAAGCGAGGCCCTTTTTCTAAATTTCACTTTTGATTTTCCATAAAAAAAGTTTGAATATAGGTGAAATCACGTATTTGTTGATAGTCAAAAACGAGTATTTTGACCCCTTTTGGCAGACATTTAGGCCGATATTTTTAGTATTAAATGGAGATTACTGTTTCAGGTCCTGATTATTAGCCCACATTTTCACTAATCGAGCCTCTTTATTAAAAATAATCATAAAACACACAGAAAACACAAATTGGATGTCTGGTTGCGCCCTCTATGTGGCGGTGGCTGAAATGTGACTACGCGAGGTTCAGGAAACTGCCGAGGATGGCGCTGATTCCAGCTGTGGTTGCCAGCTTCGGAAACTGGTTGTACACTTGGCTTCTTCCGTTTCTTGCAAAATAACGTGCTGGAAAACTTGGTCGAAACTCGTGAGGTCCTTTATAACACCGGTACTTTCTGCTAATATAGCTTTTAGGAAGAATTTCAGTCGCTTTCATATTGTTAAACGATTTTTTTTTTTTTATGCGAGGCTCCACCGGTTCAGTTTGCTGAATAAATTGTTCACGGAATCGATATCGAAGTTTCAAATTGCCGAAATGCCAAAATCGTCAGTTCTGCGTAGATACGCAGCGTGACACACGTGCTTCTGGTGCGTGTGCACGTACGTGTTTGCTGCGCAGTTCTTCGGTTGCTGCGAGTTTTCGCGTATTTATTGTGCACTGCTTACCTCCGTCTGCGCACGCATCTCATCCTTGTAACTACCCCTGCTCTGTTTGCCTAGAGTGAGGTTCGTGTCTGTCTTTTCGTTCGCTGACTAAGCTCGTGTCGGTGTCCTTCCTACTGGCTGCTGTTCGTGTTTGCGTACCGTGTGTGTCGCTTTAATTACTAGGTCCCCTGCTTATGGGGTGGAGCAAGCGGTGGTCGCCGCGCCAGGGGTGGGTCGTGATTGGGGAAACAGCTTAGCAGCCGACGCAGACTTCGGCGCGTTTCTTCTGCGCACGCGCGTACTGTCATTGATATCGCTACTTCGCGCCGTGACGATGCGCTGATCTACAGGCCGGTCGGCGCTCGCGTGATATTGTTGAAAATTCTCGAGCGTGTATTTACGTTTCGAAAGCCATAATAGAATTAAAGTGGACATTTGGCCGGCAGCCGGCATACCGTGGCTCTGAAAACAGATTGCTAGGAGTGCCCTCTCATTCGCTGGTTCCACGCTGGGTGCGCGCAGTCCGTGCTTCTGGCCTCCCCGGCCGCCCAAATGCGTTTTTCTGATGCTTGTTTTGTTTTCAGTGAACAGACAATAGATTCCTGCTGATATTCTCCTTTATAATCTTCACTCTTGACAACTCTTTAGTGTTGGAAGGAACTCCGTCAGATTTGACGATAATGCATGTGTAAGTACAACTGGAACCTCATAGTTGCAAGAATACTTTTCCTGGATTGTCTGCATTAGAGTGCCTCCATGTGCGCTTCGCGCACATGAAGGCTCCCTAGTCTGCACCTTCCTGATAATATGATCGGTCTCCATAAATTGCACTTCCCCGCTTCGGGAGCACGGCCAGCGGTGGTTCTCTGTCGGTCATCGAACCTCACACACGTGAAGCGTTGTCAAAGCTGTGATATACCGGGCGTTTTATTATTCTGTTTTGTTTTGTTTTGTCTTTTTTGCTGAAAGAAATTATACTTATGGTATTCCCGGGGATAACATTATCGGCTGCGGCGGACGTAAAGGAACGAGCGTAAATTGACAGTTAGTGGCCTAATAAACTAATATTTGCCATTTGCGAACACTGGAGAGGGGGCGACCTCCTCTCCCCCGTTCGCTTCGCTGAAGTGGAACAGGGTGGGAGGAGCTCCCACTTCGTTCTTGACCTGTCACCGACTACAGTTGCGAATTCCACTTGTCATTTTGGAGCAGTGACGAGATAGAGCTGAGTCATGTATTGCGTTCTCTGAGATGAAGAACGCAATGCGCGCGGAGTTGCTCCACGTATGCACCAGTCACCAGTAAAAACGACCTGTCCTCCGAGGAGCTCGAGCGAGACGCCGGCTGACATGGGGGTCGGTCACCTCACCGCCACCACCGTCTACCGTGCCTTCAAAAACACGGGGCGCAATACGTTTCTGCAGTATAACAAAAAATTGAACAAACAAAGTGCAAACTTTCATTTTTTTCCTAATTGTGGTTTGCAGGGCTGAACCGAATAGAAAAACGATACGCCGTGCTGGGATGACGTCGACTACAATGGTACACGATCATAACAAGAGCACAAATCCTGCCACGTTATTTTGCTACAGTGATAAGAGCATATATATCTTTGTCCGCGATGCGGCAACAGAGACATTATTTCCAAATTAGAGTTCGAAGTTAGCCTTCGATGCTAGCACTGACCAACTTACTTCACTCACAGGGTGAAAACGTGCAACTTTGTATCATTCGGACAGAGATCGAAAAATAACACGCACCGCTTCAACTTGGACACCCCAAAATAATTAACTGTAGTGGATCGCACGCAAAAGCTTCGCGTACGCAATAAAATTGCCGGTCAGAAGTACGGTTCCGCAAACAAAATCAACATATGAGTCATCAAATTATGAAGAAAAACCAGGTGTGAGCGTGCCAAAAATATTCGACATTTATTGTTGTCAATATTTGTTTTTCTATCCACGTGCTTATGTCGCAGTGGAAAGCCGTGAAACTCCCTATAAAATTATTTTGGGCAGTGTTTCCGACGGTGCTCGCTCGATCGTAAAATGTCGCTTTGTTGCTACTTTGGTGAATCAAACAAGGAAGCCACGTTCACCTACAATGCCCTGTCCACAAGAAAGGAAATCGAAATTTTCGCTTCGTTTTTCTTTTTTTTTTTTATATATATATTCTTCTCTTCTGCACGATATAGGGCATGAATTATTATCCTTCCCTGTACTCTCGCTGCGACGAACAGTCCGATAAACGAGTCACCCTATGACAAAGATGGGGGTCCCGAAAATCTCCTAAAATCGTGTTTGTTCTCAGAGACACATCCGTGTGTAAGAAAAACCGCGGCCCTCTCTACGAAGTACGGACATATTTGATAAATAGCGTTGACTTGAGGTTGAACTTTTCATTTGCTTTGTAAACACAAGCGTGACGTCACGTGCGCATCCCACGCGACCCGACTGAAGTCTGAACTGGTGTACTAGGTGTGGACAATAGGGCATTATTTTGACTTCCCGGCCGCGACGACCTTGGCGAGGGAGGACAGATGGGGGTCCCGAAAATCCTAGAATCGTGGTTTGTTCGCAGGGACACACACATCCGTGTGTAACAAAAAACGCGGCTCTCTCCACGAAGCTTACACAGGCATTGTTGTGTGACTACTGAAGATGCCTCCCGCAAGGGAGGCGAAACTGGTCAGAACTTCAGCTTGGGCGAGTTGGTTATTCATGATTCATGGAGGCGAAACGTCTAGTGAAATTGTTTTTTCCTGTTCTGTGAAGTCGGTGCTTTTATTTTAATTATGTTACCAGTCGGCCTGTGTGACCAGTGCTCATTTGAAGAATCGCCTTTGTCTTTTTTGAACCCTAACAAAAACACCCTCATAACATTTTTTTTTACTGTTCGGCTACGTTGGCATAGCCTATAATCGACATAATTTTTGCGAAAGCCTACTTTTATTTTATAATTATCTGTAACCATTTCTAATTGAAGAAGTGACAAGTATAATAATTATATTATGATTTCATATTAAAATTCGACGAACAGGGAGATGCGAAATTCGGTGAAACAGCTTTTCAAAAAAATATGCGGTGCCCGAAACTTGCTTATATTAAAATGTCTAACATGTATGTGTTCTAATACAGAAGATGAGTGCAATGTGGAAACTGAGTGGCCTCACAAACAATTGTCAACGAGTTGGAATTTTTGATGAAGTACCCTTTGTCGAGTCATCCTACTACCGATTGGCCTCTTCAATCAATTGCCCGTCGACAAATATTGTTGTTGGTTTATTTGCCATCTGCTGTAAGGGGAGAGTGTGGGGCTCGTCAAGCCGACATCTGCCAGCATTTTCATCACGCCTCCAGCGCCTGTACCGACTGACGCCGACGAGTTGGCCTAGAAATAAATACCCACGGACTATACTATAGCCGCTAAATATCTCTACGCGAACATGATTTGTTTTCAAAGGGGCACCCGCCTGTCGGCGCTTCTTTGAATTATACATACGTCACGGTCAAAACGTTCCGCAGCTAATGAGTGAAGGCCGACCAACCTATTTTGTCCAAATGTCCGTGTATGGGAGATGAGAATGCCACTGCGTCAAAGGCAAGACGTGTGCGAGCGTCGCTAAAAATAGAGACCACTATCGATGTTTTAGTATACATGGTTTCATTCTTAGTCAGAGCGCAAACAGAGGTTAGATGTCACGAAAACACATACACAAAGACAAAAAGCACTTTATCACGGCGCATTGTATGAGTTGTTATATTAGTGGGTGGAATCACCCAAACAAAGATAGTGAACGCCGTGGCGTTTAGGTGTTGAGCTGTTGGTGATGCTTGATCGGCGCAATGTGTCAGTCGAGCTCCAACTGAGGGTGATATGAGGCGGGGCAGCTCTGTGGTTTTAATTGTTGTGTTGCATAGTTAGTTTCGGCCGTCAGCAAATAGTGAAAAATATCTATCTACCTATCTCTCTCTCTCTCTCTCTATATATATATATATATATACAAAGGCAAAAATACGTACTGTCAGAGTTACTAATTCGAAGTTTACTACGACGTTTCGAGCGGGGACCACTCTTCATCACCTAATGAAGAACGGTCCCCGCTCGAAACGTCGGAATAAACTTCTAATTAGTGACTCCGACAGTACGCATTTTTGACGTTATATATATATATATATATATATATATATATATATATATATATATATAATATATATATATATATATATATATATATATATATATATATATATATATATATATTATATATATATATATATATATATATATATATATATATATATAATTACTAATACAATGTCTGGACATTTACACTTACCAAGTAACCATTTTCAGCTGTGATTTGAGACTGTGTTGCGCTTATCCCGCTCTTATTTATTTATTTTTTCTTTCTCTTGTTTCTGGCCTTTTTAGTATAGGCTTCCACCAGCTCGCTTGCGCGTGAACTCTAATTATCGATTAGTAAATCGAATAGCGATTCGGACGAATTTACTACGGCGGGAAGAACGAATTTGCAAATCTCATGGCAATTAGGAAATTTCAGCCATCCTTGGTTTCCGATTGGTCGCGCTCAGTAGCGGCTCTCTCCGCACAGAGTAGCCTCGAGTCAGAATTCGCGGAGTCTCTACTGACCGGCCAAAAAAGTGCGGCCTTCAACTGCTCCCGCCCAGACGACTTGATGTATTTGTATACGCCCATGACATCGGCCGCGATCGGCGATTGAGGTTCCGTTAGCCGACGCAAGCGTCAGCGGACGTCTCATATTTCCATACTCTCATTACCTACAGAAACCAAAACAACAACAAAAAAACATCCAGTTCATGTTCACTATGTTCACCACTGACAAGATAGTCGGTAGTCGACGAGTTTCCGTGCAAAGCCGATCAAAACGAGGCCCCAGATCAACTTTTACGGCTGCCATCAGGAAAGATCTGGCTTGTCGCGTTCCCTCAACGTCACTCCGAATATTGTTTGTGCCCCGCGCACCATCCTCTTGTAGCAATATTTTTATTGTCCCCATGTGATTTCTTTTTTATGTTCTTACTGGTGTTTGATCATAATTCGGTCATTGAAATAGTTTTTGCTGCCGACCCTACCATTATTTTGACCCTCTGGCAGCAAAGGAATATTATGCCGGCATTACACACGAAATAAGAATGTAGACACTCCGTCCCATATCTCAAATTACATCACAACGTGTTTACACAACTGTAGTGCAGAGGTACGATGAGCAGGGTCTGAGAAAATATTAGTTTCAGTATTTTCAAAAGAGCGACGAAACAAAATAAAGAAAGGACTGCCAATCGGCAGCGCGTGCAAGCAGAGGCAGTAGTGACAGGAAGCGCGAGGTGTCTTTCGTACGGCCGGCATCAACTCACGCACTGTCCGAAGATGTACTGTTTTACTCGTAGGATTGCAACGCTGCGGAATGTAGGCGTGCGATTTCAGAAAGCGCGTCCTACCATTTCTACGCGCGAGTGCTCCTGCAACCCAAGCATTGTATACAGTTACGTCCTCGCGCCCGTGCCTTGGCCAGCCCCGTACACAACTTATGCAGTAACGAAAAGGCATAGTTCAAAATTGACGGTCCCACTTTTCCATACCGCTTCAAAACCCCATCTCGCTCAAATCACTTGGCAGCCGGACAATTTTGGCAGGGGGCCTCAAGTTGGGGATTATCCGGTACATTGTCCTCCCAACAATGAACTTGGGCGCGACGCGCCAGAGGGTGAACACGTGAAAGGAGGGGCGTAAGAGTGGAGAAGGAAACTCAAGGTCGCAAGCGACGGGAAAAAGGGTTTCGAAATTGGCGCGCAGGTTTTGCAGCATTTGCTCATACGGACAGCCAACGCCGCCCTGGTGGTTCAACTAATGTTTTGTTCAAGATGGCCGCCGTGGTACCGCAGCCTTAAGTCACTGGATCCTGGGAAAGTAGCGGCAAGCTCTCCGTATGGTCGTTATTTTAGCCCATAAAATGAACAGTTTTCTTTTTACCTATCCGTTTACGGTGAGCCTATGTAAATTCGCTTGTGACGGGTAGCTGTATAGATACGTTTCTTGCATACCACAATTCCACGATTCATATGTCGATGAAGCAAGCGTAGATCTTCGTACCACCACCATATGCGGCGTTGGTATTTGGAGGCATTACAATAATTTTCTGTCTTTAAATGCGAAAAAAGCAGTATTATTGTAAGTGATCCGATATTGATAACTTGATTGCGTACATAGTCAACGATGCTTATATTGACGTGGAAAGCATTCAGTACAATGATGTTCCATAGCGATCTTGGCGCGACTCTTTCAGAACGCCCCTTTCGAAGCTTTGAAGATTCGAATGGACCGAAATGGCGATTGGCATAGCAACTGAAACCGATAAGCCAGACAGCTTGAGTGGTTTTGTCGTCTGTATATTAGCATCTGTTTGCGTCCGGCTAGCAGGCAGAGAGGCAATGACGCAACTTTCCCCGGATCCAATAAATTTAGTCGGGACTAGGTGATATGCGTTCCTCCGGATATATGCTAACGCTGTCTTCAAAAAGTGAGACACAGGCCCTTGTTTCATGACTGCTCCCGCTGATTTGCTGCATGGTGTTTACCCATACTCCGCTACCGATATTCAAGTCTTGTTTGCGTGCGTTTCGTGTTTTTTTTTTTTGTTTAGTTAATAGTTTATTTCTTTTTATGTTTTCCGTCTTCTAAAACTCTTTATGGTTAGGCAGTTTTTGTAACTTTGGTGAGGCCAGTACCGGTAGAGTGGTTCACAACTGTCTTCCAGTTAGGAGCTGTGCCGGGCTGTAGCCACGTGGTCATGGTAGAGGTCTTGATGCTAAAAGGCCAAGCTCAGAATCTTCGAAATGTTTGACAATAACCTCGACCACTCTTATTATTTCTTACGCATTATTATTGCTTTACGGGTAGAGTTCTGTATACACGCGGATTATCCGCGGATCTCAGCAGTAAGCGGGCGGAATCGGATAAAAATGAATCAGATTTAGCGGAATGCGGATCAGATTCTGATATTCTGGGGTCAGGATATATTTTCTGCCGTTGCGGCACATATACATGCGCACACACACAGTGTAGAGTGCATAAGTGAGTACTACTCCGAAATGCATAATAAAAGGCTTTGAATGTTAACATATTCGACAGAGATCTTTATTTTTAGGAATAGATTAGTCTCGCTGAAAAAAATTAAGCTCTAACCAAATTTGAATAAAATGTATTGCGTTGGCAAACTATACTCTTATATAAAATGTGCCAATCAGGGATAAAATTGTTATTTACGTCAATAAAGACTTCATTCTCACCAAAGATCGCTTCAGAACGTTCTTTCTCGCCTAATATGCTATATCTAGAAAAAGTAAAGAACGCAGAAGTACCAATCGTCCGGGGAAGTGTGTGTTTGTTTAGCAGGAAAAAGGCGAAAGACGTCTTTTGCGCAAAGAAAACCCCAAAACGCATAATCCACAAAAACAATAGTATAAACCTGAAAATAGCTTCTTCGCCTACAAGTGTACACTGAGGAGACTGAATTTTACTCTTTGGAGTGGTGGAACTTGCGCAAGCACAAGTTTCAGGACCACATCCTTTTAGCACAGTTCGTGTATGCCATCCCGGCATCAGGTGCATCAATGGAGAGCGACTTCTCATTAGCAGGTAATAATTTAAGAGTGGCGAACCAGTCTGAACCCGTCCGTTTTGGCGCTGTTTTCTTTCTTCTACACAGCAACCTTGAAACGTGAAACGTTGCGTGTGCGGTCGTTTCTGTTTCTCGACAGTTGGAACTGAGTTGTTTTAAACTATATGGTTCTGAGCAAGCAGTGGAGGAATAGTGTTTAAAACTGAAAGCGATAGGTGTTTTCATTATTAAATATTGTGATATTTTCCCAATAATGTACTCATTCTTCTCCCAATTTCTTTGTTGTTTGCCCTAAAGAAAATGACACAATATTATTAGTCCCTCCTCCGTCAATTTTCTTGTTTATAAAATATGCGCCTGCTTGAAATGGGTTTTACAAAGCAAAAATGGGAAATCATTTTTTCTTCCTCTTGAGAGCATCTTCTTGACAGTGCGTAAGTGCCACGGACTCCCAACACGATCTAACAACTGCGATCATCTGTCGTGCGACGCGAAGAGCCTCTGGAACGATGATCGCTTATTTATATATACGATAAAACAGAATACGATAAAATGACTTCCTCCATACTCTGGCACGAAGAGTTTTCTGTAGAAAGGTAAGCAGACGGCTTTCAGGAGAGCATCGAGATGCGTTTTTTTAATATTATTTATGCTTGATTCTATGAAGTAAGAAGAATGCGTGGATTTAGGATCGGGTTCGGCTCAAATTTTGCTGATGAGGTTCGGTTGTAAAACAAGGTCTGCGTATGCGCATCGAATTCTGATACAATTATTTAAAAATATTGCAGATACGGTTTGAATGCGCATACGAAGTCTGCGGATGCGGACCGGGTGCGAATGATCAAACTGTTATCTTTGGGTGTTGTAGTATGTTTTCGATATGTTCATTTTGTAGCTTCTTTTTAAAGAAATGTCGCAGGATAACTTGGAAGAGAAGTTTGGACCGTTGTTTGAACGGAAAACCTGCAGTAGTTTATAACGGATGAAAATCTAATTCAGTTTATATAGCACTGTTTCTGAAGTGGCTTGTTCTAGCCTGCCTTTAACATGCCTAAAGTAGAATCCACTACCAAAAAGTATTGGGCTTTCTTGGACTAGAATATGCCTAGTCTTACCCGTTGCCATGGTCACTCAGGCAGTTCATATTACCACGCGCGACGCCGAGCTACCGCGTGTGTGGCCGAGTGGTTACAGTGCTTTGCTTTCTTGAGGAACCCCGTGTTCGATTCCTTGAAGCGATGCGTCTTTCAATATTATTTCAGTTTAGTGCTCAAGTAAGTTCGAGAACCTTGTTGTCTGGTGGAGGTACGAAAGTTCTACGCGCCGAACCTTCTACGCAGATTAGTCCACAAGCCCACGCGTGTACATAAGGGGCTCTGTAACAGGCTTGAGCTGACCTAGTTGGCTCATACTTCAGGTAAGGTCAGCTCAACTAGAAAACAAACATACACATAAAGAAAAGAACATACACCGCCGGACTAGCCACTTCTTTTTTTTTTGATGGGGTAAAAGGAAACCAGATAAATTAGCCGGGAGGTATCTCGTGACTGGCTATTTTGGGAAGGGTGGGGAAGAGAGGTAAAAAGATGTGAAGAAAGTTAAAGGCACACACACAAAAAAAAAGAAAAAAAAGAAAAGAAAAAGCAGCATAAACTTATTTTACATTAAAGTTTCTTGATGAGGCCAGTCGTGGTCAGGAATCGCAAAAGGGACTTTGTCGCAAGTGTGGCGGTGGCTTCGTTTCTCCATGGTCCCAGTATCTTGTCGAGGGTGAGGTCTTCTTGAGGGGATAACTTAATATATGTTCTTAGTTGTGTGCGTTCAGTTTCATAGTCGGGACAATCCAGCATAATGTGTATCAAATCTTCCGCAGTTTTGCAGTTCGCGCAGTCCGGCGAATTAGGTCTTCCTATGAAAAACAAGTACTTATTTGTGTATGCAACGTTTACTGATTTTCTGTTTCCTCCTCTTTTACTACTAACCTTACTTGAGGGAAGTGTTCTCTTCTCTTCCTTTTTGCTTCCTAATTAACCGGAAATTTAACCCTCGAAGAAAAATGTTTTCTTGCTCGTGCATCGCGAAAGAAGGTGCGCTAATGCAGACATTGCCCGTTTCCTCAATAGCAAGGGCCTTCAGGATTTCACGTCCCAGATTTGTCTTGTTCCTTGCCACAATATTTACGTCGTAGAACCGTGCTGAGCATTGACGCGCACGACGATGGGTTGGCCAATGTCCTCGTGTTGACAGGGTTTTCACTGATGCAGCGTGCTCCCTTGAGGAGATTCGCCTTCAAGACGGAACGTCAACGACGTCCATCGCCTACGTGCAGGTCCATCACGGACGCCGGCGATTTTCAGTGGCGATCTTTATGAAGATGTCGACGACTGGTTGAGCCAGTACGAGCGCCACGCCCGGTTCAACGGATGGGGGCCTGAGCAGAACCTACGTAGGAAGACTTCCAGTACGAACTTCGACGATCCTTTGCCAGCCAGCAACGGCATCAACGGGCCGAAGAACTTCTCCAAGCAAGACGGCAAGTGCCGAACGAGAGCGTCGCAGGCTTCGTCGAAAGTGTTGTCCGCCTCATGAACCGCGCCGACCAGAATCGCTTCTGAAGAAAAGAAGCTGCGGGTCTTGCCGTGGGGGTGTAAAAGAAAACATCTTCGGAGACTTGTGCGGAGCCCGCCTACCACCGTCAGAGGTTTCATCACTGACGCCAGAAACATCGAACGTGCCCGTCAAGCACGGGCCACTTACTACCAAAGACTTCCCGGCTTCGCTGTCCTCTCGCCGTCCAGCTGCAACACACCAGATTTCCACGAGATTATACGGGATGTCGTCCGAGAGGAAATCAAGAAGCTCCTGCAGGCTACCAACCAGCCAGCTTCGTTGTTGGTAGCCGAAGTTGTCCGCGAGGTAGTTCAGCCGCCATTCCAACCGGAGGCTCCTGCTAGCGTGGCAGCACCCAGGGAGCCCTCTCTGACATATGCCATAGTAGCTCAGAGACGGGCGCCAGCTGCCGGGGAGTATTTGACGCCATCTCAACGTGACTGACCAGCGCCGCAGACGTTCTGACGTCGAGAAGGGAAGCCCCAGCTCGTCCGCACCGAACAACCAGCACCTCAGAAGAGGAATGTGTGGCGCACGGCCGATCGACGACCGCTGTGTTATCACTGCGGCGAAATCGACCACATCTACACTCTAAAAACAAAGGGAGTAGTACACACTCTCTTAAAGGAGGCACTCGCGTGTCTCGTAGGTTCCTCTATCAAGGCGAGAAAATTTCTCCTACAGAACGGGGAGGATATTTGCTCCCAAAAAAAAGGGAGGAAAGTTGCCACCAATTTTTTCTCGAGGAGAAAAGGTTGCATTCCCCAGAAGGGAGGAAAATTGCCACCCTTTTTTTGCCAATGGAAAAAACTCCATTGGGGTGCTCGTGGACACCGAAGTAGGCTACTCAGTCTTGAGTGGGAGGCTCTCTCGACTGCTGCGAAAGGTGACTACGCCATGGGAGGGACCTCAAATACGAACCACCGTAGGGCACCTCATCACACCAGTCGGGAGATGCACTGCTCGCGTCGAGATCCACGGTGGGACGTGCCCTGTGAAGTTCGTTGTTCTGCAAGACTGTTCGAGGGACGTTATCCTCGGAATGGACTTTCCCTGCGAATATGGCGCCGTCATCAAACTCGGGGAAAACCAGTCGACTCCACGAAAGCCCGTTCTGCCGTTGGTAGAGTCCAACACGACGTAAACCACGATCCAAGTCATTGCCGACCATGTGAACCTACCACCGCGATCGAGTGTTATCGTAACCGTCCTAACCGTCATAATGGGCGGTGAAGCTCCTATGGAAGGCAGCGTCGAATTGCTTCTTGAAAAAGGAATTGGCATCACACGAGGCGTAACGGACCACCAAGAAGGACGTACAACTATTCTCGTGACGAACTTTCAAGAGGAGCTGCAGCACCCAACGAAGGGTACCACCGTGAGCTACGTCACAGAAACTCAAGCGCTATTCATGGTCACCGCAATCTCTGAGAAAATTTCGTCGTCATGGCACAAGGTCGCGTCGCTGCCGCAGCTCGAGATCAACCCCGAGCTCCCAGCTCCAAAGCGCAGACAACTGATTGATCTCCTCGCTTAATAGAGCGACTTTTTTGCCAAGTCGTCGAAAGTTCGCCAATGACCAGGGGTAAAACATGGCATTGTTACCGACGGCGACGTGCAGCCAGTCTACCAGTCACCGTACCGTGTCTCTTTCAAAGAGAGGGAAGTCATCCAAGAACAGGTTCAGTAAATACTCGATCACGAAATCATCCAGCCGTCTAGCAGTTCATGGGCTTCACCTGTCGTGCTCGTAAAAAAGACGAACGGAGCCTTGAGGTTCTGCTTGGACTTTTGTCGACTAAATGCTGTAACAAAGAAAGACGTCTAGCCGCTTTCCGAATCGAATTTTCCCGATACGTTCCGTCGATGGACTTCAAGAATGACTACTGGTACATCGAGGTTGACGAACAGTACCGGGAGAAAACTGCCCTCGCCGCGCCGGACGGACTGCACGAATTTAAAGTGATGCCCTTCGGACTATGGACAGAGACGGCGACCTTGCAGCGTGTCGTGGACACCGAGTCAGCCGGCTTAAAGTGGCAAAGATGTATCATCTACCTCGACGACGTTGTAGTGTTCACCACCAACTCCGACGACAACTTACAACGACTCCGTGCAGTCCTTCAAGCCATCCAGGTCGCTGGACTAATCCTCGAGCCAACGAAATGTCGGTTCGCTTATGGTGAGCTCAAGGTCCTAGGCCACGTGGTGAGCAGCGAGGGTGTTCGTCCTGACCCCATAAAGACGCGCGCCGTAGCCGCATTTTTTCCGCCGTCAGACGAAAAGGCCATAAGAAGGTTCCTAGGCCTGTGCGACACTACAAGTGCTTTACTCAAAATTTTGCGAAGCTTTCTGCGCCACGGCGAAGCGTTAATATTCTTTCCAATATTCCCCGCCTTTCAAACGCTACATTTCATTTCATTTCATTTATTTACCTCAAGGGCGTCTTTTGAGGACGCATTACATGAGGGGGGTGGCAATAAATGGGAATTCAATATAAAACATAACGTAAGAACACTAACACAACCACATCTCGTCTAACCCCAAAATAAAACAAGATATATATATATACACAAACAGACGTTCCCTACTAATTGAACAAAAGCACGCACATTTCTTCAAACGCTGTAATATCTGAGTTGGTTACAAGATGATCTGGCAAGTTATTCCATTCTGTAATACATAATATTAAGGGAGAAAACATGAATGAGTTATTATGGGAGCGGTATTGAAAGAGTTTACATGTGTTGTCATTTCGAGGAGAAATATAATGGGCTTTTTGACAATAAATATTTCTGAACTGTGAATTACTATGGTAAACTTGATGGAAGAAACACATGCGTTTAATTTTGCGCCGTGTGGCTAATGAAGCGAGACCAAGTCTCGATTTTAAGGCGGAGAGAATACTTTGTGGAGAGTAATCGTTTAGGATGAACCGAGTAGCTTTGTTTTGAATGGATTCTAGGTTTGATATTAGATAGTATTGATGTGGATTCCACACAACGCTTGCGTATTCAAGTTTGGGTCGAATTATTGTTTTATAGGCAAGTAATTTTGTCGCAGCAGGGGCCAGATAGAGGTTCCGCCTCAAGAAAGCTAATGATCTCGTTGAGCTGGCGATTATGTTGTCGATATGTTCATTCCACGATAATGTTTCAGAAATATGGACACCCAAGTATTTGTACAATGAGACACTTTCTAATTGTTGTGACAGTAATGAATATTCGCGAGATGATTTGGTCGAGTTGGTGGTAACGGTCATTTGTTTGCATTTTCCGGGGTTAATATTCATCAGCCAATGGGTGCACCAGGAGCTTATGGTGTCGATATCGTTTTGAAGAATGTAATGATCTGTTGGGTCAGTAATTTTTCTGTATACAACACAGTCATCGGCAAATAGCCCAATAGTCAAGTTAATTGAGGAAGGAAGATCATTAATATAGATAAGGAAAAGAAGGGGGCCGAGGACGCTGCCTTGGGGAACACCGGAAGTTACTGCGACTGATGCTGATGAAGAACTGTTGACTGAAACTGACTGCTCTCTGTCTGTTAGAAACGAAGCTATCCTACTGATGACTCAAGAATGGATGTGGAGGAGAGAAAGTTTAAGAAGTAGTCGTTGGTGCGGTACGGTATCGAAAGCTTTCGAAAAATCAATAAAAATAACGTCGGTTTCTGCTGAGGAATGATTATTAAAGTGAAGATCCGTGGTAAATTCAAATAGTTGGCTGATACATGAATGATGTTTTCTAAAACCATGCTGGTTGGGGAAAAAAGTCGCAATGGTCCAGGTATGAAATGATGTGAGTGTAAAGTACATGTTCCGTGAGCTTGCAGGGTACACTAGTCAACGAGACGGGACGGTAGTTAGATGGATTTGATTTGCTGCCCGATTTGAAGATGGGTCTAACTTGGGAGAAACGCCAATCGTATGGAACCTCACCAGAATTCAGACTTTGTTGAAAGAGTATGCTCAGTATGTTGGATGCTGAATGATCAATTAGTTTAAGAAATTTGGCCGATATCCCATCGTTCCCAGGAGCGCTATTGGAGGACAACTTTGAGATAGTTTTAAGATTTCCTACAGGAGTGAAAATAATTGGAGGCATCAACGCTTCATGAAAAGGTGGGCAGTATGGGGGGAGTGGAAAGATTTCGTGCGTAAAAATGCTGGCGAAGAATGAATTCAACGAATCGGCAACCTGGTCATCACGGAGTGTTTCACCTTGGTCATTTTTGAACACTGGGCAATCTCTAGACTCTTTTGGATTTATTATCTTCCAGAATCGCTTGGGGTCTGTAGATAAGATCTGTGGCAAAGTCACCGAAGGGAAAACGTTTTTTGCTTTCTTTACTTCGCTTTTACACAATTTTGTGAAGGAGTGGTATGATGACCAAACATCAAAATTATTTATTTTTTTTGTATTTGCGAATAATCTTTTCTTGTTATATAACATCCGTTTTAAATTGTTATTAAACCAGGGAGATGTGCGATCACAACGAACTGAAGTTTTGGGAACAAATTTTTCGAGTTGTTTCCTGAAAGTATTTTTAATGAGTATCCAGTTTTCACTTGCGGATCGGTCACAATTTGACGAAACGTAATACCTTTCAAAGTTCGTTATGGCTATTGTGAGTCCTTCAATATTGGTTCGTGAAAATGCGAATATCTTTTTCGGCGTATTTTCGGAGCGCGTTACTCCTAATGATGTTTCGATTTGAATCAAAGCATGATCACTTATATGCTCCATGATAGTGACGGACGTCACACATTCGGGTTTATTAGTGAAAAACAGATCTAATATCACGTCACGACGGGTTGCCGAGGTGATAATTTGTTGGAAACCATACACACCAGTTATAGAAAGGAACTCTGTACACTGTCAAGAGGTTGCGCAGTCAGGGAGCGGCATTAGCGTTGACCAGTTTATTTCGGGATAATTAAAATCGCCACCAAGAAAGAAGTGGTCAGTAGGAAATTCCTTAGTGACAGTTCCAAGGGCATGGTGCAATGAGATGTTGAAATCTGAGCGATTAAAATGGGGTGGGTGATAACAAACACCTACTATGACACAGCGAAAATCCAGTTTAATACGAATCCACAAAATTTCAAGATCAGAAGAACATTCTACTTGCGAGCATGACATAGGTTTTTTGACGGCGATGATTACGCCACAGCCTCTAGCCAGCAGTCTATCTTTACGAAAATATTGTACGATCTGTTTAAAATGAGCTCATCATTTTTTATATCGGTAGTTAACCACGTTTCCGTTCCAAGAATGACGTCTGGCTGGCTAGAGCAAGTGACGTTCTCAAGTTCATCCTGTTTTGACAAAATGCTTCGAAAATTTGCAACAAAAAAAGAAAGGTTAAGAGAGACAGCGCGATTTGGACGTTGTTGGTTTACAGCGAGTCAGTTGTTTGATGTTCTGTCTTGGTGAGGCGCACGAAGCAGAACAACTGAGTCACTAGCTGCATCGTAAACATATGTCGCTGTTCCGGATTGTAGTTCATTGTAACTAATCTTATATTTTGCACCACTATTTCTAGATTGTTCAGCGAATTCCCACAAATTCTGCCTCGCAATGCGCACCCTATCAGAAAAGTCCTCCGATATCCTGATTTGTGGAGACACGTTCTTCAGTTTAAAACCATTTTTACGAACCTCTTCTTTACTTTGATAGCAATGGTTGATACAAGTGTTGTAGGCGTTACCGAAGAAAAGTAACTAAATACGTTGCTCGCTACTTGCAAACAAAGGTAGCGCGTAACCGTCCTGCGTTACTTCGAACTAAAAGGAACACGTTTCCGTTAACATTACCAATAAGAAGTAACGCGCGTTACTTTTTTATCATGAATTATATTTTGCTGTTTTGACGCTACGGGTATGCATAAGCACCATATTTAAAAAAAACATTATGTTCATGCAGAAATTAGCATTATTGCGTTATCTTTCTAACGGTTTCACCTAAACACACAAAACCCGCTAAAATAAAAAGAAAATTAACACGGCTTGGTAATTAAAACACAAAAAAAATCGAAATGCAATTTTTTATGTCTTAGGAAGAAAAAGTAACGAGTAACCTAATGTAACTCCATTACCAGTTACTCGAAATTAGTAATGATATTACATCACCGTTACTCTTTTGCAAAAAGTAACGAGTGCGTGACACGTTACCGAAAAAAGTGATGCGTTACCGGCAACGCCGTTACATGTAACGCGTTACCGCCAACACTGGTAGATGCACATACAGTACTGAACGCACAGAGTACACTGAACAGAAACAGAACACACACAATGGCCCTTCACTATGTAAGCTACGTTCGCACTATCCTATATACGGCAATCTTATTAATCCGACTTGGCCGGTGACTGCCATCATTTGTCGCGTAAGCATGGAGAGGTGGAACAAATATAGCTCGAACTCGCACGTAGCCAGGGGGGGGGGGGGGGGGGGGGGTCTATGGGGCCTAGGTCTACCCTCCCTCTGAAATCTTCTATTTTGCTGGGGCCTACTTTCTCCTTCCCCCTGATACAGCATTCTGTCATAGGCGCCTCCCCCCCCCCCCCCCCCCCCGAATCAAATTCCAGGCTACCTGCCTTTTAGTACTTAATACGTATATTTGAATTTTCTCCAGCAATAGCCTCCATCTCTTAATTCAACACCTTGAGAAAAGGAAATATAGAACATTAGGCTAATTAACTAGAAATTAATAATTATATTTTAATAATAGTTTGATGAATCATGTTGACAATGCAGTTTTAAACGCAGTACACTGGTGCTGACCGTTGTAATCAAGGATTTCAATGTTCAGCGCAAGTGTAAGATATTCTCAGTTTTGGTGGCGTATTCATTCATTTTAATTGTTGCACAAGTATTTCATTGGATTTTTCAGATAAATATTATTACTGGTTTTAACAAGATTTGTTGCAACATCAAATAACAAATCTTGAGTCATGCATTGCCACCGGTATTGCAAAAATTTAATATGGTTATAATTTTCTGTGTGAAGCGTTTTTCATAGAAACAAGTAAGCGCCGGGAGTGATAAGGACACACGAACAATGACTTCCGTATTGCATTGGACAAGGAAAATGAAACCCTTTCGTGATATGATGCAACAGCTTGAAAACATCACGTTACTCAAGTCAAAACGTTTAAAAGCACGTGTTGAGAGTTTTATTAGATCGTTTAGTCACTCCCGCGACTCTGTACGGAATCCGCTATGACTTGTGCTATTGGCGACGTGCGCGACCAAAAGCGTCGCTGTGGTCGGCCTTCCACGATTGGCCGAACGCTGACTATGACGTCAGAAAAAGATTTATCATCGACGGAAATAAGAGGAGTAAAAGAACTTTAATTTTGACGGTGTTGGCAGTGTTCCTTTGAGAGCGCAATGATTTCAAGCTTCCACCATGCTATTTACAAACACCATCAAATTTGTTGTTTGCAAGGTAATGACGTCACAAGGGGGAACCGTAGGAGGGCGCCACTAAAACATCTCGCCGCTAATATGTACTGTAGCGACCGTAGCGGAGCCCCGTTTTTATCGTTTAGTAGGAAGTTTGCAACCCGGTGCCGAATATAGCATTACAAGAGCTAACACAAAGCCACTAGCGAGTCTTTCGGACACTAAAGGCCGGTTATCAGATGCAGTGAAGCCCTGATGCAGCGCTGCTCACGTGGCGTCAGCTACTTATCGTCTGCCATGAGGAACAGTATGGACGGTGCGATACAAAGCTGGTGAACGCTCCCGTCAGTCGCGCTTAGCTCAAGGTCAGTGTTATGCTTATAGGGAGTATTCACTGGCGGCCATAGTTGTGTGCGCGAATGCTGAGCGCGTGCTGATGGCGAGCTTCCACAGTTCTTTTGTAACGTGCATTCCGCACCATCAAGAGTGCCGCTCTTAGCAGCCTATTAATGTGAGCTCGTTCTGAGCATACGCTCTAGACAGCACCCACAAATATGGCGTCCAGTTAATGCTCCCTGTAGCGCTCCACTATATGTGTGAACAGGTCTTAAAGCTAACATAAAACAAAGGTTTTAGAGCGCAGCTCTTAGGCGCCCCTTTCCGGCTTGAGTGGCGACGCCGTCGCCGTCGGCGTAACCACGCGTTGCTATATGGTACGTTTTTTTTTATAATGACGTCACACGTGACAGCACTCAAGCCGCGAAAATTTTCCCGCTAAATTTAGCGGGGAAATTTTACCCTCGTGATGTCACACGGGACGTCAAGCCTGACGTCAGACGTTACGTCACGTTTGACGTAACGAGGGTAAAATTTTTCCGCTAAATTTGGCGGGAAATGTTTCTGCTACATTTAGCAAGAAAATTTGGAGCAGAAAGTTTCCCGCTAAATTTAGAGGGAACTTTTCGGCCAAACTTAGCCAGGATATTTTACCGTCGAACGTCACACGTGACCCTCTCCCCCGTAGCCTCCCCTCTTCCTCCTCAAGAGCTGCGCTCTAAGTCGGCATTACAGACAGTAGTAAACCTCTTTCATTTTTAGAGCACTTGCTAGTTATCTTTTTATTCAATACTGTAAACAAGTTAATTTTCGCGAGGACCGAATTTTCGTGAATTTCGCGAATCGCCTACAATTCGCAAAAAAAAAGTCCCGCGAACAATTCCGGCAAAATATAAACACAATGGAATCCATATTGAGATCCCACCGCCTCGCAAAATTTAGAACCCGCGAATTATTCCAAAACTCTAGCTTTGACCAAAATGGCGAAATATTGAGCCCGCAAAAAATAAGTCGTTTTCAGTATTCAAAAAAAGATTACGATTTCTTTTTTTTTGCGAGTGAGCTACTTAAAATGTCCCAGGAAATGCAATGCAAAAAAAAAAAAAAAGCAAAAAAAAAATAACGAAACAAGATCAGTGGTGAAGCGTCAAATCTGGAGAATCCGTTCCTTCAAGACCGCAGATCCGCCCTCCCTCCCCCAGTTCGCCCCGCAACTGAATGAAATGTCTCTACAACCATTTCCTCCAAGTGGATTCATCCCTAATAAATAGTTAACCTCGTTTTCCAGATTCGTTGCTTCGTTCCTTCGCCGAATCGTCGTTTCAGTGTCATTTCTTTTGCGGGGCTGTGGTTTTCGAAGAATGTGTGTTGCCTGAATGCCAGTCGCGGACTCGATGTTGACGGACTACAACGTGTGTCGAACGCAGGCAGTCGCTCCTCCCAAGGCAGTGTCTGTTCTTGTGGACTGGTTATGCCTGTTCTGTTTTACATAGAACTCATATAAACGCCGCACGGATTATCCTTTGTTGTATTGTAAGTAGGGATGCCGCGAACTTTTTTCGATCGAAGTTTCGATGATCGAATCAAGTGGGTCGAAAGGTTCGAAAGATTTCGAATTTTCGAACTTTTTATATCGAGAAATTCGACGGAAGTAGATTTTTTCGAACTGATTAAAGTAAGAAGTTCGACGCTTTTCGAATTTTCGACCTTATTACGCTGCAAAATTCGATGCTTGTCGAACTTTCGAACTTGATAGACTAAAAAATCGATGATTTTCGAACTTTCGACCTTCTTGCACTAAAAAGTTCGAAGCTTTTCGAACTTTCAAACTTCCTACGCTAAGAACTTCGATAATTTTCGAACTTTCGACCTTATTAATCTGAAGAATCGAAAATTGTCGAACTCTCGATTCCTGAAAAGTCAAAAGTTCGACGAACTTCGAAGTTTTATGGTAAAAGTTCGAAGCTCGTCGAACTTCGAAAGACTGGCGGGCGGTTTTATTTGGATTCAAGCCGTGAGGTACATTTGTAATTTTTTTTTTCGCAATCTTACATGGGGTGACGCATTCCTTGCGAAAGACAATGCCGTTCATTTCAATCATCTGGCATGCTTGGTTTTAGAAAAATAGATTCCCGAAGGAGCGAGGAGCGACGACGGGTTTTTGACAATTGTCATTTGTGCCATATTTGAAGCGCGCTATAGCCCAAGCTATTTACAGTAGAGATGTTAAACTTTTTAAGAATGATCTATATATAGCCTAGGTGAGTGTCGTCTTAAGATATGATTATTGTTGTTCAAGACGAGTTTCGAATAAATATCCAAACATGTACCTACGGACAATTATGCCCTAAACTTGGTAATTTTTCTCGCCTACATTGTTTGGGTATCGCATTTAAATTAACACCAGAGACAGTACATATCATTACCATCTGCAGAATACCAAATAATGTATTTATTGTTGTTTTTCACGTTGAGGAATAAATCAACTCACGGGGGAAGATTTCTAAAACTGTTCAAGTTCAGCGCGTCATAAGAAAAAAAATTTTTTTCTCGTTTTACGCTCTTGGGACGTGTTTCTTTTGGCCTGTACACATTTTGGTAGGAGAAACTTGTTTCATAGTTCTGGGCTTCTTAATATGCAAGAATACAACATTTCCGGCGGATTCTTGATAGTTTTTTTTTCTCTCCAACTTTTTATTTTTTTCATTTATTTTTATGCCTATTTATTGATTATTTTTTACCAATGGCACAGTTATTTAGGTCGAAAAGACGTAGCTTTGAACTTTCCAGCCACCGAGCATGTGACGAGTAGTGCCTCCTGACAACGAGTTTCTAAAGGCCTGTTCACACATGCAGCGGAGCGCAACAAGCATAGCGCTGACCTCGTGCTAAGCACCTGCCGACGGGAGCGTTCACCAGCTTTGTATCGCACCGTCAAAACTGTTGCTCATGGCATACGATAAGTACCTGACGGCACGTGAGCAGCGTTACATCAACGCTTCGCTGCATGTGAGAACCGGCCTTCGATCTTTTTTGCAGTGAAGAGCGACAGTAGCTATACATATGCATAAATAATTTCCGATTAAAATAAGCTCGACCACGCCCTCTTTCCCCGTATTGTTTTCTTTAACAGTCCGAAATATCTGGGAGAGGGGGGGAGAGACTGGAGCCCCCCCCCCCCCCCCCCCCCCCCTGTTTTTCCTCTTCCGACGCCACTGGTATGGTAAAATGCTCCTCGACCTCAAGTTGCGTCAGCTTCTGCGCTTTTTGCTCGGCGTTTCTTCCGCCCCAGAAAATAAACCTCCAAAGCAATTACAAAAAAAAAAAAAAAGATGTCGAGGTGCAGGAGGGCTGGTGTATGTTGATCATGATGCAAAATCCCGAGACTAGGAATAAAATTCACAAGGAATAGTGTAAGAAGAAAGAAAAAAAAAAGGGGACAGGACAACGTCTCAAACTCATCTGAGTTGAGTTTGAGACGTTGTCCTGAGCTGAGTTTTCAGCTGAGTTGAGTTTGAGACGTTGCCCTGAGCTGAGTTTTCAGCTGAGTTGAGTTTGAGACGTTGTCCTGTCCCCTTTTTTCTGTCTTCTTATACTTTTTCTTTAAAATTTCATTCCCAGTATCAGGAGTTTGCATCATGTACAAGCTAAACTTACTATATGCCAGCGTCACTCGGGCGGTGTTCGAGCGGATTACTACCGGCGTGCAAGGGAATAGGGGGGCAGTTTGCCAGATCACTTCAAAGTTTTTCTGAACCTCAACCACCTACCTGCTTCAGGCCATTTCGAACTGGATGAGTATCGTTAAACAGTGCGTTCGTAGGATCACTACTTCGTAATGCAAGTTAATGACCACCCCGGGCTGGTGGTCACAATTACTGATCTATTGTTACACGTCACTGCACTGGCAAATATTCCAGCACATCCGGGGCACTCGTCGTCTCATTTAATTGCCTGACCAACTTCGCGCAGTCTAAATATCACACCCGAACTTTTCTAAACCTGATTTCGTGAAAACCAGTGAGGCGTGAAAACGTTATTTGAAACTGAAGCTCTGGCGGAACATGAAAACCGGACTTCGAACTTTGCGCACTTGGACTTCAAAGAAATCGGAAACCTTCGACGCTTTTTTTTTTCTTTTTTTTTAGTTTAGCATTAAAAGAGAATCGAAACCTTCGAACTTTTCGACCTTTATGTAGAGAGAAATTCGAAATCTTCGAATTTATCGAACTTTATGTCTTTAAAAATTCGAGACGTTTGAATTTTTCGAATTTTAGATCTAAAGAAATTTAAAACATTCGATTCTTACGAAATTCAAATTAGGGAAGTTCGAAATCTTCGAATTTATCGAACCTCAAGTACACAAATGTTCGAAATAATCGAACCCGAACTTTTAGAGACCGTGAAAGCTTCGAACTTTTTGAATTCGAAACCCCACGATTATTGGAAAGTTGCGAATTTTTCGAATTCGAACCTCCCTACGGTCGAAAATATCGAAACTTTTTGAAATCGAATATCAGTTCGGTTCGAAAATATCGAAACCTTTTGAATTCGAACTTAGGGTGGTTCGCGGCATCCCTAATTGTAAGTGCGCTCTATTTCATAAGTATACGTTTCTCACGGAGGTGACGGGGGTTGAAACGTAGAGACGGGTCGACTCGAATAGAGCAACAATCTTGGCTGCTACGTTATCATGCCAGAAACTCCCAAGATTACGACAATTCATTTCTCATGCACCCTAGTTATCTTGTAGCAAGTAACACGACGAAAGTGGTCCTCTTGGCATACCAGTGATAAATCGCCAGTTACTTCTCGCAGCAGCAGGGCTGCATCCACCACGGATAAGAGGGATCTCGAAGCAGGCGCATACGGCGTGGTTCTCGCGAGACAGCGCCTCGCTACCTTGCTAAACTAGCGCACCTCCACTAGCATTCGAAGCTTCGCTATTTCTTCGCTAGCACCGCGCATGCGCAGAAGTAGGGTCGCTACAGCGTATTGCATAACGGGGGAAGCAGAACAATCTACTAACACGTTCTAATGTAATGCACATGATATACTGTGCATGGTGCGGCAGCAAATGAACAAAATTATTATTAGTGCATTCTAACTTCAAGCCACCATTCTAAGAAATCTAAGTGCCCAAGCACTCAAGTTGCCGTCACCGCCATTGAACATAATGGTCAGGAATCCGAGACATTCGCTTTAGTTCCATTGCGCGACGACAGGTGGCCCCCAAGCCCGAGCGGAATTAAAACCCTTCTATCCTGGGAGAAGTGGCGCCATTCATTGTTGTAGAAATGCTCGAGGCAAGTTACGCGCTCCACTGCTCCGAAGAACACGGCTGTAGCTCAGTGGTGCGTTGTGCCGTCATGATCTTCAAAGGGCTGCACGTTGCACGTGTCTACTTCATCGACGCACTTTGCGCTACTTTTAAAACTTGATGGGGGTTTAAAGAGGGGGGGGGTGCAGCGATGTTGATCTTAAATGAATTTGCATCTCGTCATTTTTACGTTGTTTATCGTGTCCCGGAGGATACAGAAAACATCTCCTTCATTAAAAAATGGCGCCATTCCGCTGCATAATCGGAAAGTCAAAGTCGAGTTTTTTCCCCCACCTGCAACCGCCGGTGGCAGCCGAAGGAATTACGGCGAGAAGATTACGTGACCTCGCTCGGCTCACAGCTGCAGCATAACGCCTGCTAATGTACGCAGAGTCAGGGAGAGGAAACGTCCTCCACGAGCACAAAGGATCCTATACGGCACCCCGAATTACGTCATTAGGAGTGCGACCAGGTGTGACCCTGAAGACGGGGAGTGATTTAAGGGGTGCCAAAAATGCCAAATTTTTTTTTTACACTGCAGTTAGGACGAGCAGGCGAGATCGGTTTTCTGTTTTTACTTTAGAAGTGTAAGAGGGTAACTTAACAAATGTTTGACTGAAGTTCTGAAATCGTTGCTGCCCCCCCCCCCCCCTCTTCCTCCTTTTTAAGCAGAATACGTTTCCAATTTCAGATCTGCCTTTTCTTTCTGCCTCCTCCGCGGCTCCGCCAATCTTCGGATCCGAAGAGGAGGCATCATCCGATGCCGCAAGGGCATACTATGCTAAAGACGGCTCCAGACCTCGGCACCTTCCGAGGCCAGAGCTGAGCGCGCATAGCGCAAAAACGCTAAATTTAATAAATTAATTAAATAAAAAAAAATAAAAAGTGCTCTTGCGGGAGAGAGCTAAAAATTGAGATAAAAATAACAAAAACACACCTAAGACTGCTTAAGTGTAGGAATGCAAAATCATTCGTATACGTAGCGTATTCCTACAAACGGTGCGCTTCCTCTGCAGAGGCCAGCCGGACAGCCTCTGCGGACTCCAGCCGGTCGGGCTCTGGGCAGCGCCGAATGTGCGCTGCTGCGGCCGCAGCGAGTGCTTCAAAGGAACTATCCGGTGCGCGGGCCGCGTCGCAGCCATTTTAAAAGCCGTTCCGCAGAGGGAATCTATCCGTCATTTCTGATGGTTTCGGCGCTGAGGGAATTTCAGTGCCGTTTCTCGCGGTAAAGAGCCGTTCAAACACACTCGGAATACGGAATCTGGGAGCCGGAACCCGTATTGACGTAATCACCTCCGGCCCCCGTACACGGGAGCTGACGTCACGGTTTGGTTGGAACGGCGCGCGGCGACGGGCCCCTGTATATGGGAGCTGACGTGACGGCGGCTCCACAGGCAACCAATCAACGGCTGTCGTCAATCGGGGTTGTCGCCGCTTGCGCGGGCGAGGCTAGACGCTCGGCTCTGGACGAGGCAAGTGGCTCCAGCGACGCTTCGCGCTCCGTCTAGAGCGGCACTGGCGCCTCATTTTCGTCGCTTTGTTTCGCGATGGCGTCGTCTCGGCAGGATCACGGCTACGAAGCTCGAATTGCCTCACTTATGAACCTTTGTGTAGTGAGGTGCGTCACAAATGCAAAAACTATCAACCGGCGTCGGCTGACTACTTTCGCGGCTGCGTGTGAGCAGTACCTGCGGAGCGTGAGGAAAAAGAAGAAGCGAAAGGCCGTCCGCGAGCTCCTGAAGTCTCGGAAAACGCTCGGCCAGTATGCCACCATCGTGAGACAGATGTAAGAAGACCCCGACGGCCGGGACTTCTTCGAGTGCTTCCGAATGTCACGAGCCAGGTAGGGTGTGCTGCTTTTCATTTTGGATTATTTTCATGTTAAATATCAAGTGGCGTTCCACGTGGGCCCGCGCGTCGCTCACAGGACTAGGGAGTATTCACTGGCGGGCCATAGCTGTGTGAACGAATGCTGAGCGCGTGCTGATGGCGAGCTTCCGCAGTTCTTTTGCAACGTGTATTCCGCACCAGTAAGAAGGTCGGTCTTACCAGCCTATTGATGTGAGCTCGTTCTGAGCATGCGCTCTAAACAGCACCCACAAATATGGCGTCCAGTGAATACTTCCTTTACTCACGTGGGGCGTGCGCTCCCCCAGTGAAACCACAATTATATAATTTTTAACGCGGCAGGATCACGAGAGCAGCTTTCGCAACAGTCACAAGCTTGTTAGATTTTACTGCGTCTGCGCTATGAAAAAATAGCAATGGCATGCACATGTGCAGCTTATACGACACACTCTTTCTGTTCACTAAATCTGGTCACGGCGTTGTGCTCCTTTGAGTGCATGTATGAAGGAAGCCCGTTGTGCTACCGTGTCCTTTGTGCTAGCTAGGATGTGTACCTTACAAACTGCTTGTGAGTGAATTCTGCACAAAAGCTCGCGCTACAGAACCGAGGGTTCTTGGGTTCAATCCCCGCCCCTGCCTCTTTCCATCTGGATGAGTATTGTACCAGCAGACGTTCGTGTTTCACTACTGCGTGACGGGTGTTAAAGACCCTAGGCTAGCGGTTGTACAGTACTGCCTAAAAACTCTCATCTACAGCGCGTACCGGTGTCGTCGACCTTTTTAACCTTTGAATTGATGGATGTAGCTCACACGCACAATGGTTGCAGCCAGGCACATAGCCAGGATTTTGTTTCGGGGGGGGGGGGGGGGGGGGGGGGGATGGATGGATGGAGGGAGGGAGGGTAGGGTAGGTGGGGGGCGTTATGAATAACATCCCACTGGCTTTCCGGTTTCTTTGCAGCCAGCAAGCCAGCCTCTGCAAACAGCCTGTCTAAAGGCCACTGATATTTGCATTGAAGATGCCGTTTCATCGGGTTGCAACCTTTTCCCGTGTCTCCGAAACCATGTGAATAAATTATTAAAAGCAGCATCGAGTTCTTTCGCTTGTCCTGGTCCTTGTGGTCGCTACGATACCTGTCGTAGATCCAGGGGTACCGCTGAACTTGCTAAATCAATCTATAGGTTTTTTCGGGTACGTCAAACGCAGCGGCAACTTCAGCCCTCTTCGCGGCAGCGGCACTCTTCTTTGCAGCTTGAGCAGCTTTCCTCGCGTCGGAGACGGGCGAGAAGTGCATCGTCGCAGCCATTCTTCCAAGCAAGCACGGAGCGTCAGAGGCATTGTACGCGGAACCACGTGAACGCCCGTGGCAAGGAGGGCGGAGGAGGGAAGCGTGCCGCGCTGATTGGCCGCGGAGAAAATACGGAAACCTACGTCACGACCCGGAAAGGAAATGTTGAAAATTTTTCAACTCTTGACTGCGGGTGCCGGAAGCCGTAATTAGGTCACCGCCCGTACGGAGGGAGCGCTGACGTAACTACGGGTTCCGAGTCCCGACACCCGTACTTGTATTACGGGCCTGTTTGAACCGGGCTTTACGGCAGAGCTGGCAGTAATGTAATTACTGTAATGAAATTACAGTAATTTAATTACTTGTTCCAGTAATTAGTAATGTAATTCATTACTTTTTGTAGCAGGTAATTTAGTAATGTAATCAATTACTCCAGCGACGGTAATTGTAATTAAATTACCTAATTACTTTTTCGCACAAGGCATATTTTTTGTGTCCACAAAACACAAGAGCGCTTTTCTTTTTATTTTTATTTTTCTTTTTCCTCTACACCTTTCCAAAAAACGCTCTTTGGCCGCCGCTATGTTGCTGATGCTAATGCGGCTGGTACGACTCTCGCGCCCGCTATCAGCTAGACATTTTCTGCCATTCTCTTGAACTGTAAAAACCCGCTCAGCGCAATTCTCTACCTATGTTTTGCGGTTTTGCATTCGACGTTTTCTGGCCCCTCTTAAAAGTGTTCGCTTACTTTTCCTGATGCATGCTGCATACCCTCTCTGTGTTATCTTCCACTGTGAGAAATAGGGCTGGTAAGTTTCTACCATTCGAGCTTTTCTGCTCCACATTCTCGGGAAACGAAGGAGGGGAAGTAGGTCGAACTAAGGCCCCTGGTGGAACGGCCCTCGACGCGATTTTGCGAACAATGACAATAGTTCTCCCCCCTCCCAGAGATAATCCGCGTAGGGTCCTCAAACATCTCCAAAAATAGTTGTCCGGGTTTGGGTAGGAAACGGATCAGTCGCGTGCGTTCCTCTGTCTATCCGTAAACATGTTATTTGTGAGCGTGAAAAATGCATGCCTTTCGGCTATCTTCTGTTGTTAATTAATATCGACAGCTAAACGCTTTGTCGTTTGACACGCGGCTAATCGAAGGGCGCCGTAAAAACTTACCATAGAAAACAAACAAAAAAACAACAACAACTAACATTCCAGTCGCATTCGTTCTGTCACGCGCGTACCCAACAAAAATAGTTTACTGCTTTTTTTTTCAAATGTAGTACAATGCTTCCCAATGTCTTTGGGAAAATACATGCACCATGAAACACAAAATGCAGTGGGAAAACACGAGAATTTAGCCGCCAGCAGTGTTTGAAACTACGGCTACACAGGCTGTGCCTGTGTAGGCGCGGCCTGTAAAAGTATACAAAAGTAATGCGAAAGTAATTTCATTACTTTTAAAAGTAATTTGTAATGGTAATTAATTACTTTCTGGCTGTGGTAATTTGTAATGTAATTTAATTACATTTAATACAATTTCAGCAAAGTAATTAGTAGTGTAATTTAATTACAAAATATGAGTAATTTGGCCAGCTCTGCTTTACGGACAACGCCGGCTTGACTCCATGCGAAAGTTAATGCTTTTGCATTAATAATCTTTATATTGATAAAACGTAAAATACTTACTCACACCACCGGTCACAAACAAAAGTTCCAATGTAAGCCAGAATATCTTTATAGCATCCATCTGCCTATACGCTTATCTATAAACCAAAAGACAAAAATAAATGGCTAAATTAAGTACGAACCTCAAGAGTTACATGAAACACATGGAATACTCCACGAAGTCTGTTAGACGCACCTATTTAAGGAGAAACACAAAAGCATCCGTAAATGAGGTAGATAAAAATACCCGAGTCAGAGTTACGAACCTCACGGTTGAAGACAAAAATAACAATATTCACTTGGGACAGGCGTATAACTAGCTAAAATGCTGCTGCAATCTCACAGCTTTTCACGAACTTCCTTCACTTTACAAAAAGTGCAACCTGTGTTTTGTGTAAGCCATGACGCACGCGCCAGTTGGGTTCAGCGACCTTAGAGTAAACAAAACAAAATAAAAGTTCCCGTACTTGATCAAAAACACGTTATTTCTTTTGTTCTGCAGATATGTAACTTCTGCGTAAGCACACTGGGAAGAAGGAGGTAGAGTCTAGCTATTCCGAATCTGTTGTAAAGGATTAAGTTGCATAGCTAAGAAATTCATAAATTGGAATAGCTGGATTGGTATTAGGATTCATAGCGCAGGAAGCTTAGATTATTTTACAGAGTCGGAACAAACGAGGTTGTTATTT
Organism: Ixodes scapularis; assembly: GCF_016920785.2. NCBI lineage: Eukaryota > Metazoa > Arthropoda > Arachnida > Ixodida > Ixodidae > Ixodes > Ixodes scapularis. The sequence continues at coordinate 68,974,159 of NW_024609837.1, forward strand.
GCATCGAATAATGTCAAAGAGAATAATTTATGCGTTTAAACTTTAGGTGACTTAAACGTTTCCTACAAAAAATATACACAGCCGTAAAAAAAATAAAGCAAAAAGAGCAATCTTTAAGCAAAAAAAAAACAAACAAAAAAAAAACAGACGTGTCAATTGGTAACGAAAAGCTGTTTTAGTCCTGTATCTATCTTGTCCTCGGGTTTCATTTTTGAAGATTTATTTTAACCTAAACGAGAAGGACACCTTACACCCTTAAAAAAAAAAGAGGAAAAACGTAGCAACGACGCAGTTTCCTCCCTCTACTGACGCGCCCCCAAGTGGACACGAGAAGAACAGAGGAAAGAGATGTTTTTCTCTTTCTCCAGGCAGTTGGGAGAAAGCTTCTGCCATCCCCCCTAATTTTCTTCGATCTCGTTTCTCGACGACGTCGCACGCGTTGTTTAGTAAACCTTGTTGAGTTGGTTGAGCTTCAGCGGCAGCGGAGGCCGCCTGTAATTCTGTCTCCCGGATTAAATGTGCAGAACATCTCTGTTGCATCGACGTTACTACCACTAATTTTGTCTAACGAGCAACCGAAGCCGTTAGAAACAGCGAAGTTCCGGAGCAGTGCCAGCAGCGCTACGTACACTGGGCTAAGATGGCGGCCTCCGGATTGCGGAACAACGTGTCGACGTTGACGACGTTAAGACACGTTCACACACTTGCGTTCAGAGCAACCGCTACGTTTACGGACGAATGCAACCAGTTAGAACGACGAGTCGCTATAGCAACAAAGCGTCTAACGGCCGTTTTGTTTGTGCTCGTTCGCAACGCAAGGACTTGAGCCGGGCTGAATTTTTCCCGACGTTCGGGAACGAAGGCAGCGATTGCACCACACCGTGGACCGCACCAACAGACGAATCACAGGTCGAGGAGAGCTCGGCCGCGCGCGTTGCATGTTCCTTCTATCTGCTGAAAAACATGGCCAACATGGCGTCGGTGGTGATTGTCGACGTGGTTTCCGTGGGGGAAGCTCATCGTTCTGCGTAAAGCGCTAGCCTTGACTGTGAATCCTCGTGGTGTGTCGCTATGATAGCCCAGCATGTACTAGAAGGGAAGATGTTTCTACACTCTCATAAAAAAGGGTGCCAAAAGGAGGCAACAGAGCGCCTTTACCACCCTTCTCCCGGGCGGGGGGGAAGCGCTTCGCTTGTTACCTCCTCAGACGCAGCAGACATTAGCGCCCTCTAATAAGAATGCGTTGGTACAAGGTTAAAGTTCGCCGCGACGGATCAACAAGGAGCGAAATGTTACCTCCCAGCGGGTGCACCTGTTTGGGCGCTGTGGCTGTGGAAAGGCGCAAACGAGAGCGCTATTTGGTCTCCTAATACGACACGTCATTCTTCGCTCATGCGTGCCGAGCGCCCCCCTGATGGCGAGTGCGTTCGCCGCCAACACTCTCCGCCGGTAATAACGGTCTTTCTTCGTAGAATTCGAACGCTCGGAGAAAGCGTCCCAGCGCAGGAACGTTCTTTATTATTTTGTTCGGCTTAGTCTCTTCTTGCAAAGTCACCGAGAGCGTTGCATTGACTTCTGTTATGACGGCCCCGGGAAGGCGACCCTCGTCCAGGCCTCCTGCGCTGATGCTCTGAACGTATCGTTGCGCCCTCTGGCGGCGGGCAATCGAGTGTTTGAGTAGTACAAGTTCCGCGGCACCGTACATTAACAAACCTGTTTGGGCGGCTTTTTGCCTCTGCAGGCTGCTGTTATTCGTGCGTTCGCGTGGTCACAACTCCAAATACGTCACCCGTAGTCGTCACCGCACAACGTTACCCCCGGGGACCCGAGCACGCCGCAAGCTAGTAGGTTTTCCTTCGTACAAGCATGTCGAATCCTGGAGCCAGCAGCGCGGCCTCGATGAGTTCAAAACATCGACGTCGACGGTACTGTTGCGTCGTTAACTGTCAAGATCGGGAAGAATTCCGGAGTGAACTTCAGATTCCCGTCGAAACCGTGTTAAGTCGAGCAAAGGTAGCTGCGCAACGCACTGAGTAAGCCAGACAACTGTTTTTCTCGCCATCCAGGTTGTTCTGCTAAGGCACGGCCATCGAAACGTGCGTTATGCGAACTTTATGAACGGGAACAAGCTGTACTGTCCGACCAGTTGAGCGATCCGAATGAACTATACTTCGTTTCAGCTTTAAGTCCAGACGCAGCCGATGCTACAAGCGCGAGCTTTCAGTGGCCCTGCCAAGCACGCACGCTGGCGCAATGCAAGCACTCTTCAAGGCCACATGCTCGCGCTTGTAGCATTGCAAAGTATAAATTGAGCATGCGCGCGCACCAACGCACCAACAGAAAGCAACAAGCATGTGCTGGAGGCGGAGCTTCTACTGCTGATCTTATGTTACGTGAACCTTACATCGCAGATGTGCAAGAAAAGCTCGAGAGGCTGCGTACAGTCATTTGTTTTTCTCCTGTCCTGGGTGGTTGGCTAGCAGACGCACAAGCGTACGGAACGTCACTATAAATATCATCCCTTTGAGTCGCAAAATTATTTCCTAACAAGGCAAAATTAAATCCCGAATCAAAAAAAAAAAAAAGCTTAGTCCCCAATTACTACCGTTGATCCCCAAAGGGATCAAAGTTACTCCCGCCATTATAAACAAGGCGGCGCTCAAGGGACCATAATTAATCCCCTGGGCCGGTTTGCTCATGTTGCGGCCGCGGACGCGGCTGCGGCAAGGAGGGATTTTTACATCACGTGACCAGCTCCATGGGGACAAGGAAGTACCTAGCGTCCCTGCCTAATGGCGGAGAGATCCGCATCGCTTCAAGCACAAAAGCCTAATTTTGCTCGCAGAAACTGAATGCAGGGACTGCTTTGTTGATATTTGTTTTCTTCTTCCCGGTGTTTCGATTGAACAGGTGGAACTAACAGTAAAAGCGTGCAAGGCGCAGTAGTGAAAAAGGATGATTTCCAAAAAAATGATCACAATTAAAAAGTAGGACACGCCTCTCGACCACAACAGAAGGCGCGAGGCGCGGCGCCGGCGGAGGTATATAAAAATACTGCTACCGCTTTTATCTCGTGTGGTTTTTTCTTTATTTTGCCTTCTATTTGCCCTCCCTGGCCGTAACTTTACCTGCCGCTCCTACAGTATAAAGGGGCGGTCAATTAGACTCCAGTTGAAAGTCCCTGCAATCAGTTTCTGCGAGCGAAATTAGGCTTTTGTGCTTGAAGCGATGCGGATCTCTCCGCCCTTTAGGCAGGGACGCTAGGTACTTAATTGTCCCCATGGAGCTGGTCACGTGACGTAAAAATCCCCCCTGTCCGCGGCCGCGGCCGCAGCCGCAAGATGAGCAAACCGGCCCTGAAGAGTTAAACTTAGTCTCTGATGCCCTGCTGTAGAGATCAAAAACACTCCGTTTAACGGTTCAAAACTTTGACCTCAGGAGATCAATGGAAAAGGGAGAAACTTAACCGGGGGTTTACCGTTTTGGGGAATCACTCTCAGTGACATCGATTTAGTCCACAAAAAGGACGAAGTACTACTCCTTTTCCTTTAGGAGTGAAAGTCACAGGGCACTGGAGTGTGTCTTTTTCGGTGCGTTCTTTTTGTGTTTTCGTCCTTTGGTGCTGTTCTTCCCATGGTATAAATAAGACATACATTCATTTTTAATCTGGCAAATTAATTCGGAAAAAAATATTTACATATCTGCCGAAATTCGGCAGTTAGCGTTCGCTCTCATACGAGTCGGCTGTGGTGCTGAGCAGCTACTAACCTGATACCGTAGTTGTAGCTCTTTGACTGAGATTTGTTAGTCACCTGAGTGAGTCGGGGTGACGAATTTAAGCATTACCGGTGAATACAACTTGCTTTCTGATCTACGATCTCCACCCGCCATGTGATAATTTAGTCAACGGTGGTTAGTGAACAATCAAACTGCTCACGTCTGGTAAGTACGGTTGATGCTTTTCACTGCTGCAATCAGTGGCCCATCAAATGCTCCAAATTCGACTTGAAAAATCTAACATTTCTTGACAGATTCTTTAAATTGGAGATGATAATTTTCAAATTCATATCACATGATTTCCATATTTTTTTACTGTTCTAGGCAGGCAGTGCAACCTACCCGGTGACTGTCAGCTCAAGCCTAATTAATCCCGAGGTGCCCAGCTATGTGGCACTGAAGGGAGACCTGAAAGTCGCGTCGCCGGCTGAGGCAGTCCTGGTTGCATGCTGCCTCTACTTCACCATTAACTTTGAGTACCATCACAAGTTCATAAGCAGATTCATGGCATTGGAGTACTTAATTGCTCTGAAGCATTCAAATGGGAAGTCGCGTGCACCACATTGCTTTCGAACCTAAGAGAAATGTAAAAAGGTTTTTTTTTATGCCTTTTTATTCAGGTTTTGGGATATTTTATGTTGTCTGTTTAATTTTTGTATTGTCTGACATAAGGCAGGATGGTTGATTCTGAGAGTGGCAAAAGGGCAATACTATTTCTTTAAAGTCACATTTCAGAATCCCGGCTTTTTGCTTTGTGCAGCATTGGCCTACTTAATTTATTTCAGTCTACTTCATACTCGGTACTTGAAAGCATTAGAGGGTTGTTGGTCTTTGTTCAAAGTGATTTGTGTTTGCAAGGTTTAAATACAATATGGTTTTTTACTGCTTGCAAGGTTTAAATACAAGATAGTCAAAACTGATCTTTGCAATTCATTTGAAGTGAGTTAAATCCCTTTGACCTTCGCGGTAGTTTGTTGCGGCGCATTAGTGGCAGGATATACGAGCCCTTTCTTCTTTTCACATTAGGAAAGAAAATCCTAGAGTCTGCTTTCCTCTACTCCAGCGTTCATTCCACTACTGTCGATAGGACGGGCCCAGTGTACTGCTGTTCTTGAGTTACAACGAACTAGTCATTTCTAGTCATGTCTTGGTTTGTATTGATTTTTGTAAAAATGTGTGATACTGAATCTATGTTATATCACAGTACGTTTATTTTGATTCTGGTTTGTACAAGACTCAGTCATTCGAGTTCACCCCGCTGAAGCTTCGCTATTCCAAGCTGTGTTCCAAGCATTCACTGTTATTTTCCGAGTAGACACTGATTGTTTATGCACTTTCTTGTGATAATTTTGACTGCCGCGAACTAGAGCCCTGAAAGTGCTGTTCCAAGTGCCTTTATTTGCGCTTAGTGGTTTTATCTCAGAACCTTTATAAGATGTCTAGTCATGCCACTGATTTATATGCCATTCTGTTTGTGACAGCCATTCTGTTTGTGACAGCCATTCTGTTTGTGACAGCATGTACTATCACACCCACAAAAGGCCATAGTACCTTTCTTTAGTTATTAAAAGTGATCCCATCAAGTGTACACTTAACCTGTAATAAGGTAATGAACTGGGGCAGTTTGTTGATATTATACATAATGGGAAAAACAGCTCAAAAAACGCGAAAAACGAAGAACAAAACGACAGGATAGCACTGTCCTGTCGTGTTTGTTTTTTCTTAATCTGCGTTTTATGATCTGTTTTCCCCATCGTGTACATGTAACCCCCAAAGCGGATCATATTTCCCTCCATAATGGGGTAAAGGTTAAAACTGGGGACGTGTACTTTTGCCCTCAAAATGGGGCAACTTGTCTGTCTATATGGAGCTAAAAAAGCCCACTATAGCAGGTGCCGTTGCTTTCAAAAGGAGGTAAAAGCAGCCCCCTCAAATATGTCATTACCCCCTCAAGGAGGTTACCCCCTTCGGGAGGGTACTACAGTACCCTTTTTTAAAGAGTGTACTTGTGCGGCGATGTTGTGGCGGCAGCCTCAAGACAGCAGAAACGCTCGTGCCGTCCTGTTTGTTTACTTCGAGTACAGTGGAGTTTTCTTAGCATTTGTGTTCTCGAACATCGCCTGGATTTTTTAATTGGCGCATTCTATGCATCTGCTCAAGTTCAAGGTATTATTGGTGCGTACCGTATGGAGGATGCGAATTTTCACGCGTTTCCATCACCCGAGAAAAGTCATTCGTGTAAGCAATCCTGAGTGCTCGCAACGTCTATGTCATCCCGATATCATATTTCTACCTTGCGATATCGCTGCTAAGATTATATCCTCTTCTGTAATCGTAGAAAAGGCGTAGGGCGAGATTTGTACTATTGGAAAAATCATGTTAAAGTTGTGATCGTCAAAGATTGCGTATTGCGTTTTTTTTTATTTTATTTTTTTTTGTTTTGTTTTATTTACTCTACCCTGCAAGCCTACCCTAAAAAAAAAAAGAAGGCTTGCCGTTTTACAAAACTGTTTGTCTATCTTCTGTTTCATCAGTGAGTGGCAGTGCGTTCCTTTTAGGGGCACCACTGAAACAGCTGACGGCGGCGCGCTGACGTTTCGCTGCGCTTGTTGCAGTGGTTACAAGAGTAAGCCCGCGCGGTGCAGAGCGGTCTTTCAGGTCGCTCCGGGCACACCGGACACAGTCGTAGATAACGCGCTTGTTGCAGATGTCTGAACCAGCCTTTATGAAAACCGTGGGAACTGCGTTCAAGACAGGCAGGTTTTGCCGCCGTGTGCCTGTGCGCCTTCTGTGCTGAGTTCGGTTCTGTTTCCTGATGCCGAGTGCCAACCGGCAATAACGTGGTTTTGTGTCTCTGCGTGTCAGCTACATGACAGCAACATCAAGATGGTAGTGTTGTGCGTTGTGAACGAAAGACGAATTATCGTCGATGTGACCGTATTCGCGTATCAATGGTGAAAGAGAAAGATAAGATGACGCGAACCGTGGGGCATTGATGCCGCGGGTCGGGCCATGATTGGAAGGGGTGGGGTGTCGTATTTGATATGCTACTTTACATTGAAGTGTTTAAGACCGCCTGAGGAATTAGGGTGCAATCGATCGACCGGCGGATAGTCATGTTGGAACGCTGGTCTGGACCGTAGCTTCTATAGTACACTGGTCAGTGTGACTTTCCTCTGCACAATCCTGTTGTCCCCTTCCCGAGAGCTATTGCACTTTTGGGGAAGGACTGAAAGGTCTTGAAATATGACGGAAAGTACGTATATTTGCAGTTTGGAATTTTAGCATTAAGGTAGGTTGGTGAAATCGACAAAAAAAAAGCTATCCTTCATTTTGCTGTTTAATGAAGATATGGTTCCTGGAGAAACTGTCCTCCAACTGGCGAGCCAGGATGAGCGCTAGAAGTTTTTGAGCTCACAATGGTGTAGCTCTGTACAATTAACACCAAGTCGGCGCTTTGACTACATTCATGTTGATTGAAAAGCTATTTCACCGCCCGTAAAGCATCGCTCCCAGCTGAGGGAGTTACTTGCTCTATACTGAATAATTCGAGGCAACAATTGCAGCCACACGCGAACAGTAGAAATAGGACAACAAATACTACGATCGAAAAGCTGGCTACGACGAGCTGTGCCTGGAAGCAAACAAATATAACTTAGAACTGCAAAGGAGTTTTTCTTTTTTTTTTTTCTTTCAAACAATTATGGCACGATCGTTTTCTTTTTACTGGGAGATTTATCTCCTGAGCCGTTCAGAATACATTTAGAGGTATGCCATTACTGAACAGAAATCAACATGCTGGAAATATTATTTATTGCATAAGTGATCACCGAGAAAATCTGTACCTTCAAAACGATGAGTATAAAAGGTGGAAAGGCAGAGCTCCGAGGTAGTAATCGGGTTAGTTTAGTGTTGTATTGATCTTTGTATGTGCCGTGTATGTGTAGGCGCTCGTTGTATATCTTGAACTATGATGCCTGGAGCGTCTTCGACTGGTGCGTATTATCGTCCTATGCTGCCCATACGTCAAACGTTGTCTCTAAGTAGCAACAAACGACGTCACAGTAGCCGAAGTGTCATAGTGCTGCATGTCGCGATTCTGATGGTTGGTCGAAGAAATGCCAACGAGAAGCTACGAGTACCACAAGCAAACGCGAGTTGTCGATACCATCACGGCGTCCTAACTTTTGGCTGCCGAAGCTTCCATGGACTGCCACACTGGGGAGCGACCAGCAGCAGAATAGGCGTCTGCAACATAGGCAACCGGCCATGCAGTTGGGCACTACAAGTTGTGCCATCTAGAGGCTGCAAAATAAAAAAAACTGGGTAGGGCCAGGACGGCCCGAGCCGCGGGGACTGCGGGCGGGCGGATTCAGAAATTACGTGTGAACGTGGCATTTCGGATTGGCGTGAGCCTTTTTGGGAACAGTTTTTCGTAAAAGTAAGTCCCAGCTTCACGTCTGTATGACCTCACCGGACTCCTGTGACATCTCTCCTGCTCCTAGAGTTCCCCCAAAGATTATCGTCGATACTGCTGCGTGAAAGAGTGTAAGTTTGACGCTTGAGTCACCTACGCGACGTAGATCACTCAAGCGTCAAACTTCACCGGTTTCCTTTGAGATCTCGGGAAGCTACACGGCGACGAAAGTGGATTACTCCAGTGTGACAGATCAAGTAAGTGAATTTTACATTAATTGTTGAAGTAAACGAACATGGATGTGCAGGCTTAAAGAGTGGTCTAACGAACTCGGTTTGCAGACTACTCGGCAAAATAACATAATTATACAAGTTGTTTAACAAGTCACTTAGACAGTCACATAGGGAAATATGGTAGGAATAATCGGGCCGATTATTTTTTCGCTGTGAGTCGAGAATCAAGCAATCACGGCTTCAAGCCAGAGGCCCGTCGTCTCGGTACGACACTACTAGCTGTACGCGTGCATAGCCGTTCGGAACGCGAGATCGCAAATAAAACCTTCCATACCTGCGAGTTCTCGAATGGTAGATTTTCATAGCGCATAAAGTTTTGTTTGTTTCGTCAACCAAATTAATGCTAAATCTGGTTACAAATGTGACGGCGTGCAAAAAACAGCATGCAAAAGATTTTTTTTTTAGAAAAAGCTCATGCGAAGCGTATATATCCTTCTCACACATACACTTTGTCGCCTAGTCAAACATGTGAAATAGCGGAAAAAAAGTGAAAGCCGTTTACAACTCTGTGTAACGCGGAATTGGAGCGCAGCTCTTGAGGAGGAGGAGGGAAGGGTACTGAGGAGAGGGTAGACCCCTCCTCCTCCTCCTCTTTCTCCTCCTTCTCTCCTCATTCTTTAATATGCTCCGGGGGTCACCTGACCTCGGGGGGGGGGGGGGGGGGGTCACGTGACCTTGGGGGGTGGGGGTGTCATGTGACTTTTGGGGGGGGGATCACGTGACCCACGTGACCTTGGAGTGACACCTGGGGTCACCTTGGGGGGTCACGTGACCTTGAGGTGCCCTTGGGAGGGGTCGGGGGTCTCGTGACCTTGTGGTGACCTTGGGGTCACGTGACCTTGGGGCAACCGTGGTTACGCCGACGGCAACGCCGACGCCGCTCAAGCCGGAAACGGGCGCCTAAGGGCTGCGCTCTAAAAAAAAGACAAGGACAAGAAGTATACAGGACAAGCGCTAGGTTTCAGCTCGTTTTACTTAGGAAAAGCAAAGCATATATATACACACACAGGTGAGGCAGGAACACATAAAAGTTTATCAATTTAATACCCGATCATTCAAAAACTGATATTCCTTTCCATGGAGCACTATACAAGTGTCGCTGACACATGCCGTCCCACGTTCTTTGATAAAGAAGGTCCCCAACAGCTCACGAGCGACCGTCTCATGGCTTCTCCCCACTTTGTCGCCTGTCCCCTTTCTACACCAGGCTTGTATTTCACATTACAGCCAATGCAACGTGCGTACTGTTCTCTAGCAATCAGAGTTTGTTTCTAAATACCCGCATTTTATTCTAGTGGTGAAGACAAGTCAAAGTGGTGTCCAAATGAGAACTCTAGAATATGCTCTAAACATTTCGACCTATCAAGGATCTCGATGGTCTTAAACCCGCATAAAGAAACCAGGGACATGGTTCGCACGTGCACATGGAGACTGTTGAAATCCAGTTCGCCGCTGCTCGCGACGGCCCGACGGGCAGACTAGCCGCTCAATTAACAGACACGCCTCCACTTCTGGCTCTGAAGGCAGCACTCTCATGGCGGCACCTGGCCATGGCCGGCTGGTTATACACCACAGCTGTTGGGACACCGCCAGGATTGCGACTGACATCACACTTCTATGACGCCATGAGGCGAGAATCGAGGGGCCACTGTTTCGGACGCGGTAAACACCAGTCGGAGACGCGTTTCAGGCACCACAGTTGAGCTGATGTTTGCGGGACGCGTAATGTATCTAGATGTATCGAGAAGAACATGCATCTACCCAAGTACTGGTTTTCTCTACAGGCTGCCCTTCTACTCAGCTTCACTGCGTCAGCGGTCAAGTGCTCGGATCAACCTTCAACAAATTTCGCTTCGTACCATCATCCGATATCGAAACCTGGTACGACATCTGCTATCAGTGGAAGTCGGGCTGCACGTGGACCTATCATCGCCGAGTGGTTATGTTACGTCACACACAACAAAGCCTACAGAGGATCGTCCCAAACTGTTCCAGTTCAGTGGGCAGGGCGACACCGTCAAGAATATGCATCTAACCAAATACTGGTTTTCTGTACAGGTTATTACTACTCATTAGACATGTTTCCCGGGTAGTAATAGGTTTATTGTGATTGTACCGTGCCCACCGACCTTTTTTTGTATCGCAGTTGGGTGTCTTGATGCTTGCAAACTTTTAATCTGCGGTGATGTTGAATTGAATCCTGGCCCAACCATAAAGAAAATGTTCGAAACGCTAATTGATGGCAACGACGCGATTAAAAATGACCTCCTCGAATGGAAAACACGACAAAATACAAGGTTTGCAGAAATTGACTCACTATTGAACAATCTTAAGACCAAGACTGACCAGATAGAGGTCCTTCAAGCGGCAGTTGCCTCATCACAAGAAATGGTATGGGAACAGGAGGACAAACTGACAGATTTGGACGATAGAAGTCGTCGCTCAAATTCGGTCATTTTTGGCCTTCCTGTATCAGCTAGTGAAACGGAGGACCAATTAAGAACACCAGTGATTGACGATTTATTTCGCGTAAAACTTGGAGTGGATTGCATGTACGTGGCTAAAATATATCGGCTCGGAAAAAATAAAAGAAATCGCCCCGTGATATTGTCTTTTCAGGACTACGTTGAAAAAGTGAACGTTCTTTGTAATGCTAGGAGACTAAGAGGATCATCCACATTTATTCAGAATGATTTTTCACAAGAAACGCTTTACAAACAAAGGATGCTATGGAATAGTGCAGCAGGTGATAAGGCAAGGGGTCTAAAAACGTTCCTCGTCCATGATAAGTTACGAGTTTGCGCTAATCTTTACGCATGGAATAACGCCAAGAATGTGCGTGTTTTGTTAACGACTACATGTCCGGACCTGGCGCCAACCCCTGTATCCCTTCACCCCAGGTTATCGAATGACACGCCTGCATCATGACGTGATGATAACTTATTAAGGCAATTAACTAATTAACTTAAATACTCGAAGTTTTGTAAACATGGTAACTAACTTTGAACAGGTATTGGTTGAGCATGATCCGGACTTTGTAGCCATAACGGAAACGTGGCAGCATCCTGCAGTAACAGACAGCAATATTTTACCTCCTGGTTATAATATTGTACGTTGCGGTCGTGAGTCGCAAGTAGGAGGCGTTGGTCTCGTATTAAAAAGCAGTTTCAGCTTTTAGGAGCTTAACAAATTACCCGAGGTCGAATCAGTTTTTGTTAAGATTACCTGCTTTAAACCTCCACTGATTATTGGCTGGTCACCACCGACCTAATCCCCCTAGAGTCGCCCTAGAGTATCTTAGCGATTATGTTCTTGAACTTGCTAAAAAAAATCAAATGCTTTATTTTAATTGGCGATTTTAATCTGCCGTTAATTTAGTGAGATCACTCTGTGGACTTGGGCAATGCTTGTCCCAACTCAGAGCTTTTAATTGATATGGCATTCAATGGAAACATTCTTCAAATTGTACGCAACTACACTAGGACACCTAGGAATTCAAACTCCTTAATAGATTTTGTATTTCTATCAAAGTTTCTTGCATATCAAGCATATGATTTTCATGATGAAGAAGGTATCGCGGACAATCGGCTCCTAGTTTACGATTTCGCAAGCCATTCCCATCCCACACCGACTCCCAAAACATAAGTTACGTTTATAACTTCTCAAAAGCAGATGACATGTTCATTATTGACGATCTTGAACACTATCTAGATTTGCTCTTGACTCTATGCCAGGATCCTAATATGAATATAGATCAACTCTGGGATTTGCTTTTGTCAAAGTAAAGGAGTGTTTGAAGAGGATTGTTCCGCTTATAGCAAAAAACAAGTAAGACAATTATCACCCTTGGATTAATCGCCCTCAAAAAAAAATTAGGCGGCTCAAAAAAAGAAACGGCTCTGGTTTGACAGAGTTGCGGGATCAACTTTCTTAAGTGATAAGAAACGCAAAAGAAACGTTCCAAAACCTAAGACTACACAATTTTTTGAAAACTGATCCTTCGAAATTTCGGAGATTCATTGCTCCAGTTAGCAAGTCCATTCAATCTCTTGTTGTTTCTGATATCGTTGTTAACGACGGCCACGCTATCGCTAACCGTTTCAACGACTATTTTACGTCCGTGTTCTCGGTTGATAATGGTAGTACTCAGGATATCATCACAAGTATCAGCGAGCCTATAAATGATATTATCTTACCTCGTGACGGAATTGTTGAAGCTTTACTTCATTTTAGCGTAAAGAAATCCTCTGGTGCGAACAATATTCCAAACGCTCTTTTGGTTAGGTAGGCTGAAAGGTGCTCCCATTACTTACATTTGTTGTTTAACAATCTTTTTTCTAATTAGAGTGTTTCATCGAGTTGGAAATATGGCAGGATTGTTCGTATCCATAAGTTGCGATCGGACAGATCTGCCTCGAACTACCGCCCCATTTCATTGTTAAATTCCTGCTCCAAAATTCTGGAGCATGTTATCTTTAAACACAATTTGGAGTCCCTTGACACTAGATCGTTTTTTTAACCCGAATCAGCACGGTTTCGGCGGGGATTATCGACAACAACGCAACTTGTTGAGACCATTCATGACTTTTCGCGACCACTTAACAATAGACATCAGGTGGACGTTATATTTTTAGATTTCGCAAAAGCGTTCGACAAAGTTCCACACCGTAAGCTTTTAGCCAAACTATCTTCAATTTTACTAAATGAAAAGTTAATGCCACGGCTTCAATGTTGAAGTAAAGGGTTGCAAGCCATCTCAGTCCAATGTATACTTGGGAGTTTCCCAAGGACCGGAGCTCTGTCCTTTACTTTTTTTCCATTTTTATCAATGACATTGCGCGTAATATACCTGTGATTATACGCCTTTTTGCTGAGGATATAATTATGTGCATCGAAGTAAGAACGATAGCGGATCAAGAACAACTCAGTGCGGTTTTAAACAAAGTGAATAAGTGGTGCGAGAAGTGGCAAATGTCTTTAAACTTCAATAAATATGTATATATGCATATAACGCGGAAAAAAACGACTTCCCTCCTTCACTACAATGTGCGCGATCAGCCCCTTTCACTAGTTACGTCATATAAATTCCTTGGAGTCATGATCAAAAACGGTCTACGATAGAACTCCCACATCGCGCATCTCACACGCTTTGAATTAAATAAACTTTGGTACTTAAGAAGGAAGATGAAATGTGCATCATCCACTGTTAAATTAGCAGCGTATAAAACATTTGTTAAATTAATTCTTGAGTACGCTGATGTAGAATGGGACCCATTTACAGCATCTAACATTAATTCAATTGAAAAAGTTCAAAAAAAAAGTTTACGCTTTATTTACAATAAGTGCTCTTGTACTGACTCCGTAACAGAAATCTGTGCGACCGCCGTCCTTCAACCCTTGGAACTTCGTCGTAAAATAGTAGGCTAAAATGTTTGTTTAATTTATCTAGACAAGAATATCTACACTTGTCGCCGCCCTCCTCCACGCTACCCCTCTAGGACGCAGAATGTGTTGGCCCTTGTCGAACACACTTGTAGAGTAGACACGTTTAAATTTTCTTTTTTTCCAAGGACAATACATGACTGGAATTCTCTGCATAGTGATGTTGTTATACGAGCCGAATATGCCTTATTTGTACGCGAGCTTTATCGTCATTTTTCTTGAATGTTTCTGCTTTGTACTCGGTGGACTCTGCTGTTCAAACCTGATATGTATTGCGATGTTAAATTTCCTTTCCTAAGTAGACCTGTAGTTATTGACATTTTGAATGTTGTAGTATGCATAGTGCTGACCCTGCTACTTTTCAGTTGATTTTTATCTCAGTGTATTGTCAGTGATGATTGTTGACCACCCCTACAAAATCTCCAATCGGAGATGTAGTATCAATAAAAAACAAATGTGTGATAATAAGGGCAGTAAAGTTGTCCGAAGCGCAATGGCTATGTTAGGAAATAAAAATATTTTCTCGTGCATGAATTAGGTGGTGGTTAGCGCCACCTAGACTAGCTACTTGTAACTACTCTGCTTGACCCTGCCATCTCGTGGCGAACGATTTCAACTTTCTTCACGCTTCGCGGCACCGTGCACCTATGAGCATACCTCGGCATTCTCACTCATGAGTGCGATTACTCACGATCACTCACGCTCACCGTCAGATTTGAGGTGATCGTGAGTGAAGCGGTGAGTCTCGAAAAATTGTGTGTGTGACTGTGAGTGTGATCGTGAGTTACGTGAACTCATGAGTGTGAGTGTGAGTGTGAGTGTGTGTTCTGAGAACTCGTGACTGTGACTCTGATCGTGAGTGCGAGTCCTGCGAACTGATGAGCGTGAGTTGGATTGTGAGTGTGATCGTGAGTTCTGAAAGCTGATGAGCGTGAGTGCGAGCATGAGTTCTGAGGACTCATAAGTGTGAGCTTCAGCTGTAAGTGAAGCACTCATGAGCGTGAGTTTTGAGATCTCTTGAGTGTGATTGTGAGTTTCGAGGCTCACGACCATGAGCCTGAATCAAGACGTGAGTCGTAGGCTGGACATGACTCCGGTGATTGCATTAGTCTGCGTGATGACGTGAGAGTGAGGACCATGGTCATGATGAGTCGCGGTGAGCGCGGGGGGGGGGGGGGGAAGGGGGTGCTTGGCTCCTCCTGGGCAGCGCCCTCCGCAATGGCTCAACCTGCTGTGGAGGGTAGGGGGGTCTGTTGGAAAGGGGGGGGGGGGATGTTCGCTTTCGTCTCTCCTCGGCGTTCGCTCTTCGCTTCATGGCAGAAGGTGAGACGCCAACAGATTGATGGCGCCTCGAGGCGGCGCGGTAACGTCGGAGTTAAGGAAGGGCTCCAAACGGTTAGCGCTCCTCTCTCTGTGGCATAGAAAGGCTTGTGTGGATTTCGGCTCCTGTTGCCAAGTTGGTGCCGGTGAGCATATAGCATTTTATGACTGCGTCAACTATAAAGTTCGCACGGCTGTGATAAAATTGAGGGACTCGCATGATCCTCATCAGCACCCAGTCGCACAAACAAATTTATCTTTCCTCGCACCTCTCAGTACCTTTCGCAAATGAGTCATCCCGCAGGAAGCGCAACAAAGGCGCTGTCATGATCGATCGAAACTTCGAGTGAGATCGTTCACGTTGTGCGATATCATGCTTTTATGTATCGTTATGGGCATAATGGCGCCCGCGGGAATCTCGCCTGATTCTTGACGTCACGAAGCAACAATCGGCCCGATTTTTCCTATCTTATTTCTCTATGTGGCTGTCGAAGTGTCTTGTAAAAGAACTTGTATAAATGTGTTATTTTGCCGAGTAGCTCCCAAAACGAGTTTGTCAGACGACTTTCCAAACCTGCGCATCTATTTTCGTTCACTTCAACACTGAATGTAAAATTCATTTGATGCGTCGCACTGCAGTAATCCACTTTTTCGCTGCGTCGCTTCCCAAGATCTCGAAGGGAAGCGGTAAAGTTTGACGCTTGAGTCACCTTCCCGACTGTGGCAGTCTTTCACGCAGCAGTAGCGACGTTTATTTTGGGGGAAAACTCTAGGAGTAGGCGATATGTCACAGGAACCCGGTGAGGTCATAGAGACGTGAAGTTGAAACTCACTTTTACAAAAAACGGTTCCAAAAAGTCTCACCCCAATCCGAAATGCCACGTTCACGTCCCCGCAACTCGGGCCGCCCTGGCCTACCCAATTAGTTTTATTTTGCAGCCTCTAGATGGCGCAACTTGTTGTGCCAAACTGCATTGCTGGTTGGCGGTTGGCTATTGGGGAGGAGGACAGACCGTGACGCCCCAAGCGGTTAACCTAACAACTACACGGATGGGGACAACAAATACAATGACGCAGCGCTCGGCCGACATAACCGAACGCGGCGTCAGCGTTCGGCTGGAGTTCGTGTTCTCCGGCGAGGGGGAGGAGGGCTCTTTTTTTTTTTCGCTACGGCCTGCATGAACAATGCAGCATGCACGATCCCAGCTCAGCACGAAAGCCGAGGTGGGTCAAGCTCGCATTCTCTGAAAATAGATCCGGCACTTAACGTCGCTTCGTCGATTGTTAGTATTTTTTACATTAGACTGTGCCCCGCGCTCTATTGTAGAAGATGACATGGCCATGCCCATAAGGCCTGTCGGAATGTGCACAGGCCTTGTGTTGAGTAAACACCGAGCGTGGAGAAAACAAACGGGTCAGAGCGCCCCCTATAGTTCGATCTCCTGCCCAATATGCGCACCAAAATGCCCGTTTCAGTATGACTTAGCAAACTGTGGAAGCTACGACTCGTGTCGCATAGAGACAGGTGGCATCTATAATGGACGCCTGTGAGACGCTCTCACGTGTGTCACTCCACTGATTTTACTGACTCAACGGGTTTCGTAGAATTCGCCGTGTGCCGTGTGGCTGCTTACACTGAGAAGTAGAGGACGGCGGCGCGCGGCGCCGCAACGTCGCGGCATTTGCCCCACGGCCACGGCCGGGTTGCCGGCGCGCCGGCTGGACGCGACTCCGGGGCGCCAATCGCCCGGGCTTCTCGGGCTTCGTGCATGACGCTCTGTGCTCCCCTTGCCCCTTGTTTACTCATGCTGGGTTTTTACGCTATTATGGTTGAATGCATAGGTAATCAGAGTGAGGTAAGAATTGCTTGTAAAACAAAAAGAATATTTGATAGTCAACTTTTTACAATTCAATTTTAAAACACTTCTTATCGCTTGAAGGCCTATGAGTCTATGACACATATCGCGGTGATTCAGGCCCGTAATGAAATTTTACAATAGTGTAGCAGGGGGCAAGATTGATCAGGGCCCGTTTCCTCGAAGCCGGTTAACTTTAATCGCGGTTAAGAGTTCACCGGCCTTCCCTACTAAGTACCTAAAACCACCTAGCCAAGTTGACGAGGGCTGAACGAGCGATAGCTCCGTATGACACGGAGAGGCCTGTTTCGTCCTTTTGTTCGCGCCTTTTAACCGATATGAACCAACTAGCCACAACCAAGGTTTTATAGCTCCGTGTTTTATTATGGGTGGTACCTGGTGTCACCTACTGGCGAATATAAGCGGCTTCCGTGGAAATCAAATTTGGGGGTTTTACGTGCCAAACCAACGACGGGCATCTGGCACGCCCCAGCGGAGGACTGAGGATTAATTTCGACCAACTGGGGATCTTTTGACGTGCAACCGAAAGCTCGGTTACACGGCACCTTCACCGCAATAAGCCTCCGTCAGATTGCGGGCACCTCGGCCGGGATTCGAACCTGCCACATGAGGATCCGTAGGCCAGCGCTCTCGCCTCGGAGCCACCGAGGTGGTAGGCTTCCGTGGAAAAAATTCCCAAAAAGGGGGACCCAAGAACGCGCGCTACCGGGTTTTCGCGGCGCAGTGCGGCATACATTTGTGCTTAAGAAACATTTTTTGTTGCTCGTAGTACAGATATTGGGTAAGGAAAAAATTAATTACCGTTGTTTCGAATTTTTTTTTTTTTTTAATATGTGCCTGTTTGAATTGAAGACAAACCTCGTTGAGATTTCCTTCCGAGTTCAAAAACGAACGACGAAGTTCAGTCCTTGAAACGATGAGGAAGAAGAGAGCAGCGAAAGACGGGCGGTACACCAGCGGCATGTTAATTGTCTAGCATGTAGGAACTGTATATAACACCATCATAAATTAAAAAAAAAAACTGTTTATTCGGCTTCAGTGAAAAGAGACCTATTGGTGAATTATCCAAGCATCGAGGAGAACGCTGGAAGTATAATTCTACGACACGCGCGCGCTGGCCTTCCCCTTAAAAAAAGTTCAAAGTAAATAATCATAATAAGACTTTGACGAACGCGCGTGCACCGCAGAATTTGTTTTAGTTTTTTTTTTGCTTCAGAACAGTTACTACTGCAGACGCCAGCACGTGCAGCGCGTGTAACTACACTTGTAGCATGCACCTTGGTGCTCGGGAAATTTAGCTTCCGCCTGCTATCAATACCCGGCCGATTGAGTCCACTTTCGGAAGACGTTGACATGCCGACAATTATCGCGTTCATTGAGGTTTAGGAATGACCAGAATCGAAATACTATCTAAATAATGCGGCGAGGTCATTGCTCATGCTTTGCGAGTGAGGCAAAGCGAAAGCCTCCTGAACCGTTCATTGCTGACTGACGCGCCCGATATTGCAGCTACAACGACATATTTGTTCCAAAGCGAGCGGCGCTCACTCACCGGGGCATCGCCATGTTTCCCCGCCGTCCTTACTCTGCCGGTCGCGTGACCTAAAATTCCCCCTCGTGGTGAAATGCGGTTAACTTCTAACCGCGATTAGAGTTAACCAGCTTCGAGCAAACGGGCCCAGGGGGTCCGTGAAGTGCGCTACGGCGTTGAATGAATACTTGTTAACCGAGCGACAGAGAATTTGTCTCGAACCGATGGTAACAGAAACGCCGCAAGTTTGATGATTATGTAAAATAAATTATAATATTTCTTGTAAATGTGCGACTAAATGACTAGAGAAACCTTTTGTCATATTTTAAATACCACGCAACTTCAGCTTCCCGAATGTGTTGCTAATTTCCGGGAACTAAATGCGCGAAATAATGCTAAATATTGTCTTTAAAAACACCTCCTGGTTCAATTTTGATATGGGCGGACATAGTGCCCGCGTAAGGTGTTGCGGTCGCAAAGCTGTGACACCTCATGTCGTGCAAGCACGCCCACTTAAAGGGACCATGAAAGCGCCTTCGACATTTTATTTTACAATTGGAATAGGCTTCAGACAGTATTGACAAAGTCATAACCTGTATTGACGCTTGTGTACAGGGTTGCCAGGTAGTTTCTAGCTCAAACCGCCAAATGCCAGACGGTGTAGCCCAAAAGTAGCCAAATGCAAGAGATTTCTGTAGCCCAAAAGTAGTCATATTCTGCAGAGCCCAAACAATCGTGCGCTCGAATGTTCAAGCCCGATGCGAAGGCCCTGCGTCTGCATACATAGGATTTAGGAGCAGCTTGCAAGATCTACTACATCTTGAAATGTATTGAACGTTTTATGTCAAACACGAAAGTACAAAACTTTTCCACAGACGTTTCTATAGTCACATAGTTGTGAAGCACTCGCTCGTGCCCGGCTTATTTGCCTCATACATGAATTTCGCGTTGAAACGGGAAAAAGCTTTAGTAGGGTTTATGCCCTTACAGCACTCGTTCTTCCCAAAGAAAGCAAACTTAACATAGAGGACGTTTTGAAGACTTGGAAGGGGCATGCTCTTCGTTAGGCGTGACTTTGTGAGAGGCCCCCGCAAGGGGCACCTGTGAAAGCAGGTGTTTGGAGAGTGGCGGCTCCACGGACCCCGAGCCCCGCAGGGGGCGCCTGCACCTTAGGTGCTAGGTGCTTGGTGAGTTGCGTCACCACGGACCCCAGCTACGTGGGCCACCATACCCGCACGCAGGGGGCACCTACTTTGGTAGGTGCTTGGTGAGTGGCGTCACTACGAACCCCGAGCCATGTGGGTTCGCCCACCCACGTCTGGCTGTGCGTGGCGTACCCGTGCCAGGGGAAAAGGGGGCCCTGGTGGTTGAGCTGAGCCCGGGGTATGTTTGGACCCTTCGGCGCCCCCCGGGCGAGGCAATACACCGCTTCGACCCCTGCTTCTCGTAGACGGGTGTCCTGGCTTGGCTCGACCAGGATGATTCAGTCAGTCGCCTCTTCTACCCTCTTCTTCCGTCTTTCACTTTTCCTTCCACCTCTTTCTCTTTTCTTCTGCACTCTCTTCCTTCGTTTTTCACCTTCTTAGGCGGCAATGGCTAACCTTGAGTGGAAACAGGTCCTGTCCCTGCATCCACACTCGGTTATAGTGCCCGGGCAGCACTGGTAGAGTAATTGTGTCAGCCAAGCCTTTCTTGTTATGGCACATTACCTACCCCCTCGTTGGGCTCCGTGGTGGGCGGTGCACCCAGGCACTGAAACTTCCTCCTCATGTTATGGGTTCTCGCGCTAAAACCTCCCTCGATCGGCCCCTGAAAAGGGTCCGCACCGATGTCCAAGCCACAAAGAAGACACCATCTACACCTACCAGATTCCCGGAGTTCCTGGTTCTTCACTCTGAAAGTGAGAAACAGCTGTCTAAATTATCTCCATTCCTTGTCGCAAAAACACTCGAAGGTGTTGTCGGAAAGGAATTTAAAGCCAAGAAAATGCCATCGGGTGACCTACTCGTCGAAATTGAATCAAGTGAGCAGAGTGCTGCTCTCCTTGCCTTGAGGCAAGGAGAGCAGCAAGAATCACGAAGTAACGGTCACACCTCACCGCACCTTAAACTCCATCCAAGGAGTTATCTCCGAGGATGACCTTCTTGAGACCAGTGACACCAAAATAGTTGAGGGCCTTTCTGATCAAGGAGTTATTGCTGCAAGGCGCATCTCTTTGCGTCGTGATGGCCAAGAATGTAAAACCAAGCACATAGTTCTAACTTTCCAATCCACCACACTTCCTGACGCGGTGAAGGCTGGGTACCTGCACTGCAGGGTTCGGCCTTATATTCCAAACCCTCGGAGATGTTTCAACTGCCAGCGGTTTGGCCACGGCTCTCAGAACTGCCGTGGTAAGGCCACTTGTGCCAAGTGTGGGAAAAATGACCACGCTGCAGATACTTGCTCTGATACTTGCCCACACCCCGCGTATTCTAGATCTTGCAAGACATGGAAAGAAGAAAAAGACGTACTTACCTTGAAGGTCAAAGAAAACCTCTCCTACCCGGAAGCGCGCCGTCGCTTTGCGTTCTTGCGCAAAGGCGGCTATGCACAGGTGGTGCAGCGGGGACCTGCACCACTGAAGGCTGCAGTGGCAACCCAGACGTCCTTTCTGGACTATGGGAAGCCACGGCAGTCCCCCACGCCCCAGCTGAAAATTCAGCTTTCAGGGCGTACAATCTCGGCTGGTGGGTCTGCTGGCCCTCTCAGCCAGAGCGCAAACACTTGCGCTCCTGCGGGAAAACAGCCTCAGCCCTCTCACATAGAGGTTATGCAGGTTGCTTCCCAAGCTCAGGATGGGCCGGCGGCTGCGGCAACCGTCCCTCCTCTGCGATCTCCTTCCAGGGAGAAGGGTCGACACTCTCGCCCACACTCCCTGGAGAGAGCATCATCGAGGGAGCGGCATGGCTCTCGTGCCGCTCCTGCAGCACCTAAGGGGCAGGAACGGGTGCACTTGGGCGACTCCCCGCCCAGCACCTCCTCCGCCCATTTGACTGGGGCTGGTCGTGGACGGGGCATGGCGCCCCATCCTCCGAGCCTGCCCAAACCAGCAGCAAAGGCCTCGCCTCAAGAGGTACAGGCAATGGATGAGGGTACAGAAGTCTCCACTCATGCGTCTGAGCAAGACGACATGGAGTGGCAGATTTCTAAAAATAAGCAGAAAAACAAGAAACCTGTAATCCCTCCAAAGTGACGTTGATTTTTTGTTGCCATATGCGGGAGATTTACAACTTTTTACATATTCTTAACTAGTTTTACTCTTTAGTTTAGCAACTTTTTAACTTCTTTTTAGAGGAATGACCAACTTTCACTTTATGCAGTGGAACTGCCGCTGTCTTTTACGCAATATTGACGATGTTAATTTTTTTATGGATGATCTACATCCTATTGCTCTCTCCTTACAAGAGACTCATCTTAACGATCATCATAAGTCAGTGTTGTGTCGCCATCAAGTTTTTAGAAAAGATCGCCCCGCATCTAATTCATCTGGTGGAGTGGCAGTTGTTGTCCAAAATGGGGTAGCCTGCTCTCAGGTTCCTCTCATTACGCTTCTTGAGGCTGTGGCTGTGCGCCTTCTTTCGGACCGCCTTATCACTGTTGTATCTATTTATATTCCACCAAGCATTCCGCTGCATCTTCATGATCTCCAAAGACTTATTGCACAGCTTCCTCATCCTTTTTTACTTTTAGGAGATTTTAATGCTCACCACCCCTTGTGGGGTAGCGCCCGTCAAGACTCACGTGGTGGGGTTCTTGAGCGGTTTTTATTAACATCTGGACTATGCATATGAATAAAAGAGAGCCAACCTTTTTTTAGTGCAGCTCACAATTCATTTACATCTATTCATCTTTCTTTCTCATCCCCCTCACTGTTTTCTTTATTTACATGGAAAGTTTTAAATAATCCTTTCGGAAGTGACCACTTTCCAGTCGTCCTGGAGAGTTTGGTTTCTGTACCAAGCCTTATGAAACGTACCCCTCGTTGGAAACTGGAAAACGCAGATTGGAGTCTTTTTAGCCTAAACTCGGACCTAAAACCTCGCATGTTCCAGTCCTTAACACATGATAAAGCCACAACATACATTACTGAACAGATAATTAATGCCGCTTTTCGTTCCATCCCTCAAACTTCCTGTAAAATAGCCAAAAAATGTAAGCCATGGTGGAATGATGGTTGTTCCATCTCCAAGAAGAAACAGGATAAAGCTTGGGGCGTATTTCGCAGGTATCCAACATTTGTGAACTTAATAGAGTTTCAGCGAAATAGGGCTCAAGCTCGTTGGACAAGAAAGCAGGCCAAGCGGAAGTCTTGGAGGGGATATTTGTCCTCTATTAGCAGCTATGTCCCAGCAAAAGAAGTGTGGGACCGACTTCACAAGGTCGAAGGCAGATACCGTTGTTTCACAGTTCCCCTCTTTCCATCTACATCCTCATTGCACGACCAGGCTAATCTGTTAGGTGCACATTTTGCAGCCGTTTCAAACTCCTCGCACTACTCTTCGGCATTTTTGAAGTTAAAATCTGATGTAGAGAGAATGAGAATCAGCTTGGCAGGAGGAGCCTCTGCACCCTACAATCAACCGTTCACAATGGTGGAGCTCCTAATGGCTTTGAATATTCGGAAGCACTCTTCCCCAGGGCCTGACCGTATACACTATGAGATGATTCGACATTTATCGAAGGAATCACTCTCAGCTCTCCTCATTTATTTTAATGGCCTGTGGAGAGATTCATGCTTCCCTGCCGAGTGGAAACGGGCAGAAGTGATTCCGTTACTGAAGCCTGGAAAAGACCCTTCCCTCCCGTCAAATTACAGGCCAATAGCACTGACACGTTGCCTGGGAAAAACGTATGAAAGGTTAATCAACAAGCGTCTTGTTTACTTCCTTGAGCAAAATAATATTTTGGATGTAAATCAGTGTGGCTGTCGACCTGGACGCTCCTCTACCGACCGCTTAGTTCGGCTGGAGACTTTTGTACGGGAGGCATTTGTCAACAGGCAGCATTGCGTATCGGTATTTTTCGACTTGGAAAAGGCTTACGATACCACTTGGCGACATGGCATCCTGCGTGACCTTTTTGAATATGGAGTACGCGGCAGATTACTTCACTGCATCAAAAACTTCTTGTGTGATCGCTCTTTTCGTGTACGGCTAGGTACAACACTTTCCGACTTTTTTGTTCAGGAGAATGGGGTTCCTCAGGGTGGAGTCTTGAGTGTCACCCTCTTTGCTGTAAAAATTAATTCTCTATGCCGTGTTATACCTCCCTCCGTATCATACTCCCTTTATGTAGATGATATTCAAATTTCTGTAGCATCGTGTAATATGTCTAGCTGTGAAAGGCAGCTACAGCTAACTATAAATAAAATGACTAAATGGGCAAATGAAAATGGTTTTAAGTTTTCTTCAGAGAAAACAGTCTGTGTACCCTTTTCTCTGCGGCGTGGACTTTGGTTCGATCCAAATCTTACTTTAAATAGAAATAACATTACAGTTAGACCAGAGCATAAGTTCCTTGGTGTGATTTTTGACCGCAAGCTGAACTTTTTATGTCACCTTAAGTGGCTGAAGCAAAAATGTCTACAGGCGATGAACTTCTTGAAAGTTCTTTCACACAAGTCTTGGGGTTCCGATAGGAGGTGTCTACTTCGTTTGTACTCTTCTCTTGTGCGATCCCGCCTTGATTATGGTGCTATCGTGTATGCGTCTGCCCGGCCATCTGCCTTAAAAATGCTTGACCCTGTCCATCACCTTGGGTTGCGTCTTGCAACCGGTGCTTTTAGGACATCTCCTGTTTTAAGTTTGTATGCTGACTCCAATGAAATGTCTCTTGAAGAAAGGCGGCAGTATCTGAGTCTAGTTTATGCCTACAAGGTGTTATCGGAACCCAGCCATCCAACCCACAGTAGTATTCGAGAGTCAAAGTTTTGTTCCACTTTTAACCATAGACCAACTGTTATTCAACCCTTGAGTCTTCGTTTTGAGAACCTCCGCCACTCCCTTAACCTACCACGTGAGGATGTTCATTTTCTAGAAAGTGCATGTCATACTGCCCCTTGGGATATTAAACCTATAGCTTGTGATTGGTATTTTAGAAAATTTAATAAACATAACGTCTCTCCACTTATTCTACAACAGGAATTCCTAGCTCTGCAAGAAAAACACAGACATTACTGCCAGTTTTACACTGATGGTGCCAAGTCCTCAATTTATGTCGGCTCCGCTGTTTATTCAAATTCGTTTACTCATGTCACTCGCCACAACAATGTCGCCAGCATTTTTACTGCGGAACTATATGGTGTTCTAACAGCCCTTGACTATATAATCAGGAGCAAAGTGATGAAAGCCATTCTTTTTGTAGACTCTCAAAGTATTCTTAGTGCAGTATGTTCTGTTACATCAACTACGAATAAGTTGACACAACTCGTACGGGCCAAAGTTCAACAGGGACTCGCTGGTGGGAATGACATCATATTTTGCTGGATCCCGAGCCATGTGGGCATAGCAGGCAACGAGGCTGCATAGAGACTAGCCGCCTCTTCACGGAACCTTTTACCATCGAATATCCGCGTACCTTACAAAGACCTTAAAATGTCTGTGAGATTTTCACTTTCACTGTTATGGCAGTCTGAATGGAAGTTAGCCGATACTAATAAGCTTCATGCCATTAAACCAGAACTTGGCACATGGGAAACCTCCTATAATAAAAATCGTTTCCACGAAGTTCTCCTGTGCCGCTTGAGAATTGACCACTCGTTCATTACTCATCAATACCTGCTGATAGCTGAGGAACCGCCATTATGCAAGTACTGTGGAGAAACTTTATCTGTTCTACATGTTCTCTTTCTTTGCCGTGGCCTTCTACAACAATACAAGACCTTTTTTCCTGAGTTTTTTAAATACAGCATCCCGTTTCACCCTGTCTTGGTTCTAGGGGAACAGCCTCTCATATCATTTGAACGTCTTTTAGCTTTTCTCAAAACTACAGATATTTTACACAAACTATAGCCAGCTTCTAGCCTAGTCTTAGTGTACTTTTTTTAACAATGTATTTTTAGCTTACCTAGTTTGGCGCAGTATGGCCATCGGAGCTCTTGCGCCATAAAACCCGCAAACAACAACAACTTTGTGAGAGGCACGTGACTGAACACTCTCTCCAGGACGGCATTCGACATGGACAGTGTCGGGAGCGCGATGGCAAACTCGGATAGCAACAGAAACAGGGCTGCTCCTGCGCATCGATCTTGGCCATATTCGGTATATTTATTGTCCCAAATCTGTTGTCTTTTGTTATGGCTCATTGTGCTTTAAGCAACTTCCATGTTTCACGGAAATGCTTCCTTCGTTAAATCCGGTACAGCACGCGTTATCGGGCGACATAAAATTCTGCAGGATGTCTTGACTGCCTTTGGTATCATTTTTCCTCGGATGAGGTGCCTCCTGTAGGAGGATGGTCGAAAACTTGAGGAAATAAGAAACGCCAGTAGAAAGCAGAAAGAACTTGGGGGCATAAAATTAGCCACAATACAACAGCGATATCGTCGGAGCTGAATCTCGGTCACGGTAGCTCACTTAAGCTAAAAGGTTCTTGCATCGCGAACACGAATCCTGACGCAGAAAATCCCTGAAGGCGGGAATCCAGAAAGGGTGGACTGTCGCCTTTAGTCCACACTGAAGTTTCTTTTGTACATTTACTTTAAACCAAGCGAAAAAAAAAAAACTTGTTGCGTTAGGATTTGAAATAGCCACATTGCCAACCGCCAAATTTCGACGCCAAATTCATGACAAAGTAGCCCAAAGTGGCTATTAATAGCTGGCAACCCTGCTCTTGTGCCGAAAAAATCACCTTAAAAAGGCCCCGCAAGTATTCCTACCCGTGGCGACTCCTCAAAAAGGCGGGAAGACCGGTTTTCCGTGACGTCCAAGCGTAACACCAGAGCAGACTTGTACGGAATCCGTTACAAGTAACCAAATTACTTGTAATCTCTTACATTTGTGAGTAATTTAGTAACGGAATAATTACATATTTTCTAGAGTAATTTTAAAGAAATTCCCACACATTTTTTACTTAACGGATACCTTGTAATCCGTTTCATATTTTTTTAAACGACCTCCCCCCCTCCCCCCCCCCCCCCCAACCTCCACAACCTCCTTTCTAAAGAAAGATCTTTTTCTTTTTTTTTGGTAAAGTCGAGGCGCCGTGACACTGTCACGCGAATTGACCTGCGCCACGGGAGGCTTGGCACTCTTCAGTTCCGCAAAGCCTTTTTTCTTTTGCAATATCCAGCCCTGAATCCATTTGTTTAGACCCTAAAAACAATGTCAAAAAGTCTAATAAACATTTCTACCAAAAAAAAAATTTCGATGGAGATTAACGTCTTAACCGAGGCTCGACATGTTCAGAACCAAAGGAAGAAGAATACCGAGCCAAACCTTATTTATTATTCAATTCTCACATTACTGTTACAACAATGTCTTGCTATTGTCGGGCAATATAGGGGATATAATAAGATGCACATAAATCAATTCTTATCCTAGTTTTGGCTAGGTGTATGATGACTTCCACAGCTTCGTGATTTATACAATGGAGAATTTTAGTAGATCGGTTCGATGACTCCGAGAAGGATACCCGATCGATACTCCGCCGCCGCCTTTTCACATTCATCATATTGTTATCGGTAGTATCGGAGGTATCAGAGCGATCTACTTAAACTCTCGAATATCAGGCGCTGGCTACAACGACGAAGCTTTCCTCCATCTTTGAGGTAAATAGTACTTCCATTGCTTCGCAGCAGAAGCCCACTGCAGAGCATAAAACATTCGTGAGGAACAATAGGGCAGTCCTATCCAGTGCCTCAGTTCAAAAGGTGTTCAGCGTAGCAGTTTACATACTGAATTAGAAATAACGCAAAATGTCTGACGAGGCTTTCGAGAGTCATCTGTTGCTCCAAAATACTCAAGCTCATTAAATGGAACAGGTTGCAACAATAATAACTTGAATAACTGGCTCCGCTTTGTTTCTTAACTGAAGACAATATTGTTGAAAGTAACGGCACGAAAGTAACGGATTACTTTTTGGGGTAACGGACACTTACTTTTATGGGAGGGTAATTGTAATTGTAATGAAATACAATTTAGCCTTGAGTAATTGTAAATGTAATTCCTTACTATTTTTCAGTAACGTGTACAAGTCTGCATCAGAGTATATGCTCGCTCGTAAAGGCCGGTTCACACATCTGCGTTTTGAGCTACAGGAAAGACAGAAACGACACGAACAACATGACACCGTGACAACCGTGACACATGATTGCTTGATAAACTTGCTCATTGCATTATCTGTCACGCCCTGTAATGCGAAGAGAATCGTCGCGATGCCATGTCGTTCGTGTTGTTTCTGTCCTTTCTGTTGCTCGGAACCACGGTGAAAGATACACTCTTTAGGTGAGGACACGGCGGGGCTGAACGCGCGGCGCGAGGAATCAGATAGTGTTCGTCCGACGGGCATCCAAAAGGCTGCATCATTCCGCGGCCACCGTGCTCGTAAAGTCCCTCTATCCTGGGAAAAGTGGAGCCATTCATTGATGCTCGAGGCACGTGCCACGCGCCACTTCTGGGAAATTCATTGCGTCTGAAATCTAGCACAGTGCCTGCGCTGTTCCGCCATGATCTTCCCAAGGACTGCACGCTGCACGTGCCTCGTGCATCGACGAACATTGGGCTACTTTTGAAACATGAAGGGGCTTTACGTGCCCGCGGCTGACAGTGTCACCGGTGGCCAAACAGCGAAACTGTGTGAGAGCAAAAAAAATTATCTAGTTGCCATGACACCCCGGTACACCGTGGTCTTTCTGCACGAGCGACAACCTCGCTGGAGCCAGACATGTGCCTATCAGAAATACTCTACTCAATATACTGTATTTAAAATATTTTTGAAGTATTGTGGGAGCCGGGGGTGAAAGACGAGGCAGAAAGCACGTGACAGGTGGCCGGCGGAGAAGACGCGAGCTGGGGCGAGACAGTGCGAGCTGAGCGAGGCTGGTAGCTGGACAAGGAACCTCAGAGCTCCGAGCTGCCTGGCCTGGCCCATAACAAACCCCGGAGCGGTCCACCAGCGAGGTCTGGAGCAAGACCGGTGGAAACGGCGAGCCCGGGCCATATGACCCGGGCTGCGACGATTCCGGGGTGGTTCCGCAGCGAGACTGGGGCATTGATAGCCCGGGACAACCAGCCCACGCAGCGCTGGCGTGGGAAAAGCGATCCGCAGGCCTGGACACAGACCCCGACTGTAAGCTCTGATCGACGGGCGACAACAAGGGTCGACGGGCCGGGACTACCGGCTCTCGACGACCGGCAACCGAGAGGTACAGTAAACCCATTCGCTGTCTTCTCGTTGCAGTGTGTAACTCCCTGAGTGACGGGCGGAGCGCATTGCGATCGGGCGGCGAATATTAGTAGAGGGAGCTCCGAAAAGAACCCCCCCCCCCCCCCATTAAAATGGCGCATCCAACGTGGGGCCCGTTCGGTATGCCTCTGCTTCTAGTCGTCCCCAGGGAGTCCCATGGATTCGTTAGGCGGGTTGTTCACTAACGCTAACGATGCCCGTTGAGACAAAGTATGTTGGAATTTTGGTGACTTGTCTCACAGCAGAGCTCAGCAGGTGTCTCCTCGAATCGAGTACTTAAAGGTCTCAAAGGACGAAGTTGTGGACGCGCTTTCTCGGGTACCCCAGAATAGTGGTTGGCAGAAGGTGACGCAACCGGGAGGAAGACGAGGAGCGCGGTTAAGATGTAAGAACGTCGTCTTCGGAGGCAGACGAGAGGCACGGCAGGTTCACTGGAAGGCAGGGTAGCGACTGGCAGGAGGGAAAACAGCCAGGAGTTATTGCATATTTAGGATTTAGGCTTGGAGTAATGCGGTGAGCCAGTAAGCGCTTGTCGAGCCCCGGGGTGCAGATCGGGTTTTGTCAGTGGGTGTCGGAAAGATTGCGGTAATTGTAGTCGACACCGGGAACACTGGCGGACGAGATTGTCAGCAGGTGTTAGGTAAACTGGCGTAAATTGCAGTTGACACCGGGAGCGCTGGCAGGCGAGTTGAAGAGCAGTATGATTCGTAACCGCTGGGCCAAAACGGCTAGTTGCTTAGCCTCACTCCAACAACCGACGAAGGACAGAGGGACGACTCTCCCTTGAGGGAGGTCGTTCCGCGAAAGCTACGAAATTTTTTATAGGATACCTTTTTGGGCTTTACTCTGGCCGGTCGTGGAAGTGACAGCAAGACTTTTAATAAGTTATTTCGCGTCACGACCTGGCCGGGGATGAGGCGGTAGACATTTAGGTGGCTTGCAGCAGTCCAGCTTGCCTTGAGGCGTAAACGGTTTAAGCGGGTTTGCTCGCTGAGCTGCCGCCCCTCCGAGGACCGAGCAGTCCGTAGAGCTTGTATACACGTGGACGGAACGGGACGCTGACGCTTACATGGAGTACCACATGGTATATGTAGCCGTTTTGGGGCGCGGGTATGGAATATGGCCGTCCCGCCACAGGCTTTGGATCCCTTCGCTTGCGCAAAAGATGAACTAGGTTTACATGATCGTTACCTATTCTGAAGGAAGCTCACGCGTTGAGCAACGCAGCTAGTGGTTTTGCTGCATCGCTTGCTCTGAGGTGAGAAGGGCACCCGAGGTACAAAGACGCGTGCATCGTGTCTTACTTCAAGGCTTACTCGGCGAGATACAAACGAGGAGGCTTGCCCGGTTCACATCGCTGACTTGAAAGGATATTACCGTTGTCGCGATGGGGAAGACGTATAACATGAGGTTGCGGTAGGACACAACAAATCCCCTCTTCTTGGCGACCCAGGAGCGAACTATGGAATGCAGACTTGCTGAGTTAGCCGCATGGTACACAAACCCGTCGGCAAGCTATTTGGAGGAGGAGGCTATGGCCACTGCCACAGTCTGCGAAAGAGTACTTGTTCGTTGTGTGTTGTTTAACACTTTGTTCTGCGCAGAACAGCTTCTTGGAAAGACGGCCGTAGACGGCGTAACCCAGGAAGCCCACCGGGAGGGAAGACGGGCCCATTTGTTTTCCCAAGTGCTCAGGGTGGCTGACAGTTTTTCGACCTGACGAACGGTTCAGGCGGGCAGTTCTAAGCCCGCTGTGACCTCTAAGCGGAACGGGGCAAGTCCGTCTGCATCGGCTGGACCAGCTTAGAGCAAGCCCCCTGCTGCATCGCGGTGAGTGGGACAGCGAGCGACAGACAGGTCGGCATTGTCTGCCGGCTTCGCTAGCCACCACCACCTACGCCGCTTTCGGACGCTGCAAAGTGGTCACTCCGGCAACAGCAACAGCGGCCGCCCATGAAGCCCAGCGGCTCCCTGAGTCTCATGAAGTCCCCCGAAGTCCGGGCCTTGAGGGGGGGAGAGTGTGGGAGCCGGGGGTGAAAGACGAGGCAGAGAGCACGTGACAGGCGGCCGGCGGAGAAGACGCGAGCTGGGGCGAGACAGTGCGAGCTGAGCGAGGCTGGTAGCTGGACAAGGAACGTCAGAGCGCCGAGCTGCCTGGCCTGGCCCATAACAAACCCCGGAGCGGTCCACCAGCGAGGTCTGGAGCAAGACCGGTGGAAACGGCGAGCCCGGGCCATATGACCTGGGCTGCGACGATACCGGTGTGGTTTCGCAGCGAGACTCGGGCATTGATAGCCCGGGACAACCAGCCCACGCAGCACTGGCGTGGGAAAAGCGATCCGCAGGCCTGGACACGGGCCCCGACTGTAAGCTCTGATCGACGGGCGACAACAAGGGTCGACGGGCCGGGACTACCGGCTCTCGACGACCGGCAACCGAGAGGTACAGTAAACCCATTCGCTGTCTTCTCGTTGCAGTGTGTAACTCCCTGGGTGACGGGCGGAGCGCATACCGATCGGGCGGGATTATTAGTAGAGGGACTTCTCTAGAGAGACCCACGATATCTTGGTATTTTGCAAATACATTTTGATCGAGAGTATTTAATACTCTATTTTAATTACATTTCTGAGTATCTTGTACTAATTATCTCAAATACATTTTTGACATCGTGCCACTTTCCGAGTTTCTCGGTATGAAGTGGCGTGGGCGTGGCACGAGCAAAAGTGACCATTCTTTCGAGCAACCAAATCTTGTTGCTAACTCTGACTAGCTACGGTGAGTTTGATTAAGCTCGTGAAAACATCGCTTTTTTGCCAATTGTGACTCATATTTCAGCCCAAAGTTCGTGCAATGAAGGTTTTCTCCTCGCCTTCCCAAAGACGCCTTCTGTTGTGTAGAGTTTCGCTCAAAAAATCCTCAAACAAAAGGGGTGGTTTTACGGAAGTAAAGATTGCCACACTGAGGTGCAAAGCAGACCGGGAAACGACCTACGACAACAATGCAGGCTTGAGTTTCATGAAAATAACAAATAAAAGAAAATGAAAAGTCGACACACACACAAAAAAAAGACATTTTTGTTTTGATTGTTGTATATTTGACCCCGATACGCCAAAACGTAGAGGTTTTGTTTTGTTACTTTTCTTTTTGTCGTCAGTCCGTCACTTATTGCTCTCGTGAACACTGTCTGTAAACGAACATTGATAAGCAGAGAACAGTAGAGGAAACGAACTAAGAGCTGCACCTTCGCTTTAACTTCATGAGCTGGATGACCTCTCAAAATGCCAACAAAGCGTCCCCCAACGTTGAGTGCCTTTCTAGACACAACCTACTTGAAGAAGATGGGACCACTACGTTGGCTATTATGTGGGTTCTCTTTGTTATCCACCCACTCATATCCGTATCCCAAGTTTGTTTATAGTGAACTCCCCTAATATGGATTATAGATTGTAGTTAAACGATGCGTCGAAAGTGCACCACACGACGTGATATTCAGCGATGTCACTATTGGCGAGGCGCTCTGTCCCGTTTGTTATCCCCCCGCCTTGGTGTTTACCCATCACAAGACTCGTGCACATGTCCACAGGCCTTGTGGGAATGTCCATGTCATCGTCTTCAATAGAGCGCGGGGCACAGTGTAATGTAAAAATACTAGCAATAAACGAAGAGGCGTTGAGTGCCGCATCTCTCCAGTAAGCAGTCGTCAGGGGATGTGAGCTTGACTGACTTCGGCTTTTGTGCTGAACTGGACACAGTGCATGCTGCGTTGTTCTGCAAGCCGGTGTGGTAACAAAAGAGCCCCTCCTCGAACTTACCGGAGAACACGAACTCCAGCCGAATGCTGACGCCGCATTCGGTCATGTCAGCCTAGCGCTGAATCATTGTATTTGTTGTCGACATTTTTGTGGATCTAAAGTTAACCGCTTGGGGCGCCTGACCTCCTCCCCATATTGGGGTATTGCGCGTTAACGAGCGACCTCGTGGCCGAATGGTGTCCGCGCTTCACTCTCGCGCGGAGGCTCCGGGTTCGATTCCAGGGAGCGGACTCCTCTTTTATTTATTCTTTTAACGTGGCACCTTCGTAAGTCCGAGAACCCTGTCATCTGATCGAGTTACGAATGTTCAACGAGCCGAACGTTCTACGCCGAATGTTCCAGAAACCCACGCGGGTACAAAAGGTGCTCCACGTGGCGGTGCGGAGTCAGTATCGCCCCAGCGCTCGATCCTGCTGTTTCGCCGACATCGACGGGTGCGACGGTAGCCTTTCTCATATATTTTGTTTCGGGCACAAGTTCGCTCCGTTAAACGTTTAGTTTCTTCAGTTACTGGCCGCCTCATCATTTGTAATTCATGACAATATCCTGTTCCTTATAGTTGAACTGCATAAAATAGCCCTACAATGTTTTAGAGCGCAGCTCTTAAGCGCCCGTTTCCGGCTTGAGCGGCGTCGCCGTCGCCGTCGACGTAACCAAGGTCATCCCAAGGTCACGTGACCCCAGGTCATGAGACCCCACCTCCCAAGGTCACGTGACCCCCCAAGGTCCCGTGACCCTTCAAGGTCACGTGACTCCCCCCGCCGAGGTCACGTGACCCGCCAATGACGTCATCGTCCCTGATGACGTCACCGGCATCCGCATCGTCATTGTCATCATCACTGATGACGTCATCGTCACTGATGACGTCACCGGCATCCGCATCGTCATCGTCATCATCACTGATGACGTCACCGACATCCGCATTGTCATCGTCATCATCACTGATGACGTCACTGATGACGTCACCGACATCCGCATCGTTATCGTCATCATCACTGGTGACGTCATCAATGACGTCACTAATGATGTCATCGGTATCCGCATCGTCATCGTCACTGATGACGTCATCAGTGACGTCACTGATGACATCATCGGCATGGTCATCGTCACGTGACCCCCAGGTCACGTGACCCCCAAGGTCACGTGACCCCCCCAAGGTCAGTTGACTCCCCCCAGTACCCTTTCCTCCTCCTCCTCAAGAGCTGCGCTCTAATTCGGCGTTACCGGGAGTTGTAAACGGCGTTCACTTTTCTTTTTTTTAGAGCGGAGCTCTTAGGCGCCCGTTTCCGCTTGAGCGGCGTCGCCGTCGCCGTTGCCGTCGGCGTAACCAAGGTCACCCCAAGGTCACGTGACCCCCCGGTCATTTGACCTCCCAAGGTCACGTGACCCCGCCCAAGGTCACGTGTCCCTCCAAGGTCACGTGACCCCCGAAGTCACGTCACCCCTGGAGGCCACGTGACCCCCGAGGTCACGGGACCCCCCACCGAGGTCACGTGACCCCCAATGACGTCATCGTGGCTGATGACGCCACCGGCATCCGCATCGTCATCATCACTGATGACGTCATCATCACTGATGACGTCACCGGCATTCGCGTTGTCATCGTCACTGATGACGTCACCGGTATTCGCATCGTCATCGTCATCATCACTGATGACGTCACCGACATCCGCATCGTCATCGCCATCATCACTGATGACGTCATCTGTGACGTCACTGATGTCGTCACCGGCATCAGCATCGTCATCGTCATTATCACTGATGACGTCACTGATGACGTCACCGACATCCGCATTGTTATCGTCATCATCACTGGTTACGTCATCAGTGACGTCACTAATGAGTCATCGGTATACGCATCGTCATCGTCACTGATGACGTCATCAGTGACGTCACTGATGACAGCATCGGCGTTGTCTTCGTCACGTGACCCCCAGGTCATGTAACCCCCCCAAGGTCACGTGACCCTCCCCCCCTCCGGTCACTTGAACCCCCCAGTACCCTTCCCTCCGCCTCCTCAAGAGCTGCGCTCTAATTCGGCGTTACAGGGAGTTGTAAACGGCTTTCACTTTTTAGAGCGCAGCTCTTAGGCGCCCGGTTCCGGCTTTAGCGGCGTCGCCGTCGCCGTTGGCGTAACCAAGGTCACCCCAAGGTCACATGACCCCGCCCAAGGTCACGCTTCCCTCCAAGGTCTTGTGACCTCGGGGTCACGTGACCTTGTAGTTGTAAACGGCTTTCACTTTTTTCCGTTTTGTTTTGTTCCGTGCTAACAAACCATTCTGGTAAACCAAATTTGCGCAGCTGTTGAAAAATGTTGTCAATGACGTCGATCCAAATTAAGCAATGCGGAAGTATCTTTACAAGTAATTTAATTACATTTCTAAGTATTTGTACTCTACTCAAGGTACTTTACAGTAAAAGTAACTTGAGTAGTATTTTAAATACTTTATGAAGCAGGCAATTAATAACTTAACTTAAATACTTTTATCGAGTATTTTGTGCAACACTGGCTGGAGTTCTGCGCGTGTGGAGCATGAGGCGGCACGAGCCGTCTTTGCCATGCCCACGGGTCGACGAGTCATCTGCCGGCGCCGCTTAAAACCATAGTAAGAGAGAGAAAGAGAGAAAGTGAAAAGCGAACTTTGTCTGCACTGCGCGAGGAGCGCGCTGTCCTCACCTGAAGAGTATTATCTTACACCGTGCTCGGAACGCAGATATGTGAACCGGGCTTGAGGTAATAGACCGGCTTCACCGCCAGTTCCGCTACGCGTCCTCGGGCGCAATGCATTGCGGGAACTGTAGTCTTTCCGCACGTAAATCAACGCCGCTGTAGGCTTGCGCGTGTCGATCACGAGCCTTCTCGTGCACTACCGCAGCCTCCTGTGAAGTACAACTATGGCCTGCGTCACGCACGCTCCAGAGAGTTAGTGATATCGGTCTGTCGGTCCACGGCCGGATTGGAAGCGCGCGCTCTCTTTCTCTTCTTACGGCCTTTGCAACTGGGGCAATCGCCAATCGGGGAGCAATCGGGGGGCGCTGTCACTTCACCCCTGGGTTACCCTTTGCCGTTTGCACATAGCGCCCAAAACGGTGAATATTTGACGCACATCTCCGAGCGATTCGGGAGTATAAAGTAGTAAGAAGAGACAGCGAATGAAATTGCGGAAAAACTATACTCGTCTTTACCTCCAGAACTTCTGTTGCAACTGAAGAACTGCAGGAGACGGACCCCTTCTACGTGGACGAACTTTAAATGATAAATAATTCGTAAACTCTTGTGAAATGTAAGCAGGCCCAATATATCTATTGCTTTGGTCGACATCACCATTTCATTGGCCGCACATGAAGTTGGTCAGCTGCTCTAGACGAGGGTGTAGTAGTCTGTACGATTTTCGCTCAGTGCATATTACAGCATAAAGTGCTTCCTCGAGGGCTTGTGCACATATCCAGCTGATTTTTCGTCTCTGTCTGTGACCTTCTTTGCTTGGTTAATCAGAAGTATTCTTAGGAACCGTTGCCAAAACAACAACCTACGAAGCTGGAACACCAGTGCAAAGCAGCTCGAAGGGACTCTCCGAGTGGGGTGAAGTGGGGTGAGGTGGTTGCGCCCTGGCGGTAAGCAAGTGAACTACATACGGAGAAAAAATGCCATTGACTCCCGGGCGATTGCAAAGGCTGTAAGAAGAGAAAGGGAGCGCGTGCTCTCAGTCCGGCCGCGGTCGGTCAAAGCGAACGGCGAGCTCTCATTTTCTTTCTTTGTCGGCAGGAGTTTACAGATATTTCGCTCTCCTGGTTGATCACAATAAACTATCGATATGTCGGGCCTGAAACGTTCACTGCAGTATGAGCACTGTTGAATACTATACAAATAGGATTACGCGTCCAGCGAGAGCTCGAGCACGTAGAATCGGTCAGCTGCCCAAATGGCAAAGAATACGACGTGGACGATGAATCTCCGCCAGCTCCGACTCTATAGCAAGCTACAACAATGTCAATACCTCATTCATCGACTCTTAAAGACTACTGAAACCGACAGGTTAACGTCTACGTCACTACCCTTTTCGGAACACTTGCAAGACGAGAATGCAAAATGTCAGTTTTGGTGTTTCGCGTGCATTACTGGGCACAAAATAAGCCTCACATGATTCTATAAACAAATGAGCTGCATACTAGGCCACCAATTCGTCGAGAAACACCCCTTTTAGAAAAAGTTCGGAACGATTCAGCATCTCGCGAACTTCGAGTGTGCACGCAGCCAAAAGCACGACAGAAAGCAACAATTACGTCCGGCCGTCTCGCTGCCGAGCGCCCAGCCTCAGCTTCATAGGGCACTCTCCCCTTACGTAAAAAAATACCCTCTAGACAGGCAGAGAACGCACCCAAACGGCCAAACGTATCCAAAAGGCCGCCACGCCGGACGCACCAATCCAGCACCAATCCAGCGCCCTGTCCGCAGGGGACACCGTAGTGCGCTGCAAACACGCGAAGAACGCGAGACGTCAAGAAGCCAACGCCGCGTCGATGAAAGAGAGAGAAAGAGAAATGTCGTCTAGACGTCCAAATAAAAAAATAGTGTCGACGAAATTTAGCAAGCTCTGTCGAGCATCGGATGTCGAAGAAAAGATCTGCGGATGACACATTAAATGAAACGAATGTCGAAGAAACGATCTGCCGATGAAACATCGCAGTGTCGATGAAACGATCTGTCTATGAAACCTTGTTCGATGAACTAATTGCCCATTAAAGAACTGCGCAGTGAGCACCAAAAATGACGCGACTTGCCACATGAAAAGTGCCGCGCCCTACGGGATTGCGAGCGCGACAAAGAGACACACGGGGACGACCCCAAATCCCCAAACCACTTCAAACCAAACCAAGCAAAGCCATGTCAAGCCAATCCAAATGAAACCAATTGAAGGACGGCTGCTTGTATGAAGATAATAAATGCTGAGAGTATTTATAAAGGACGAGAGGACTGAAAAACAATGCCGGTCGATGATTCCTTAAATCGCCGCCTACTCCGGCAAGCACGGTAGATCAACAAAAGCAGAAGCAACTCGAGTGAAAAGGATATGTTTAGGGGTTAAAAGCGCTAAAAACGACGGAGGAGAATGAGAGACACACACCACAGCGCACTGTGGTGTGTGTCTCTCCTACTCGTCCGTCGTTTTTTAGCCCTTTTAGCCTCTAAACATGTTCAACCAACTACCCCAAATCCAAACCCTTCTGAAAAAGAAAACTCGACCTCTGCGGCCTCTGCTCATAGAATAGCATACGACTGACGGACGCCACTGCCAACAAGGATCATGGTGAGATTTCAAACCAGAAGTGCGTCACGTGAAACTGCCCTGCCTAATATTAACGCCCTCCCAAAACAGAAAAGAAGAATCCAGGTTCACAAAATTTAGTAGAAATGTGCGGAGCATATACATAAACATAGTACATTTCTTTCAAATTGAATAAGCTGTTCAGAAGTTTACTGTTTTGGGGTAGTTTCCCCACCGCACGGCTCACGCGAAAACAAGCCAACGGCTTGCGAGAAAAAAAAACAAAAACAAAAAAAAAACATGAAGAAAGCAACTTGTAAGCGTGATGACCTGTGAGTGTGATGAGCGTGAGGACCTGTGTGAGTGTGAGGACCGTAAGGGGCTATGAGTGTGAGGACCGGTGAGTGTGAGGACTGCGATGTGTGAGAACCGTGAGGACATCTGAGTGTTATGAGCATGACGACCTGTGAGTGAGTGCCGTGAGGACCGTGATGACCTGTGAGTGTGAGGACCGTGAGGAGCTGTGAGTGTGAGTGCCGTGAGGAAAGAGAGAGAGAGAGAAGTGTTGGAAAGAAAGGAAGCCTGGAACTAGGACGGTGATGACCTGTGAGTGTGAGGACCGTGAGGAGCTGTGAGTGTGAGTGCCGTGAGGAGATAGAGAGAGAAGTGTTGCAAAGAAAGGAAGCCTGGAACTAGGACGGTGATGACCTGTGAGTGTGAGTGCCGTGAGGAGAGAGAGAGAGAGAGAGAGAAGTGTTGGAGAGAAAGGAAGCCTGGAACTAGGACGGTGATGACCTGTGAGTGTGAGGCCCGTGAGGAGCTGTGAGTGTGAGTGCCATGAGGAGAGAGAGAGAGAAGTGTTGGAAAGAAAGGAAGCCTGGAACTAGGACGGTGATGACCTGTGAGTGTGAGGACCCTGAGGAGCTGTGAGTGTGAGTGCCGTGAGGAGAGAGAGAGAGAGAGAAGTGTTCGAAAGAAACGAAACCTGGAACTAGGACGGTGATGACCTGTGAGTGTGAGGACCGT
This sequence comes from Ixodes scapularis, assembly GCF_016920785.2. Lineage (NCBI taxonomy): Eukaryota > Metazoa > Arthropoda > Arachnida > Ixodida > Ixodidae > Ixodes > Ixodes scapularis. The sequence continues at coordinate 69,013,367 of NW_024609837.1, forward strand.
GACGAGCTGTGAGTGTGAGTGCCGCGAGGAGAGAGAGAGAGAAGTGTTGGAAAGAACTGAAGCCTGGAACTAGGACGGTGATGACCTGTGAGTGTGAGGACCGTGAGGAGCTGTGAGTGTGAGTTCCGTGAGGAGAGAGAGAGAGAAGTGTTCGAAAGAAAGGAAGCCTGGAACTAGGACGGTGATGACCTGTGAGTGTGAGGACCGTGAGGAGCTGTGAGTGTGAGTGCCGTGAGGAGAGAGAGAGAGAAGTGCTGGAAAGAAAGGAAGCCTGGAACTAGGACGGTGATGACCTGTGAGTGTGAGGACCGTGAGGAGCTGTGAGTGTGAGTGCCGTGAGGAGAGAGAGAGAGAAGTGTTGGAAAGAAAGGAAGCCTGGAACTAGGACGGTGATGACCTGTGAGTGTGAGGACCGTGAGGAGCTGTGAGTGTGAGTGCCGTGAGGAGAGAGAGAGAGAAGTGTTGGAAAGAACGGAAGCCTGGAACTAGGACGGTGATGACCTGTGAGTGTGAGGACCGTGAGGAGCTGTGAGTGTGAGTGCTGTGAGGAGAGAGAGAGAGAAGTGTTTGAAAGAAAGGAAGCCTGGAACTAGGACGGTGATGACTTGTGAGTGTGAGGACCGTGAGGAGCTGTGAGTGTGAGTGCCGTGAGGAGAGAGAGAGAAGTGCTGGAAAGAAAGGAAGCCTGGAACTAGGACGGTGATGACCTGTGAGTGTGAGGACCGTGAGGAGCTGTGAGTGTGAGTGCCGTGAGGAGAGAGAGAGAGAAGTGTTCGAAAGAAAGGAAGCCTGGAACTAGGACGGTGATGACCTGTGAGTGTGAGGACCGTGAGGAGCTGTGAGTGTGAGTGCCGTGAGGAGAGAGAGAGAGAAGTGTTGCAAAGAAAGGAAGCCTGGAACTAGGACGGTGATGACCTGTGAGTGTGAGTGCCGTGAGGAGAGAGAGAGAGAGAGAGAGAAGTGTTGGAGAGAAAGGAAGCCTGGAACTAGGACGGTGATGACCTGTGAGTGTGAGGCCCGTGAGGAGCTGTGAGTGTGAGTGCCGTGAGGAGAGAGAGAGAGAGAAGTGTTGGAAAGAAAGGAAGCCTGGAACTAGGACGGTGATGACCTGTGAGTGTGAGGACCCTGAGGAGCTGTGAGTGTGAGTGCCGTGAGGAGAGAGAGAGAGAGAGAAGTGTTCGAAAGAAAGGAAACCTGGAACTAGGACGGTGATGACCTGTGAGTGTGAGGACCGTGACGATCTGTGAGTGTGAGTGCCGTGAGGAGAGAGAGAGAGAAGTGTTGGAAAGAACGGAAGCCTGGAACTAGGACGGTGATGACCTGTGAGTGTGAGGACCGTGAGGAGCTGTGAGTGTGAGTGCCGTGAGGAGAGAGAGAGAAGTGTTCGAAAGAAAGGAAGCCTGGAACTAGGACGGTGATGACCTGTGAGTGTGAGGACCGTGAGGAGCTGTGAGTGTGAGTGCCGTGAGGAGAGAGAGAGAGAAGTGCTGGAAAGAAAGGAAGCCTGGAACTAGGACGGTGATGACCTGTGAGTGTGAGGACCGTGAGGAGCTGTGAGTGTGAGTGCCGTGAGGAGAGAGAGAGAGAAGTGTTGGAAAGAAAGGAAGCCTGGAACTAGGACGGTGATGACCTGTGAGTGTGAGGACCGTGAGGAGCTGTGAGTGTGAGTGCCGTGAGGAGAGAGAGAGAGAAGTGTTGGAAAGAACGGAAGCCTGGAACTAGGACGGTGGTGACCTGTGAGTGTGAGGACCGTGAGGAGCTGTGAGTGTGAGTGCTGTGAGGAGAGAGAGAGAGAAGTGTTTGAAAGAAAGGAAGCCTGGAACTAGGACGGTGATGACCTGTGAGTGTGAGGACCGTGAGGAGCTGTGAGTGTGAGTGCCGTGAGGAGAGAGAGAGAAGTGCTGGAAAGAAAGGAAGCCTGGAACTAGGACGGTGATGACCTGTGAGTGTGAGGACCGTGAGGAGCTGTGAGTGTGAGTGCCGTGAGGAAAGAGAGAGAAGTGTTGGAAAGAAAGGAAGCCTGGAACTAGGACGGTGATGACCTGTGAGTGTGAGGACCGTGAGGAGCTGTGAGTGTGAGTGCCGTGAGGAGAGAGAGAGAGAAGTGCTGGAAAGAAAGGAAGCCTGGAACTAGGACGGTGATGACCTGTGAGTGTGAGGACCGTGAGGAGCTGTGAGTGTGAGTGCCGTGAGGAGAGACAGAGAGAAGTGTTCGAAAGAAAGGAAGCCTGGAACTAGGACGGTGATGACCTGTGAGTGTGAGGACCGTGAGGAGCTGTGAGTGTGAGTGCCGTGAGGAGAGAGAGAGAGAAGTGCTGGAAAGAAAGGAAGCCTGGAACTAGGACGGTGATGACCTGTGAGTGTGAGGACCGTGAGGAGCTGTGAGTGTGAGTGCCGTGAGGAGAGAGAGAGAGAAGTGCTGGAAAGAAAGGAAGCCTGGAACTAGGACGGTGATGACCTGTGAGTGTGAGGACCGTGAGGAGCTGTGAGTGTGAGTGCCGTGAGGAGAGAGAGAGAAGTGTTGGAAAGAACGGAAGCCTGGAACTAGGACGGTGATGACCTGTGAGTGTGAGGACCGTGAGGAGCTGTGAGTGTGAGTGCCGTGAGGAGAGAGAGAGAAGTGTTCGAAAGAAAGGAAGCCTGGAACTAGGACGGTGATGACCTGTGAGTGTGAGGACCGTGAGGAGCTGTGAGTGTGAGTGCCGTGAGGAGAGAGAGAGAGAAGTGCTGGAAAGAAAGGAAGCCTGGAACTAGGACGGTGATGACCTGTGAGTGTGAGGACCGTGAGGAGCTGTGAGTGTGAGTGCCGTGAGGAGAGAGAGAGAGAAGTGTTGGAAAGAAAGGAAGCCTGGAACTAGGACGGTGATGACCTGTGAGTGTGAGGACCGTGAGGAGCTGTGAGTGTGAGTGCCGTGAGGACGGTGACGACCTGTGAGTGTGAGGACCATAAGGACCTGTGAGTGTGAGTGCCGTGAAAACCGTAATGAGCTATGAGTGTGAGAACCGTGAGGACCTGTGAGTGTGATGACCTGTGAGCGTAATGACCGTGACGATCTGTGAGCGTGATGACCGTGATGATGACGGCGAGTGAGTTTTGGTTTTGTATTGAACCGTGAGAGTGAGTCCGGGTGATGACCCCATTTTGAATTAATCGTGATCGTGAGTGGGCGTGAGTTCTGAGTGCGGAAAAAGTGGTGATCGTGAGTTTGAGTGAGGACAGCTTAAAATGCCGAACTATCCCTATGAGCGAAGTAGGCTGCTTCGATTTTGCTCTTTTGAGAGCAGCTTTTGGTTTCGCGAATGGTTTATCAGTCCTCTTTGGTGTGCGGTGCTGACGAAGGATCTGTGGCTCAATGAATAGCAAAGGTAAGACGTAAAGTGCGTGAAGTAACTGGGTATCGGTTATTCCGTTTAACGTTGCAGTGCTGACGACGAGAAGCATGAGTGGCTGCTTTGGAAATGCAGGTTTCTTTACCTACAGGAGAAACTGGCTTCAAAAATTAAAGCCTTTCGCAGAAAGCTCGTGTTGAACTTTTATTTGATGTTCCTCTCGACCCGTACAATAGATGTAGCGTCCTCGTTAAGCCCTATTCAGCTCAATTTTCTCGATTCAAGGCCGCCATTATGAGATGCAGACGACAGAGAAACTTTGCTCCCTCGCTTTCAAGGACGAAAGTTTTTTTATTTTCTGAAGGAACATAGGTTACAAGTGCGTTCTTCCCTTTAGGGAGGACTATATAGACCCTTAAGAAGGGCCAGCTAAACAAAGATACCACAAAAAAAAAACACTATTCACACTGCTGGACTAGGGCCTGTTTAATTCTTCTCTTTTTTTCTCTTTGCGAGTAATTGAAAATGTATTTTTCTTATTATCGCGTAATTTATAATTCCTTTTTCTTTTCGTTTAAGTTGGTTTTCAATTTTTGCTTTTCTGGTTTTTATGGGGGGCGCATTCTTTTTAGGGGTAAAGCTGGCGCATTATTTTGTTTATCCTTGCCCGGACACCGTGGCTCACCCGCAGGAACGCTTCCTACTCGTGGTGGAGTGCAACTGAAGGGGCACTAGCACAGTTTTCCCCGTTTTCCTTGATGGCTTGGGTCTCGAGCAATTCACCCGCGCATGCGCGAGTTGGTTTCTGCTTTTTCCTGCAACGCCAACTTCGTGTAGTTTTGCTTCACATTCGCATGTACGGCAGTGAGCTGCTAGGTGTCCTGCTGCTTTTGCTTTAAGGCTCGTAAAAATGCGACACGTTTTCTTGTTCTATCGTTTTCAGAGCATCCTGTTTGTCCTAGATAACATCTCCCACATGTCATGGAGATCTTATAGATGACCTCTCTTTTTCATTGGCCATACTTGGTCTTGTGTGCCACGTAACATTGTTTGTCTTGATTTTTTTTTGTTGATTTTTTCACACCTGGAAGAAGCCTCGTTTGCCGCGGAACACACGAGGTGTACCCCTTGCCGGCTTGCTATCTTCGTTAGCTTGAGAGTAATGCCATGAAGATCTGGCACCACCACTATGGGGCTTCTTGATGTCTTTTTAGTTTGTTGTACTTTGTATGTTTTCGCATATTTATGTTAGAAGCGTGTTCGGATAGCCAGCTTCAGTAGCGTAGACATTTGTATGTCAAAATTTCTCTGAGCTTGCTGTGCACTGGACTTTTTTAAGGTGGATGTTAAGGCGAATGTTGGGACTCCTACGCTCTTAATAAAATATCTAGTAAAAAGCAAGTAACTGCAGCCGTTGCTACAGTTTTACTGCCTATTCACTACCGTAAAGGCGCGGACAAGATGGCGGCGAATGCTGCATCGTCCATGGCCAGCGTTAGCGACGCACTTACTGTTTCGGAACGCAGGGGGAGTTATCCACACACAATGGTAGCATCAAATATTGTAAGAGGGGGCATGTTTAAGGCTTGGAGCTGACTTTGTAACGATCGCACTCTCCCTTCCAGCAGGTCGTGGCAGCCAGCAATGCCGCGAGCGCAACGAGGAGGCAGCCATTGTTGATGCAATCGGCATGCGGCTTCTGACTCGCTCGCGTTCGCCTTTTTTGAAATAGTTTATAATTTTATTTATTTAACTCGATTGAAATAGCTACGTAACACGTGCTAAACACGTTTCGAAAGACAACAAAGGTACATTTTGTTTTTTATTGCATTACTTGAAATATATGTTTCTCTTTTGCAATGGACGATTGGCAACATTGTACAACGAGCAGGTTGGAACTAGGGATGTCGCAAACCGGTCGAAGTTCGAGCTTGAACAGGTTCGACTTTTCGAGCTTGTTGTGAAAAGTTCGACAAAGTTACGACGCAGGTTTGACTGCTATGCGCAGGCGCGACTGGCTTACCAGTTGGCTTCGGATTGGATGGTGATGGCTAAGGGAAGAATTAAGGGCACCACAGATTAGTTATTTCAGCTAATACATTACAAATTAAATTATTAACTTCTTCAGTGAAATAAATCAATTGATTTTAATTGCAACTGTTTATAAAATTAAAATGACCCTCCACATAAAAAAAAAATCTTTAAGCCAAGACATGCTTGTATCAAGGTCTCGCCACACTATCCACAAAGTCGAACAAGTCTAGTTTGAGTAAACGTTCCGAGGTTCGTCTACCTGGTTCAAACCAGTCGGACCCCGAAAGTTTGACATAAAGCTCCGGTTCGACAAAAGTTCGCGACACCCCTAGTTGGAACCAGCCGGAGTTTGCTAGACGCTCATTTCCGCGATCCGATCCTTTCGTTCTTGCCATGCGTTGTGTGCTGGTCTTGCGTTGGCGTGTTGGAGCGCATAGTTAACGTTCGTGCGCTCGACTGGACGTGGGTGTGCGTGGACATGGACTGCTCCGAGGATTGTTCTTGCGAGCCGGTGCACCTGTCGCTCGACGACGATCGATCGTTCGGCCGGTTCAGTGGCACCTGGGTTTTGCCGTCCAAGAAGTTTCGTTGCTTCACTCCTGTTTTTCACTAATAACGTCTTATTCACGCTCTGTGTGTGCTCGGTGCTTGAATGATTCCGATTGAGCTCTTTTCGGTGGTGACAGTGCACTATCACAGCCGTTGATGTGCGTCGTAGATATCATATCTAGTTTTGGAGTTAATTTTTAAAAAAATGTTTGGCATTCTACGAGTATTTTTGAGTTTGCTTATATTTTTCCCAGAAACGCGAGCATCTTTCAGTGGACTGCAGAAAAATGAAGATGCGAGTTGCATGCGGTATTAATTTTGCGTGCATCTCTATCGCGCAAAGCGTGAAAGGAGTGCCGCTGCCGTCGTACTCACCGCCAATTACAGCCTTCGTTCGCCGCGAGGGACAAGAAACCAATCTCTCGCCTACGGCGACCGCATTCGTTTTAATTCTTGATTAACGTAAGCGACGAGAAAGCTGGTTTGTGAATGCTATTCGGGGAAGCGAACACATAGATGCTGAGAACTGGTGCCACGACTAATTTTCGTGTTTGCCTTCGTTTTCAACTAGACTCGTTTTCACTTTAAAAACCGCAGTAAAAAAAAAAAAAGCGATTGTTTGCGGAGCAGTATTAAATTTTCCCCTTTGAACTAGGCAATTATAGACCGGTTTCAATTTTGCCAGTGTTTTCGAAAGGCTTAGAAAAAATTTTACTATTACAAATGACTTCATTTGCAGATAATCATAATCTAGTAAGTTCATCTCAATTTGGCTTCCGCAGACAACGGTCCACTGAGCTTGCTCTTCTTGCACAGAAAGAATATATCCTTAAGAACTTTGAAAATAAAAAACTAACTCTCGGTGTATTCATTGACTTTACGAAAGCCTTTGACTACCTTGATCATGATTTGCTATTTAAAAAATTAGAAATGTATGGCTTCCGTGGTCAACTGTTACTACTTATAAGTTCATATTTGTCTTCCCGTCAGCAATACGTACATATTAATGGTCATTCATCATCAATAAAATCTATTCGGTCAGGCGTTCCCCAGGGAAGCACCTTGGGCCCTTTTTTATTCAACCTTTACGTAAATGACATTGTAAATATCAGCCGATCAACGAAGTTTATCATTTATGCTGACGACACTAGTTTATTTTTTACTGGTGATACCGCCTCAGATCTCATAGATACCGCGAATGATACGCTAGAAAAACTAGCGAAATGGAGCAAATGTAACGCTTTAAAAATAAACATAAATAAGACTAAGGCAGTTCTATTTCGCCCAAAGAATAAACAAGTTGACATAAACAAGACCATATGTTTAAACTCTTCTAGAATTGAGTTAGTCTCTTCTTTTAAAACATTGGGTATTTTTTTCTCAGAGACAATGTCATGGGATGATCACGTTAACTACATTATATCCAAATTGTCCAGCATTGTTGGCTTGATATATCGTAATAAACACATATTTCCCCTTAAGGTAAAGTTATTAATATATAATTCATTATTTTATTCCCAAATAAACTATGGTCATCTAGTATGGGGCACAACTACTTTTACTAACTGTAAAAAAATATTCATTTTGCAAAAAAAGATTTTAAGAAGTATTTGCAAAGTCCCACTCGAATGTCCAATGGATTCACTTTTTACTCAACTGGGTGTAATTAAAATTTTTGATTTGTATAGATATCGCCTTTGCGCAAAATATATGATTGAAAAAAACATGCATATACATCATCTTGAATATTTAGCGAATCTAACACAAAAAGTACACTCGTACCAAACGCGCATTCTGCAGCCCTGGCAAGTGCCTCTTTTTAGAACAAATTATGGCCATCATACTATAGCATACACACTACCGACCATCCTTAACCACCTTCATATGCACAACATAGAACTTGACACGTTATCGGTGGGTACCTTGCGGGACATGATACTCTCTGGGCAAATCGGCCACGATTGAACGGTGCCTTTGTGTGTATTTTCTGAGTATTTTTATTTTTTTTTGTAAAGAGGAATGTGCTTGTGTTTTGTGTATTGTACAATTAATTAACGTAGACTATTTTTCTGGTTTTTCCTTGAACGATGTGGGGCAGTGCTATTTTTTGTCTACTCTTAAATGCTGTATTTTTTGTTATAGTGCCTTGAACGATGAGCAAGTGACGTTATTCTATAGTGCCTGCTTATTTTCTTTAGTTTCATATATCTCATTGCCAACTGTTCAATCTCTTTTTTGTTTAGCGTTCTCAGTGTATTTCTTTTTTTTTCCGTCCACGCTGCTTGTAGCTGCTGCTTTAGGGGGGCTTAGGACTAGTCAAGCTGTACACACAGCTTTTTTCCAAAGCCCCCACCAACGCTGTACCTTTCTTGTTGGAAATAAACATATTATTATTATTTAGAGGATTAGCATATATGTATGTTCATTGGAGATTAGATAGTTGTTATCTTAGCAAGCCGTACACGTTTAAAATGCCAAAAGCATCGCTTCTTCTCCAGACAACCGAATCTCATAAGAACTACCTCGCCTGGTGTATGAACAATGCCCAAAACTTCCTTTTTTACTTGAAGTGAAACTGGCTACATGAGATAAAAAAACGTGAGTTGTATAACTTTATTAACAAAGCATACGGGGGCGAAAAGAGCACTATGTTTGCAACGTTATTCACTGACAACATGGCGACAAGTTTGAGCACTCAAATGGTCAGTATAAAAGACTCATGGGCAGTCAAGAGAGTTAGCGATTAGAATTATTAAAGCAAACGTATCCCGTGTGTTCGTCGAATTTGTATGTGATCTGGATTTTTTCATTTAAAAATACTGCGGCCTCGATGAGGTCATCGTGGGAGAAAAAGGAAACATTCATGTAAATTCAAAAAGGCAAACAATTAAAGATGTACACACCCTTTGGGACAAAAGTAAGAAAGCCGTGAAAAATGCAATATAGTTAAAAAAAAGAACAAAAACAATCACATGCACTTAACTAGTAGACTTACAGGCACTATACCAAGAAACCTACTGTTTTTCTCATTGAAATCTATCAAAATTGAGATAACGAGCTGATCTATTTATGTTGTTCCAGTTTTCTATGGTTCGAGGAAAAAAATATTTAATGCAGTTAAGGTGTGCTTTGTACGGTACGAGATTTAAAGGATGGAAGCTTAGAGTGCGTGATTGAGTAAAAAAACCGGCATAAGTTTGCCGGTTAAGTACAGAGTTATTATTCACTATTTTGTGTAGGAGCCTAAATCGTTCTACAGGGCGTCTCGCATCAAGAGGCGTAAGTCCTATGTCAGTCATGGAAGATGTAGTAGAAAAATTGCGGTCATATTTAGTACAAATAAATCTAGTTGTCGTTACCTTTATTGCCTCAATCCGCTTTATATTACCTGTAGATACAGATCCCACAGCATCATCCCGAGCACATTAAGACCCGAACCACAAATGTTAGGGA